>NW_019154110.1:260024-611496 GCF_002288905.1 Enhydra lutris kenyoni
AAAAAAAAAAAAAGAAATTATGTTTATAAAAATGAAAACAATACAAAATTTTGCCAGTAGAAAATGAAAATCAAATCTTCACCATCTCTACCCAAACCCTTAATAATTCAATTTCCAAAAGAAACCGCTATTAAGAATTTGGTACAAAAAAAAAAAAAAAAGAATTTGGAGGCACCTGGGTGGCTCAGTGGGTTGGGCCTCTGCCTTCAGCTTGGGTCATGATCTCAGGGTCTGGGATCGAGCCCCACATCAGGCTGTCTGCTTGGCAGGGAGCCTGCTTCCCTCTCTCTCTCTCTGCCTGCTGCTCTGCCTACTTGTGATCTCTCTCTCTCTCTCTGTCAAATAAAAAAAAAAAGAATTTGGTGCCTCCCATCTAGCTGTTTATACATATATAAATACATTTACATATTTTTGTATCAATATAAAAATATATATGTGTATGTCATATTTATAGGGGCATGTTATGCCATGTCTTTTTTGTTTATACATCACTTGGTAGACTTTATTCTCTATCAAAATATTTAAAAAACTTACCTTATCTATTTTAATAACTGCCTAGTGTTAATTTATGAGTTAACCATAATTTACCAAACCATGTTTCTTCTGATAGTTTATATTGTTTCTTGATTTACTATAATTATGATCAATAATAGAAATAATATTCTTCAAAGATGTGTTTATTATCTTGCAAGCATTTCTATAAGTTCTAATTAGTAAGATTCCTGAGTTGAAAAACTAAAACAGATTTTTATATTATATATATAGTATATAATATGTTATATACAATATATAATATATATTATTAATATGTAATTATATTTTATATATATTTCCCCTGATCCCATACAAAAATTCACTCTTTTATTGTTACAATGGTAAGTAAAACTTCTTGCTCCCCACAGCTTTGTAAACAGTAACTATTAAAATAAATTCTCCTGATTTTGAAATTGTAATGGTTGAAAAAAACTAATTATTATTTCAATATGTGTATCTTTGACATCACATAAGGTTGAATATATTTTCAAATGTTTATTGTCCATGATGTGAACTAAACTGTGTCCCACCAAAATTCCTATGTTGAAGCTCTAACCCCCAGTGTGACTATATATGGAATAGGGTGTTTAGGAAATAATTACGGCTAAATGAGATTAATTAGGAAGTATTAATGAGGCATTTTAGGAAGTAATTAAGGCTAAATTAGGTTGTGGCCCTAACCCTGTAAGAGAGGAAGAAACATGCCACGTGAGGACACAGTGAGAAGGCAGCCACCTGCAAGCCAGGAAGAGAGCCCCCACCAGAACCTGACTATGCGGGACGCCTGGGTGGCTCAGTTGGTTAAGCAGCTGCCTTCGGCTTGGGTCATGATCCCAGCATCCTGGGATCCAGTCCCACGTCAGGCTCCTTGCTCGGCAGGGAGCCTGCTTCTCCCTCTGCCTCCATTTGCCAGTGCTCGCTCACTCTCTCTCTCTCTCTGACAAACAAATAAATAAAATCTTAAAATAGAAAAAAAAAAAAAAAAAGGAACCTGATCATGCTGGCACCTAACCTTGGACTTCTAGCCTCCAGAACTGTGAAAAAATAAATTTCCGTTGTTTAATTTAAACCATCTTTTTTTTAAACCCCAGTCTATGTTATTTTGTTATGGAGGCTTGAGCTAACCAATATAATTCATTAGTACTTCTTCACTGGAAATTAATTTTTCCCAAGTTTATTGTGGAATAATTGATAAATATAATTGTATATATTAAAGTGTACAACATGATGATATGTATACACACACATGAAATGATTTCCAAGAACAAGATAATTAACACACCCTCTATTTCACATAGTTAACTCGTGTAGGTGTATGTGTGGTGAGAATGCTCAATATCTACTCAAATTTCAAGTGTACTTGAATTATCAACTGTAATCACCATGTTGTACATTAGATCCTCAGAACTTATTCATCTTATAACTGAAAGCTTGTGCCCTATGTCCTACTCTCCCCATGTTGCCCTGCCTACTTGCCAGTCCCTGGCAACCACCATTCTACTCTCTGTATCAATGAAGCTTGCTTTTTCTGCTTTTAAGGTTTCATGTAGGGGTGCCTGGGTGGCTCAGTGGGTTAAAGCCTCTGCCTTCGGCTCAGGTCATGATCTCAGGGTCCTGGGATCAAGCCCCTCATCGAGCTCTCTGCTCAGCGAAGAGCCTGCTTCCCCCTTTCTCTCTTTCTGCCTGCCTCTCTATTTGTGATCTCTGTCTGTCAAATAAATAAATAAAATCTTAAAAAAAAAGATTTCATGTAAATGTGATACCATACTAAATTTGTCTTTCTCTTTCTGGCTTATTTCACTTAGCGTAATGCTATCAAACTCCATCCTCATTGTAAGAAGTGTCAGGAGTTCCATTTGTGTGTTTTTTAGCACTATGTGTATGTGCATGTGTGTGTGTACATGTATATCAATATGTACCTATATATCATATTTTCTTTATGTACTCATCTGTCAAAGGTTATTAAGTCATTTCCATATCTTGGCGACTGTGAATAACACTGCAGTGAACTCGGAAGTACAGATATTCTTTTCAGACAGTAATTTCATTTACTTCATGTCTATAGCCAGAAGTTGGATTGCTGGATCATTCAGTAGTTCTATTTTTAATCTTTAGAGGAAATCCCATACTGTTTTCCATTAGTGACTCTACCAATTTACACTGCCACAAAGGGAGCACAAGGTTTGTTTTTTCTCCACATCTCATGAACACTTACTATCTTTTTCCTTTTTGATAATGGCCATCCTGACAGGTGTGAGGTAATGGCTCATGATAGTTTTAATGTGCTGATGATTGGTGATGTTGAGCACATATTCAAGTTTCCTGTTGCCCATTTGGACGTCTCAGATCCTTTGCTCATTTTTAAAATTGGGTTATTTGTTTTACTTATTGTGTTGAATGAATTCTTTATATATTTTTATATTAACCCCTTATCAAATATAAGGCTTGCAAATATTTTTTCCCATGTCATAGGTTGCCTTTTCAATTTATTAATGGCTTCATTTGTTATGCAAATGCTTTTTAGTTCAACATTGGCAAAGACCACAGGAGTCTTTAGTGGCCCAAACATTATTGGGGTCCTTGGTGGTAAAGCCTACTGGCATTCTCCTGCTCTCCAATTTGCCCATGGGGAAAAGCTGTAACTGAGTTGATCCCTCTTGGCACCAGGTCTGGTGGGCTGGCAGTCATGGTGACCACAGGGACAGGGTCCTGGGATCAAGTGCACTTGTTATGGTGATGGTGCTGAGGCCTGACATATGAACATGTGCAACTCTCCCATAGAACTAGGGTTTGGGTTTCTGGGGCTCACAGTGACTCAGGCTCAGAGAGGGAAGGGAAATGTTGCAGTGGCTAGCCCAGGAATAACAAGGGGCAATGGTGGCTTGGGCCTATGTGGCAACGTGCAGCAGCAGTTTGATCCTGGTGATGCTGGGTGAGAGCTCTAACTCAGGACCTGAGGCATAAGTGCACTAAGTCAAGGTCATAATTCTTTGCAGTGAAAATAAGCAGATATTTGGAGAGCAAGATGGTTATGCTGGAGGCAGCAGCTGGAAGTCAATCTCAGCACTGTGGACTAAGCTATTGGGGTGGTGAGAGGCTGCTATTACGGAGAGTAGGATGCCTTAGGCTCATCCTGGAGCATAGTCCATAGCATATCAGAAGCAATATTGGTCACAAACAATGGCATAAACAAGTATATTGTTTGGGGGACAGGGGTTAATTGGACAGGGGTGGAAGAGTCAATCACATAGCATAATTGTTGATATCATATACCTTGGAATCAGACAAAGTTTGAACCCCAACTCCTCAAAACCCTTAAGTATATGGCCTTAGGCAAATTACTGAGTCATTCTGAACTTCAGTCATTGATCTCTAAAATGGGAGTAGTAAAGATACCTACTTCGCAGAATTGTTGTAAAGGTTGATTGGGGTTTGGTACATATAAATCTTACAGTGTGGGGTCATGTACATGTTATCAATTATTGTCATGTTAATAACATTGGTAGTCTTCTACTAGGAACTTTACATGTGTTATTTCATTTAATCCACCCAATAACCTTTCAAGAGGATATTTCTCTCATTCCACAAATAAGGAAACTGGGGTTCAAAGGGTTTCATAGTTACTAATAGCTGGAAGAGCAGGTGTATCCATCTACAAGGTCCAGGAGGCTTCCCTGGAGAGTATGCTATCACATGGGCTTAGGTGAATTTTTAATGAGGAAGACATAAGAGTCCAAGTGTTACACTATACAACCTTTCTGATTTCCTCTCTCATCATCACTATCACTAAATTCTTATTTTCTAAGGTCCTGGCCCAGATAATCATGGTGGGGACAACTTCCCAGGGGTTCCCCTTGCCCCTCCCAGCACAGCACAGTGCTTCAAACAACTCTCTCAGGATCATTTTGGGACTCCCGAGACACAGTGCCTGTGGCCCTCACTAACAAGGCCCTAGTGGGGAAAGTATTTTGTTCCTGGGACTTCATTAAGAATTTCAAGTTGGGGGGTGCCTGGGTGGCTCAGTGGGTTGGGCCTCTGCCTTCAGCTCGGGTTGTGATCTCAGGGTCTGGGGTCGAGCCCTGTATCTGGCTCTCTGCTCAGCAGGGAGCCTGCTCCCCCACCCCCACCCCCACCTGCCTCTCTGCCTACTTGTGATCTCTGTCAAATAAATAAATAAAATCTTAAAAAAAAAAAAAAAGAATTTCAAGTTGGAAAGGGCATCTCCAGTTTTTGCCTCTTCTCTTGGGTTTCTTCCTCATCCCCAGATCCAAGGCAGGTTTCCTCCTCATCCCCAGTTTAGGAGTCAGCTTGTTTCTGCCCCCAAATCCTGTTTGGACCAGACATCTGGGAGATCAAGACCTAGGCTGGGGACTCAGATTCAGTGCTGACTCCATGGAATTCCCTGAATGACCTTGGGAAAGCAAAGATCCCCCTTATGTCCCCTTCTGTTAAATGGAGTTATTAGGATAACTGCCCCATTTATCCTTATAGATCAATATGGGGGATGGAGATAAAGATTTGGAGAAATTCTAAATCACCTCGGAGGTATAAGGCACCACTGTTTTACTACTGCTCTATTTATTAGGACTTATATTATTTAGTTAGCTCTCCCCACCTCCTCCTCCCTGCTCTTGGGCAATTTTAAGGACACAAGAGGATTGCCCTGTGGTGAAGTCCCATGACAGAGATGATCTCCACCTCTTTTTTTAAAATCTAATTTCCATATATATACCTCCTCTTGACCCCCTGGAATAGCTGACCAAGCTTGTGCAGATTCTCACCACCCCCTTACATCCTTTCCCACGCAACCTCACTGGCTTACGTGTGGTTACAGGTGAGTGTTCTCATGGTCATTCCTCTGCTCTTGTGTAAAATGGAAGGGAATTTACTTGTTACTGAGCAAGTCAAACCTCCTGGTTTTACAGGTGTAGCAACCAAAGTCTCAAAAGCAAAAATAAGAGATGTGCTCAGGATGACATATCAGGTGAGTTGAAGAGCTGGGACTATCACCAGAGATTGAGGGTGGCTCAGTGGGTTAAGCCTCTGCCTTTGGCTCAGGTCATGGTCTCAGGGTCCTGGGATCAAGCCCCGCATTGGGCTCTTTGCTCGGCAGGGAGCCTGCTTCCGCCTCTCTCTGCCTGCCTCTCTGCCTGCTTGTGATCTGAGTTAAAATCCTGCCTCTACCACTTTATGTGACTCATGTTTTTTCTATAAAATTTGGATTATAAAAGATATCCATCTCATAGTGAGAGTTGGGAGGAATAAAGGACTATAGAAATAGAAATACAATAGAAAGCACTTAGAACTGTGCATCGTGCCTCACCCAGGGAAGTTCCCCTAACAGCTGTTAGCTGCAATTGTTGTCAGGGACTGCCCTGAGGAAATTTTGTCAGTATCAAAGATATGGGGACAATCTGAACTGTACACATCACAGGGAAAGGGATTTCTGTTTGTCTTCTGTGCAGTTAGTTCATGGTGATGGGGACCTTGTAAGAATTTCATGAGCATTCCCAGGAGATGATATGTCATCAAATATTATAAAAATAATCTGTATTCATTGTAGACAAACCAGAAGGTAGAGACGAGTAGAAGAAAGATGAAAAAACCACTTTATTACTTGAACCACTAATAAAGTTTCGTATTTCTTTCCAGTCTTGTTTCTGTGTGTGAGAGTGCGAGAGTATGAGTGTGTGTATTTGTGTTGATATTGAAATAATACCACACTGTGCAGTTTTGCATCCTGCTTGAGTCACTTAACATATCATAAGAATTTCATTTTTTAATTAGTTTTTTTGCATTATGTTTCCCATCAATATATATTGATGGTATATAAGGAATGCATAGATTTTTGTATATCTGATTTTTATTTTGCTACTTTTTTCTAATAATTCTTCATTTTTTTAATGGACAATCAAAAAACTTGCTTTGTCTTCCTTTTCAATATATGAACTTGATTTTTCTATTTCTTGATGTTAATTTCATAGGGCAATGATAAAAACAGATGTAACGGTGGGGATCCCTCTCTGACTCCTGTTTGTTTGGAAATGATCCTGCAATATCCCTCTATTCCTAGATGGCTACACATGGATGTTTTTTCTTTTAAATCAAGAATGGATTATAACCTGTAAAAAGTACTTTTTAGGCACTTGATATGATATATTATATACATACATTTACTTATATTAAATCTTCAATTTTTTATGAGGTCTCTCAATCATGATAGATTTTTTAAAATATTCTGATATTTAAAATTCCCTACAGTTATATTTGGCATTTTGCATCTATAGCCACAACCAAAGTTACTCTCTAGTGATATTGCATATATTTCTTCCAAAAATGCGATATTTTTAGTATCAAATATATGCTAACTTCATAAAAAGTCTATAGGACCTAGAGAGTATGATGTTAAATAAAACAAGTTAGACAAATACCATATGATTTTACTTACATGTAGAATCTAAAAATCAAGACAAAACAAAGAGCCCATAAATACAGAGAACAAATTGGTGGTTGCCAGAGAGAACGGGGGTTGGGAGAATGGACAAAATGGTAAAGGGGAGTGGGATGTACAGGCTTCCAATTATGGAATGAGTAAGTCACAGGGATGAAAGGTACAGAAAATATAGTCAATGGTATTGTATAGCAATAGACAGATGGGAGCTACACTTCTGGTGAGCAGAGCATAATATATAGACTTATCCAATCACTATGCTGTACATCTGAAACTTATGCAACATTGTCAACTACAATTGTTTTATGAAGACACCAGGAAGCTTAAATTTCTTTCTGGTGCTGCAGGAAGTTTACATAGCATGAGAATATTCTATTTATTGAAGTTAAATTAAACTTCTTCAATAGTTTTATGAGGCTAGAGATTGCTACTAGGGTAATTATTTCTTTGACAATTTTCTTGACTTTGTTCCCTGTTTCTGGTTTACTTGGGTATTGAGACTGTTCTAGAATGTATTTTAATTTATATTTTCCTACAATTATATCTATTTTATTGAAATTTTCCATTTAAATAATATAAGGAGTATTCTCTTAGAATTTAATTTTTTCTTTGTGTACCTCTGGCGATCATTCTTTCTAATTCTTTTTTTTAAGATTTATTTATTTATTTGAGAGAGTGAGAGCTTGCAAGGGGGAGAAGCAGATGGAAAGAGAAAGAGAAACTTAAGCAGGCTGCACTGAGCACAAAGTCCAAAGCAGGGATCGATCTCATGACCCCAAGATTATGACCTGAGCAAAAACCAACAGTTGGTTGCTTAAACAACTGCACTACCCAAGCACCCCAATATCCATTCCTAATTCTTAATTGTTTGTATTCATCCTTCTTCTTCTTGCTTGTTCTTGCCCAGATGACTGTCTATCTGATTATTTAAATAGACTTACATTTTCTTACTATTTTTTAATTTGAGTATAGTTGATACACAATGTTAAATTAGTTTCAGATGTACAACTTAGGGACTTAACAAGTTTATACATTATGCTATGTTTAGCAGAAGTGTAGCTACAGGGAGGCCTAGGTGGCTCCGTTGGTTAAGTGTCTGCCTTTGGCTTAGGTCATGATCCCAGGATTCTGGGATCAAGTTCTGCATTGCAATCCTTGCTCAGGGGGGAGCCTGCTTCTCCCTCTGCCTGCCACTCCCTCTACTTGGGCTGTCTCTCTCTCTCTCAAATAAATAAATAAAATCTTGGGTGCCTGGGTGACTCAGTTGGTTGAGCGACTACCTTCGGCTCAGGTCATGATCCCGGACTTCCAGGATCAAGTCCCACATCGGGCTCCCAGCTCCTTGGGGAGTCTGCTTCTTCCTCTGACCTTCTCCTCTCTCATGCTCTCTCTCACTCATTCTCTCTCAAATAAATGAATAAAATCTTTAAAAAAATTTTTTTTCTTGAAAAAAAAAAGTAAAAAAAAATAAATAAATCTTTAAAAAAAAATGTGAAGCTACCATCTGTCCCATTGCATTGCTACTACGGTATCCCTGACTATATTCCTTATACTGTGCCTTTTATTCTCATGACCTACTCATTCCATAACTAGAAGATTTATATCATATGTGTGTGTGCAACTGTATGTGTGCTCTTTCCCTTCTTTTTAAAGCAAACCAAAGAATACTATATTCCTTCTACCAGTTGTGATTTATATTTAATAATATGGCTTTGATATCTTTTGAGTCAGCACAGACAGAACTGTTCCCTACAGTTGCATAGTATTCCTTTGTAAGGCTATACCAAATTCATTTACTCAGCCC
Organism: Enhydra lutris kenyoni; assembly: GCF_002288905.1. NCBI lineage: Eukaryota > Metazoa > Chordata > Mammalia > Carnivora > Mustelidae > Enhydra > Enhydra lutris. Next base: position 268,814 of record NW_019154110.1, read on the forward strand.
TTTTGTGGTGAACACAGGTTATTAGCAATCATTTGCTCTTACAAACCACGCTTCAACAAATGACCTCATGCATATTTCACCTTTTATATGTGACCGTATATCTGTTGGATAAATTCTCAGAAGTGGATTTCCAAGTAAAAAGAAAACACATTTGTCCTTTTGAAATACAATGTCAAACTGCCTTTTTTTAACTTTTCATTTCTGTCTTACAACTATCCTACAAATTTCTCTTATAGCCAAACCTAACCTGCAGAGAATGAGATTTGGGGAAATGCAGGTCCAGCATAGCTAATTTGCCAGAATTTTTGAATTTTAACAGAATCATTGATTTTGGTTATTTTAAATTTTTTTTCTTTATTTTGAATCATTGTTGCACTATTAAAGTTCTTCCATTTCCCCCTAAAACTTCCCAGTTTAGTTTTTACATTTAAATTTTTTATCTGTTTAGAATTTATTTTTGCAAAATATATAAGGTATTTGTACAACTTAAATTTTTCCCAGATAGCTATACTACTGCCCTTATAGCACTTATCTAATAGTATATTTTCCCATTCATGTCATTTATATCATATGCTAAATACCTATATTACATTAGTAATGGACATTTCATTTCTCTTCTTTTTTTTTTTTAATTTTTTTTTTTAAATTTTTTTTTTAAACATATGATATCTTTTTATCCCCAGGGGTACAGGTCTGTGAATCGCCAGGTTTACACACTTCACAGCACTCACCATAGCACATACCCTCCCCAATGTCCATAATCCCACCCCCCCAACCCCCTCCCCCCACCAACCCTCAGTTTGTTTTGTGAGATTAAGAGTCACTTATGGTTTGTCTCCCTCCCAATCCCATCTTGTTTCATTTATTCTTCTCCTACACCCTTAACCCCCCATGTTGCATCTCCTCTCCCTCATATCAGGGAGATCATATGATAGTTGTCTTTCTCCGATTGACTTATTTCGCTAAGCATGATACCCTTCATTTCTCTTCTTTTAAAAGTTCATAACATTTTGGGATGTCTGCGTTGCTCAGTCAGCTAAGTGTCTACCTTCGGCTCAGGTTATGATCCTGGGATTGAGCACCTCATCGGGCTCCTTGCTTGGCAGGGATCCTTCTTCTCCCTCTGCCTCTGCCTCCCACTCTGCCTGCCTGTGCCCTCGCGCTCACTCGCGCGCTCTCTCTCTCTGACAAATAAATAAATAAGTAATCTTAAAAAAAAATTTATTTTCTATTTTTTCAGACTTATTGAGGTATAACTGACAAATAAGATTATATTTGAAGTATACAACATGATGGTTTCATATATGTTCACATTGTGAAGGACTCCCACAATCAAGTGAACACATTCATCACCTCACATATTTACCTTTTGTGTGTGAAACATGGAAGTTCTACTCTCTTAGAAAATTTCAGTTATACAGTACAGTGTACAGTCAACTATAGTCACTGCATTATACCTTAGATCCTCACATTCTTATTGCTTTTATGGCTGAAATTTTGTACCTCATAACCAGCCTCTCCCCATTTCTTATAGTTCTTTTTCTAATGTCTTGGTCTGATTATTTAATCACTTTCTTTATTTTTTATTTTTATTGTATTTTCTTAGGGCTATAATTTTGCTTATGAACACTGATTTAGAGATAGCCCACATGTTCTAGTGTGTGCTGGTTTCACTATCCCCTTTTCACCTCTCTCTGACGTTTTTTAGTTTTAGTTTTGATTCCCTCTGATCCAACTGTTTCTTACAGATTATTTAAAACATTGGGATTTATTTTTAAAAAATCTTTTTTCCTTAAATTGGATTGTAATTAAGTATTATTACCTGTATTCTTTATTCTTTTGGAATTTTCTGAATTTCAGGTTTATACATGCTTTTTTTAAAAATTGTATTTATTTATTTGAGAGATAGAGAGCACAAGAAGGGGAAGGAGCAAAGGGAAAGGGAGAGAGAGTCCAGCAGACTCCTTGCTGAATGCAGAGCCCAACAAGGGATTCAATCTCACGACCTTGAAATCATGACCTGAGCTGAAATCAAGAGTCAGATGCTTAACTCATTGAGCCACCCTGGTGTCCAAACATGCTCTTTGTTTGGGGGATGAATGTTTCATGGGCATTTGGGAAAGGCATATATACCAATTAGCTTTACCTCCTGAATAATTATATTGAGAGCTTTTACAGCCTTACTTTATTCGTCAAATTAATCCTATGGTGGACTGAAAGCCACTATAATGCTCCCTATCTACCATACATAGTGATACTGTATCAATGGTGATAGCTCCCTTCTTGAAGCAAGTCCTCTATCTAAATTCTTTAAGTTATATGGGGGGAAGGCAAAGGTTCTTCCTGACACTTATGTTTTTTAAAAGTAATCAGCCTAAAATAATCTACATGCCATTTGGGATGGCAAATTTTGCTGCCCTACATAGTCTGGTTTTTTTGTTTGTTTGTTTTTCATTTGTTTGTTTGTTTTGAATCAATATATTGAGAGGAATGATTCTTCTTCTCCTTGGATGTTTCCTTACAGGAACCGATGCAGTCAAAATTTAGGGCCAATAGAACAGCCATTACTGAGTTCATCCTGCTGGGCTTGGTGGAGACACAAGTGCTACAACCAGTTGTCTTTGTAGTCTTCTTCTTTGCCTACCTGGTCACAGTCGGAGGCAACCTCAGCATCCTGGCTGCCATCTTCATAGAGCCTAAACTCCACACCCCCATGTACTTCTTCCTAGGCAATCTATCAGTGCTGGATGTTGGGTGCATCACCGTCACTGTTCCCTCAATGTTGACTCGTCTCCTGTCCAACAAGCGTACAATTCCCTATGGAGCCTGCCTCACACAACTTTTCTTCTTCCATCTCTTGGTTGGGGTAGACTGCTTCCTGCTGACAGCCATGGCCTATGACCGATTCCTGGCCATCTGCCAGCCCCTTACCTACAGCACCCGAATGAGCCAGACAGTCCAGAGGATATTGGTAGCTGTGTCCTGGGCTTTAGCTTTCACCAATGCACTGACCCACACAGTAGCCATAGCCACTCTCAACTTCTGTGGTCCCAATGTGATCAATCACTTCTATTGTGACCTCCCACAGCTCTTTCAGCTCTCCTGCTCCAGCACCCAACTCAACGAGCTGCTGCTCTTTGCTGTGGGTTTCATAATGGCAGGTACCCCCTTGGCTCTCATCATCACCTCCTACGCCCATGTGGCAGCTGCAGTCCTACGAATCCGCTCTACTGAGGGCAGGAAGAAAGGCTTCTCCACATGTGGCTCTCATCTCACTGTGGTTGCCATATTCTACGGTTCAGGTATATTTAATTACATGCGACTGGGTTCAGCCAAGCTTTCAGAAAAGGATAAAGGAGTTGGGGTCTTCAACACTGTTATCAACCCTATGCTGAATCCAATCATCTACAGCCTCAGAAATCCTGATGTACAGGGTGCCCTCTGGCGGGTGCTCAAGGGGATGCCATCACTAGCTTGACAAGGTCTTCAGTTCTGGAATGCCACTCCCTTATTTTCTCTTTCTAAACTGAAAGAGAAATACTCTAAAGCCAGTAACTAAGACAAATGGTCCTTAATTGCTTCTGCCTTCAAGCAAAACATGAGGTTTTTTTTTGTTAGGGATAATAGTTAACTGAGGCCATGCCCCAGTTATAGACAGTAGGTGTGTTAAGCTCTGATAAGGGCAGCCCCTCTGACAAATTACAACTTCAGTTGCCACAGCTACCTTTTCTGTGTAGAAGTGGAAACTCAGAGCTTTGACTATTACAGGTTCATATCCCACAGGAAGGTTATAGTCTGGGCTCCCAAAAATATCCAATAAAAGTCTTCCCCACCCCTCCCACTAGTAGGTCATACGATTCCCTCAAGTTCAGGTAGGGGTGGTCTGGTTATAAAACATGGGCCTTGGGGCACCTGGGTGGCTCAGTGGGTTAAGCCTCTGCCTTCAGCTCAGGTCATGATCTCAGGGTTCTGGGATCGAGTCCCGCATCCCGCTCTCTGCTCAGCGGGGAGCCTGCTTCCTCCTCTCTCTCTCTCTGCTTGCATCTCTGCCTGCTTGTGATCTCTTTCTGTCAAATAAATAAAATCTTAAAAAAAAATGGGCCTAGAGATCAGAATCATTTTATTTTTCCCATCAGGTTCCTACAAAGCAAAACAACAACACCCATCTCTATTTTTTCCAATCACACAAAGGTAATATGGGATATAGAGGGAACAGAGGAGAAGTCATATTGGTTGTTATGTGTTGTCCGGTAACTCCAAAGAACATCATCCCTGTGTGCAAATTTTTAAAACTCAGTTAACACATACGATAAATCTTATAAAATGAATGTTCCCCATCTAACTTTCCTGATGTACTTCAAATCTTTTGAAAAGATCATCTTTTGTAATGTAAATATTATTTAAACATGAAAAACTGCCAAACTACTCAATATGAACTTCCTCTCTAACTCCTCACTTTCAGTCCCCAAACCTTCCAGCTGAGATAATCCATATGTATAAATAAAGATATGGTGATATCTCCCCTAAAATTTCCTTTCTCAGGAGGAGAACAGTCTAGAATATTCTCTCATGTTGCATGGTGCTCTCCAGGCTTTTGTCCAGTCTGTATTTGGCTGTATTTTCCTTCTAGCCTCTCTTTGAAAAGAATTGCCCATTCTGGGCATCTCTACTGCGCCACTGATGTTTCCTGATTTGTTTCTCTAAAACATCCCTTGAGCTGCCCCCGTGGCATGGCTTCTTCATGAGTTTTCATGCATTGAAAGGATTGAGAGGATCAGGTAAGATGAAGATGAAGAGAAAGGACATGAGGGAGGGAAGCAGAACAAGAATGGAGGTGGAGAGTTTGTGGGGAAATGAAGAAGAAAGATGGGAACTGGGGAGAAATAGGAGAGAATTGCAAACAAACGGGCTGAGAAGAAAGGATCGAGGCACTGGAGAGGACCCAGTGGGGTACAGAGAGAGTGGATATGAGAAGGAGAGAGAAATAGGATAAATAAGATGTCTTGAGACAGTTAAAAGGTGAGAGGAAGGAAGAGGACAATAAAATCAGTGAGTTGGGGGGTGCCTGGGTGGCTCAGTGGGTTAAGCCACTGCCTTCGGCTTGGGTCGTGGTCTCGGGGTCCTGGGATCGAGTCCCTCATCGGGCCCTCTGCTCAGCGGGGAGCCTGCTTCCCTCTCTCTCTGACTGCCTGTCTGCCTGCTTGTGATCTCTCTTTGTCAAATGAATGGAATCTTTAAAAAAAAATCAGTGAGTCAGGGATGAAAGATGTGGGCTTCTGTACAGGGCAGCTTCTTGTTCTGTATGTCCAGCAATAACCCATTTATACAACCCTGACATCATCATTGTAGCCTATCCTCTCCACGGAGGATAAAAAAAAAAAAAATGGGGGTGCCTGGGTGGCTCAGTGGGTTAAGCCTCTGCCTTCAGCTCAGGTCATGATTCCAGGGTCCTGGGATCGAGCCCCAAATCGGGCTCTCGCTTCAGCAGGGATCTTGCTTCCCCCTCTCTCTCTGCCTGCCTCTCTGCCTACTTGTGAGCTCTCTCTCCGTCAAATAAATAAATAAATAAATAAATCTTTTAAAAAAATTTAAGTTTCACTGAAAGTGCTAAAAATTATTCAGGGACTCACTTTCCATTTTTCTGAACAGAAAGTGCTCCTAGAATATTAAGGAGGCCTACCAGATGGCAAAAGAGTGAAAGGGAGGGCTTGGTATTTTATCTACTTGCATCTCTAAAATGTCTTCAGAATTTGTTTCTAACCATCCAACTTAACTTACTCTCGGCTTTTTGAGTCATGCTTGCCAAGACTATCAAAAGACATGGGGAGGGACGCCTGGGTGGCTCAGTTGGTTAAGCAGCTGCCTTCGGCTCAGGTCATGATCCCAGCGTCCTGGGATCGAGTCCCACATCGGGCTCCTTGTTCTGTGGGGAGCCTGCTTCTCCCTCTGCCTCTGCCTGCCACTCTGTCTGCCTGTGCTCGCGCTCTCTCTCTCTCTGACAAATAAATAAATAAAATCTTTAAAAAAAAAAAAAAGACATGGGGAAAGGATAGCTCTTCCCTGATTCTTTCTTAGCCACCAAATAAACTTCAGGGACACAAACAATGAGCTTCCTAGAAGGGTCAAGAAAACTGTTGAGGAAGATCTATAACATGGTCTTGACTTCATCACCTCCACTCCTGGGCAACTTTCTTGACCTTGGCTAAGTTCTTTACCTTGTCTGGGACTACTTGACAGAGGCACAAGGTAACCATCAACGTTCTTCCATTTGTAATAACTCTGCTTTTGCTAGCCAGAATGAATAGTCTGTCTCACCCTGTTTACCTGAAGAGTTACCACATCTTTCACCACCACTTTTTCTACCCACAGCATTTTGCACACTGCAAAAAGGAGGTTATTTGCTTCCAAAAATCCCTGGGCCTCTGGCCTTTCTTCAATATGAACAGTCATCTCAAGCCTCAAGTGTTGATTTCAAGTCTAATCACTGAATAATAAATAAATAATCACTAATAGAATGGATCAACTGTTTCAACATCATGAATGATGACCCAAGACACTGATTTCTGGCCCTTTGTCTACTCTCAGGATCATAGGGTTTCTTTAAAAATTTGGGAATTCACCTTCCTTTTGGAATTTGCCTAGTTTTTTTTATTACAATCTTTTGCTACTTTAAAAGTTTATCATACATGTAATACATCATGTTGTAAAAGTTCAGACAATACAGAATGTCATTGTCACTCTTCCATACCATTTCCTCAGTAATCCAATTTTTTAAAACAAGAACTAGTGGTAGTAGTTGGTGCTTAGCTTTCCACACAAACGAACACACACCCGTGCAAGTGGAAACACTGTACTGCTTTGCAACGTGCCGTTCCCCTCTCTGCATTATATGTTATGATTTTTTATATATCAACCTACAAATCAATTTTATCCATTTAAAGGCTGCATAATATTCCACTTTATGTGTTAACTATAATCTGTTTAATAAATCCCTATTGATTTTATTTCTTTCCTATCTTTTCACAATTGCTAATAATTCTAGGGTAAACATATATAAATTTATATATGTAATAAGAATAGTTTATTGTAAATAAATATAAATTTGTATATGTTTCCATATAATAAAATTATTTCACTGGTTAAATTCATAAAAGTTGTGTATGTATATGTGTGTATCCATTAACATGGAAGTGCAAAGTTAAAAAGTTAAAACTTGGTAAATATTCTGCCTATTTGTCAAAAATCATTTTACATCTTGATTGGCAGTTTGTGAGACTGCTACTTACCTCACTTGCTGTAACTGGTTGTTATCGATAGAATTTTTAATCTTTGATAATTAGATCAAATATTGCATTATATTTAATTATATATTTAAAGATATATTAATTACTTAACTATATATTTAAATATATTTAAATTCAAATTATATTTGAATTTCTTTGTTTATGAGTATGATTCAATTGATTTTTTTTTTAAGATTTGATGTATTTACTTGAGAGAGAGAGAGCACAAGCAGGGGGAGTGGCAGGCATAGGGAGAAGCAAGCTTCCCACTAAGCAGGGAGCCCAATGTGGGACTCAATCCCAGGACCCTGGATCATCACCCCAGCCAAAGGCAGACACTTAACCAACTGAACCACCCAGGTGCCCTCAATTGATTTTTATGTATTTATTACTTATTTGTATTTATGCATTCAAAATTGCCAGTTCATGTTTTTGCACCTTGGAGGTAGTTTATATTAACAATTGGTGGAAACACTTCAGTTTTAGGGTAGTATCTCCTTGCCGTGTATGTTGCAAATACATACCCAATTTCCCACTTGTCTTCTATGTTGCTTAGGCTTCTCCTGCCCAAATGAAGTCTGTCATTTTTATGAAGTTTATCTTCTTTGCTTTGTCATGCTTAGAAAAAAATGCCTTTTCTATCTAAGTGTTGTATAAATATTTGTCAGTGATGTTTTTCTAGTATATTTACATTTATATTTAAGTCACATATTTAAAATACAAAGAATTTATTTTTGCATATATTCTAACTTCTCCCCCAGCTGATAAAAGTTGCCCCAATCTTATAAAATGTAAGCTTGTTTGTACAGTACATAGGATATATATATACATATATACATATATACACACACATGCATACACACAAATACACACACACACATACACACACACACAAAATAGCAGCAAGCGAAATGCAGAAGAGGAGGTCCCCCACTCACATTCTCTCTACAGTGACAATATTTTGGACAAGAAATGCTGTTGTGGGAGTTTTGGGTTCTAGGTAGGAGACTGTGAGACCCTGGTGGAACCCAAGAATGAGGAGGGCTGTTTTGAGAAGGAGGACCTGACCCCAGGTGGCAGTGTGCCAACAGTAGTCTGGTAACAGTCCTAGAAGCAACTTGGTCCCTGTGTGGACTCAGCTTCAGCCCCATTTGGCCTTGGTCCTGTCACCAGCAACACCTGCCAAGAGACCCAGAAGAAGTCATGCCCACTTGTGCCCCCAGTTAATAGCCCTGCCAACATTGACCCTGGCTGTGGATAATGAAGGAGCCCATGACCCAGCTCCAGTCCTCTTAGCTGCCAGTCCTGCCCCACCAGGGACAAACACCCCATGCTCATCCATACCTCTCAGGCTTTTGACCTCAGTCCAACTGAAGACACTAAAAAGGCCCATAACTTGGCTCCTGAACCTCGTAGTCATGGACCAGGAATACTCCTGCTTGTTTGGGACCCCACCAGAAGACACATTCTTCTGTGCCCCAGAGGTTGCCCCACTGACCTCCATCCAACTGTAGATTAAAGTGACCCTATAACCTCGAAGTGATGGGCAGGGAACACTTGTGCCCCCAAGGACCTCGAGGAAGATACACTCCCAAAGGTAGGCCTGCCAACCTATAGATCTTGAAGAAGCCCTATAACCAATATCCAGTTTCAAAGGGACATGTCTCCAGTTTATTAGGACCAGCTCCAGGCATCCTTGCCAGGATGTTAAATCATGAATCATGAAAAGTGCTTCCTTCTCAATTGACTCTCCCTATTCAGCCTTACATTCCACCCACTCCTTTGGTCCCCATGACCCACTCCCACATTGCTCCTCTATAAACAAGAGGAACTTCCATTTCCTGCCAGGGTAATTTGGCACATGTGTTAGCTTCCTATTGCTGCTGTGACTAACTGCCACACACTTAGTGATTTAAAACAACAGAAATTTATTCTGTGATGGCTCTGGAGGCCAGAGGTCCAAAATGAGCCATACAAGGCTAACTTCAAGGGTCAGCAAGGAAAGTTTGTTCCAGAGGTTCCAGGGGAGAATGCATTCCTTGTCCCCCCCAGCCTCCAGTGGTGGCTGGCCTTCCTTGCTGTGTGGTCCCCTCACTCCCTCTCTGCTTCCATCTTCACATTGCCTTCTCTTCTGTAATCAAATATCCCTCAACTTCTCTCTCGTAAGTATTCTTGGGGTGATGGAGAGGGCCCATTGAGTGATACAGGATCATCTCCGCAGATGAAGACCTCCAGCAATCACATTTACAAGGTCCTAATTTTCCATATAAAGTTGATTTCAGGGATTAGGATGTGGCTATGGGGTGGGGGGAGGGCATTATTCAATCTCTCACAGCCAGGGATGGGATTCTTTTCAGTGAGCAAATTACTTATTTCTCTTGCATCATGGGGAGATTGCCTTTCTCGGAATACGCTGAGACCTAATCCCAGTTATTCTGTAGGCACAGAGGAGACATGGGAAATGTTCTTGAGGAGGACAAGAGTCTTCTTGTAAGGCATCTGCTTCCTAGCAGGTCTTTGTGTGGCCACGACACCAAAGGAGGTTGATTTCCACCAGCAAAGAGAAAGGGATGCTTTTGCCAAGTGGCTACAGGAGAGACGGGGGTTTCACAATTCTCCTGCTCAACCTCTCAAATATCCCCATCCCAAGACTCAAGGTCTCACTCCTTCCATAGCAGGACCCTGGATTTAGCATATGAGGCACCCCTCCCTTTAAGCTGCATATTCGGCTGCTTTGTAGTTCTGAGACTCTTAAATTAGGTACAAGAGCTGATTTTCAGTGCTGCCTGCCTCGTGGGACATTGTCAGGGAAGTTTTCTGGCTTTGACAATAAATCCTAAATTGATCCTTGTCTGCCCTGGGCCTATCTTCAGGCATCTAGGAAAGTGAACAGAAACTACCCTTAATTCTTTTTTTTTTTTAAGGATTTTTTAATTTATTTGATAGAGAGAGACACAGCAAAAGAGGAAACAGAAGCAGGGGGAGCAGGAGAGGGAGAAGCAAACTCCCAGCTGAGCAGGGAGCCCAATGCAGGCTGGATCCCAGGACCCTGGGATCATGATCGGAGCTGAAGGCAGATGCTTAATGACTGAGCCACCCAGGTGCCCCTACCCTTAATTCTTAAAACTTCCACAATTCTTATAATTAATTCTATAATATAATTCTTATAATTAATATGCTAGTGCCATATTAATATGCTAGTGCCAGCACATGACCCAGGGGTTCACCTTTCACCTGTACCTCATCCCAACATACCACAGCTGAGTCTCAGTGATGAAATTATGGTTTTCACCAACCCCACTTCCCTAAACAGTGGTAAATGGTCCAGTTCCAGAATCCCATCCAGAGGCCATGCTTCCTAGTAGCAGCTGTTTTAGTCGGGCTCCCCCGAAAGCAGAGTTTGGGACAAGATGCTTATGTGACCTAACTGGGAAGTCATTTCAGGGGGCAGGGGTCCTTGGGAGGAAGACTGAGGTTAAGAGGAGACAAAGAAGGAAGAAGTGGACATGACTGAGGCGTTCAGCACAAAAGTCTCTGCTATGACATCCCGCAGAGACTTGACTGAGCATGAGCATATGGGATGCTTCCTGAAATTGTCTGAAGAAGGAGTGTTGGGGTGTTTATTCATTGGCTCCCCTTTCATATCGTCAAGGTGCTCCTTGCACTCTAAGTACACATGCTCACACCTAGTGAGCACCCCACCATTATTCATGGCATCAGAGGATCCCAAGGAAGAGGCTACCGTCTGCCAGCTAGCCACAAGCAGAAGCCCGCAGGGAACTGTCTGACCCAACCACAGCTGAAATCAGAAGATAGACTAAGGGAGATGTGACTCAGACATCTGAAATGTCTACCACAACATGCTTCCTACAAGTATGAGGATTCGTAGAGACTCCAGGCTCGTAAAGTGCTTAGCATATTACCATGTACTTAACAAACACTTGTAAATGTTATCAGTGGGTATGGTGACGTGTTGCCAAACTTGTACTAGCATTTTAGTGAAACTTTATTTAATCTGAAAAAATGCTCTATGATAGAGGATACACTCATTTCACAGATGAGGAAACTGAGGCTCAAAGGGGTACAGCAGCTTGTCCAAAGTCAACCACTAGTAACAAGAAAACGCATCTGTCTACAGTACGTTTCCTCCTGTAGAAGGGTTGGTTCTCTGGTGAGAGAAAAGAGCACCCCCTCTTGGGAGAAGGGTGTTGAGTAGGCAGTGGTGAGTATAGGAGTCAGAGGAACACACCCCTCAACCTTCCCACATCTTCTGTGTGGCCTTCACCAGGGCTCTCAATCCCTCAGAGCCTGGCCTAGACAGTCATATTGGCAGGCAGCTCCACAGGAGTTCTCCTAGCTCTTCTACCCCCACATCCAGAGTCATTAAACATAGCCAAGATACAGTCCCAGGGGCTCCCAACTAACAAGGTCCTGAGGGAGAAAGCACCACATTCCTAAGGACTCATTAGGAAACTGGGTTTGAAGAAAGCTTCTCCCTCTTGCCTTTCTTCTGGGGCCTCCTCCTTATCCCCAGGTCCAAGGCAGTCTAGAAATTAGCTTGTCTCTGCTCAAAGGCTCTGCCTGGGGTTGACATCTGAGAAATGAACTCCTCCCTTAGCAAACCTATATCTAGTCCCACTTACACTAGCTTCCTGGGTGGCTTTGAGGATTTGAACAAGTTCTGTCAACCTCAGTGAAACCACCATTTAGTGGAATCGTTATCACCTTCCCTAACTACCTCCTATAAAGCTAGGGCTAGAGAGAAAGCCTTTTTTTCCCTTTCTTTCTTAAAGAAATTCTAAATACCATAAGGTGTAAAACATGGTTGCTATATTCAGGAAGGGTTGTTTACAAAACACCTTGTCTCTCTCCCCATCTGTCTCCCCCGTTCTGGAAGGGATCACACTGTAAAGAAGATAGCCTTTCCTCAGAGAGATTGTCAGCTTGTTTCCTTCATTAACTTGCTTTCTGGTGGGTAAAGAGGTCTGCATAGCTCCTCATCTTCCTTCCTGAAGAGCCTCACTGGTTTCTATACCCATGACCAGGTGAGTATGTTCAGGGGTCCTAACCTGCCCTTACAAAACAGAGGTGGAGCCTCCATTGTTGCCATTAGCTCAAACCTGACTTCTCATGTGCTGCAACTGAAGCCCCTGGGGAAAGAAAATGTTCTAAGGGAAGATCAGAAGACACAACCCAAAGGTCCTGGCTCCTTTTCTGTGCCCTTTTGCCCAAGGTCCCATTTCTTAGAAGCCTGTTCTTCCTTACTCCTAGGAGAGAGTAGGAAGCGATTCACTGAGTCTGGTTCACTGCCCAGAACCCACTGTATCAGGCAGCCTAGAACCTTCACTTCAATCCCAGGTCTTGTTGAGCCTTTTCATCACAGGGGACATGGAGGGATTATTTGGAGTTCCAGGATGGGGAGCTGTAATTGCTCAGTAGAGAGAACCTGGAACTCATAACAAACATTTGAGAATCATGATGCAGGAAGTCTCCTCATGATGGGCAATGTGGTGACCCTTAGGCACACTGGATGTCTCTGGATGATCAGAAGTCTTCCAGAATCCCACTGATTTCAAGGAAGTTGCATCTCTCATCATTTGCAAGTTGGTGGCAGCTGCCTTGTTGCTCTTCTGTCCCTTGTTGCTCTTCTGTCCCTGGCTACCATTTATTTCTCTGTAGGATATGCCCCTTCTAAGGGCCTTATTCTTTTCACTGGTTTCCCTGAAAAGAAACATGTTAGTGTGTGTTAAGCTACATTACCTGCTTGTCCCATAAAACCAAGGAAAGCGGTAGTCTCTGCAGCAAACTTGCACCCTGCATTTGCCTCTACAACCCCCTCCAACTCCCCGCCAAATAAATCATGGTAATTTACAAAAGTCTAGCCCGAGTTCCAATTTGTCCAGGACATCTTCCATGACAACTCTAGGTCATGCTGATGCTCTTTTTCTCTGCAATCTTATGAACACTGCAACCATTAGTTTATTTATATAATAAGTATTGAGTACCTACTATGTGCCAAGCATTATGATAAGTATTGTTATTGTAAACTGAATGAAACATGTTTTGGGTCCTCATGTCACTTACAGAGCAGTAGGGGAGATTTGCTCTAAGGAAAAAGACTTAGCAAGAAGATAAACAGTAATAAGTTATATGAAATAATGTTTAGTAAGAACTTCAGAGACAGAGACAGACCGACAAAAATGCTTTTGATACAGGGAACTTTCAGGAAACCAGCTTAAGTCAAGTCCTGAAATACATGGTGGGTGGAACTGGAAGGAAGCCATTGCAGGTAGAGAAAACAGTGTGAGCAAGGAGGCAGAAAATCACAGGGTCACAATCTAATACTTATATTTAAAAAGGCCCAAAAAGGGAAATGGAGAGTAATTAATTGTTATTTAATATAGTATATATAAAGAGAGCACTATCCACCCATTGATTTGTCCATTTGCAAAGCACTTAACAAATTTCATCGATGATAAGTATGCCTGAGAATGGTCCTCCATCTCACCAGTCATATGGTCCTAGAATTTTAAGGGTATTTTAGAGATCACCGCATCCAAGTTTTCATCCATGTGAGCCCATCAACCTTTCCCTTCTGTTAGAGTCACCAGACTCCAACTGCTTCCCTCTGATTCCAGTGTATTCTCTGCAAGGGAATAACAATACTCTGAGGAAGCTCTAGCTCTGCTTATTCCATGGACCATAAAGAATCACTGATATTTTTTTCATCAGGATCTTATTATAAGATCCTGTAAGGCTTGGCTCAGTCTGGCTCTCTATATATGTGCCTGCTTCATTTGAAGATCTCTCCTTAGAGCTGTTGGTCAAAACATTATGCCCGAGTCAAGGACAAGTGAAACAGTGGTGGCTGTGAAATGCACAAACCCAGCTGTACCCAGCTGCAGCCCACCCACAGGTCATGCTTTCAGTTTTGTTTTCAGAGGCAAGCAACAGATACCATAAAAAGAATAAATAACTTTAGGGGTGCCTGGGTGGCTCAGTTGTTAAGCATCTACCTTCAGCTCAGGTCATGATCCCAAGGTTCGGGAATTGAGTCCCGCTTCGGGCTCCTTGCTCATCAGGAAGACTTCTCCTCCATCTGCCTGCCTCTCCCCCTAATTGTGCACGATCTCTCTTGCTCTCTCTGACAAATAAATAAATAAATAAAATCTTTTTAAAAAAGAATAAATAATTTTAAATTAAATTATTCGAAGTCTAATGTAAAGGCTTAGTTGGCACCAAGAACATCAGCAATTTATTGACGTAGGGATTTTGAACTTATACTTCAGAGTATGTCCCTCACCTTGGAGAAATGTGCTTGGCTGAACTACCTGGTATCTGCAATCATGGGTCTGAGTCTTGCTATATATTTGTTTGATCTTCAATATCTCTAAAAGCTTTGAAACCTGGGTTTTCAAATGCTTTCTGGTTTCTCTGGAAATATTAATTTTTCTATCTTGAAATCTGCTTATTGTTTGGGTTGATCCCTCAAAGTGAAATGGAGAAATCCATCTTAACCTCATTACATTTAAAGAGGAAGTCGCTTTTTTTTTTTAAGATTTTATTTATTTATTTATTTATTTATTTATTTATTTATTTGATAGAGAGAGACGCAGTGAGAGAGGGAGCGCAAGCAGGGAGAGTGGGAGAGGAAGAAGCAGGCTCCCCATTGAGCAGGGAGCCCGATGCAGGACTCCATCCCAAGACCCTGGGATCATGACCTGAGCTGAAAGCAGCCACTTAACAGGCTGAGCCACCCAGGCGCCTCAGGAAGTCTGCTTTTATCTTAATTCATTTTCCCAAGTATTCTGAGCCTTCTAAGTAGGACAGGATAGGAGGGACAAAGTGGTGATGGTTTTAGGTATCTCAGCTGAGAGCAGAGTAAAGGTATTGAGGTGAAGGAGGAGGTCAGTGAATAAGTGATGACCTGGGGAGTGAAAATATTATCCCTTAAACAGCTGAGAACTGGCTCTGAACATAGGTGGGTTAAAACATTTATGTTTTAATAAATAAATACATTGGAATGGACTGATTATCTCCCCTCCTGGGACATTGCCTTACAGAAACTCATGGATCCAGAATTTGGAGTCAACAGGACGTCTGTTACTGAGTTCATTCTACTGGGCCTAGTAGAAACAGAACAGCTACAGTCTGTGGTCTTTGTAGTCTTCCTCTTTGCCTACCTGGTCACAGTCGGAGGCAACCTCAGCATCCTGGCTGCCATCTTGGTGGAGCCTAAACTCCACACCCCCATGTACTTCTTCCTGGGGAACCTATCAGTGCTGGATGTTGGGTGCATCACTGTCACTGTTCCCTCGATGCTGGCTCGTCTCCTGTCCCACAAGCGTACAATTCCCTATGGAGCCTGCCTCACACAGCTTTTCTTCTTTCACCTTCTGGCTGGGATGGACTGCTTTCTGTTGACCGTCATGGCCTATGACCGATTCCTGGCCATCTGTCAGCCCCTTACTTACAGCACCAGAATGAGCCAGACAGTCCAGAGAATATTGGTGGCTGTGTCCTGGGCTTTAGGTTTCACTAATGCACTAAATCACACTATTGCCCTAAATACCCTCAACTTCTGTGGTCCCAATGCAGTCAATCACTTCTACTGTGACCTCCCACAGCTCTTCCGGCTCTCCTGCTCCAGCACCCAACTCAACGAGCTGCTGCTCTTTGTAGCAGCAGCCTTCATGGCTGTAACTCCTTTGGTCCTCATCACAGTGTCTTATGCACACGTGGCAGCTGCAGTCCTACAAATCCACTCAGTGGAAGGCAGGAAGAAGGCTTTTTCCACATGTGGCTCCCACCTCACTGTGGTTTGCCTCTTCTATGGTACTGGTATCTTCAACTACATGCGTCTTGGTTCTGAGGAGTCTTCATACAAGGATAAAGGGGTTGGGGTCTTTAACACTGTTATCAATCCTATGCTGAACCCACTTATCTACAGCCTTAGAAACCCTGATGTCCAGGATGCTCTGTGGCGAGTACTTGTGGGGAGGCAGTCACTGACCTAAAGGTTGATAGCATCCCTTCCTTCTTGCCTTTTCTGGTTTAAGGGAAAATTCTCATGAAGGCAATAACCTGGGAAAATGGTTCCAAACCATATCTCTCACTGCCTGAAGATCTGTGTGATGTATTTGTCCAGCAAAGAAGTCCTACATAACTGATTCATACAGCAAATATTTATTAAATTGCTTCTATGATCCAGACACTCTCCTAGGGGACTAGTGAACAAAATAGAAGTCTTTGGACTTATGCAAGTCACATTCTAATTAAGAGAGACAAAATACATAAATAAGCATCATATGTGGAATATCACATATCAATAAGGCTATAAAGAAAAACAAAGATAGGAGGATATGAGCAAGTGCCTTGGGTAAGTTGTTGCCTTGTGTATGGCTGTGCTCATTTTCTAGGTAAGGTTGAAGCCTTAGGGGCTGGGTAGCTCTGGACACCAATGTCCTACAGGGAAGGGCTATTTGGCTAATATGTAACCCATTAACCTAAGTAACCAGGAATATCATGGTGAAGTTTTTTTTTTCTGGTGGGGACATAAGATTCCACCTAGATCAGAGTGCAGAAAACAGTTTTAAACCATTGGTCCAATGCCAAGTTTATTCTATTCTACACTTTACCTTTCACCTCCAAAAAAAAAAAATCAATTCCTTCTCTTCGCTACCACACAAAAACCCAATAGGATGTTTAGTGGACACGCAAGGTCTGTAGAGAGAAACAGATCACTAAATTAAAACTGCATTAATGCATACATGCTATATCTTCATGTCAAAAAAGGAAAGTTCCATCTTCACCCCTGCCATGGCTTTGTTATTGGATGAATCCTCTTCTTCACATATATGATAAAGCTTTTGGAAGAATAAACATTTATACTCCAACCAGGTCTTTTGATTTTTTCAGTGAGGAATGTAAAATATAACCTTTTCCTTCAAAGTCTTATTTTTTCCTCCCAAATCTCCTAGCTCTGAAAATCCCCATACATGAGGTTTCTGGTAGTAATGCCTCTTTCTAACTTTATAAATACATCAGTACAGCTCCAATCCAGAGAATTTTCTCATCCTGATGTTTATTCAGCCTTCAGCTCATCCATTTCTAATTTGCATCTTTTCCTCAGCCTCCTTTGGAAGGCTATTTACCCTCACCTGACAATTCCACTACCCCTCCATTGTATCATTCCTAAATCTTCCTATGGCTACACCTGGACCTTGGCTTTCCTGTTGTCTCTTCTTGAAGCCACAGAACTGAGGCCAGGTTGAGATGAGAATGGAAAGAAAACACAGAAGAGTGGGCGGTAGGACAGGAGTGGGAGTGGAGGGACGAAGATATAATATAAGGATATAGGGAGGGACGGGAGACGATGGTGAGCAGAAGGGGTAAGAAGGAAGGATAGAAATTAGGGAAAGGACACAAGGAGAAATTAGAAAAAGGAGATAAGAGAGGATGGGATAATTGGGAATTATCAAATTGATAATTGAGGTTATCAATTTGATAATTGAGAATTATCAAACAAGATGCCTCAGGAATGTTAAGCTTGAAGATGAGTATGGAGAAAATGAAAAATGAGTGATGATAAGAGATGAGAATAAAATTCATACTATGGAATCAGTTCCCATCAGCATGTGGCCATGTGATAACAGCACCTTTCATGTTATTGTCAGGCTCCCCCCAACCCCACTTCCTTCTAACTAGGAAAAAAAAAATAAAGTGTAAGTTTTGCTGAAGGTATAATAATGAAAAGTGGTCTAGGTGCTCTCTTCTGTTTCCTCTGGCTAGAAACCATACCTGGGAGAAGAGAGAGTTGAGCTGATAAGGGAAAAGGAGGGTGGATGTGTGTGTTCAGAGTTCATTCCCCACAACCCCACTGGCCCACTCAAGTTGTCAGCCCCCCTGCCTTTGGGGACAGTGCCTGGCAATACAGTCTGAGGTACAGAAATTATGTATGTCTTTTTCCTGACATCTTTCAGTCTCCAGACACTTCAGTGTTAAAGAAAATTAGCTTCTCCCAAAGGGCAAAGTTCTTAAGAGTAAAAATCAGGAATGTGGGCTATAACCACTGCTCTGAGACCTTAGAAATTTCCTTTCTGTGACTGGGCTTGTTCCTACCTACACCATAAAGAACTGGGACAAGGTCATCTCCACAGCTCTTCACATTAAATGACCCTCTGTTACAATAGGCTGGATGAACTTTTTCCTGGGGCTGAACCCAGAAAACCTTTTGAGAACATTATCACCACTATTTCCACAACTCCATCTACCCTATGAGTCTTTGACTCTGCCCCAACTAATCTTATCTATTACCCATCAAAGATCCCCAGACCTTGGTGAGACAGAGCACGGACTGGACTCTGGTCCTCTCAGCCCTAACTGCAAAATCCAGCATTCCTTTATAGCTGAAACTCTATGCCCCTTGAATAGCATATCTTGTAGGAATGCAGAAGCGGGATGTCTACCAAAGGAGGAACTCAACAACAAAGACTGGCACGGATGGGACCAAACCAGTCTGTGCCAAGACCAACGCCAGAGCTGACCTTTCCCCAACTTTCTCTCTCATTAAAATACTGAAAATCATGCCCGGGGTGGATATTTAACATGCTAATTACACATATGACACATGAAGAAGAATGACCTTCAAGTGTGTCAGTGCCAATAAATCCCCACCTCTCCATGTTTAAAAGACACCCTTTTCTCTCCCCATAGAAAACATTTCTTCTTCGACTCATGTAATTACCTCTTCCTTTTCCTCATAAAAAGCCCCTTGGTTTCATCCTGTAAGCAGGGCACTTCTTGGATGTCTACCAGACTCCATGCTCTCAGAAGTGCAATTCTTTGATCCTAAATCGATGTTCATTTGCCTCTCGCTGTGGCTCTTTATTTTCAGACTGATAATCTTTTCTTATAATTTTATGATTTTATGTCTCACATTGAGTGGAAAAGATTTTTTCCATCTCCATCAGATTAGATAGTCTAGGTTACACTGTCCTAACAAACATCCTCTAAAATCTTCATGGTTTTCTACAGCAAATGTTAAATTCTCATTTATGTGACCTCAATTATTTGATAGCTCTAGAAAGGTTGTTGTTGTTTTGATTGTTCATCTTCTTTCTTATTTTGAGTATGAGAGTAATGATGTCAGAGAGGAAGCCAGAAAAAACTACAATGTATTTTACCTGATAATTGCTTGTAGTGAACACTTACAGTCTTTCTGACTTCCATTTCCCCTTTTCTAACAGCTATTAGTTTCTATTGGGCATCTGGATTGTTCCTGGGAATGATGGTTCTCTGTGGGCACGGGGCCTAATCTAGTTTAATATAATTCTTCATAGTGAGTGAGGAAAGGGTTAAGGTGTAGGCAGGGAGAGGTAGGGCACCCCTGGATGGGCTCTGAAACTATTCGTGGCAGTCAGAATCAGATAAGCCAGAGTGAACAAGAGATAAAGAAACAGATCACCAGGCCTCTGATGTCAGGGAATATTTTTCTTTGGTGGCTACAGTGTAATCATAGGAAATGGCCAAACCTCAAAGAATTAAGTCATTAAAGGTGTTATCAATGGTTCTTGCTCAAACCAAGATGGCACAAGAATCTCAAGGCCACAAGCTTCCCAGTCAGTTCTCAATAAAAGACTGCCACTAGAAGCCTCAGTGGCAGCTCTTTTGGGACCCCTCTCACTCAAGAGAGCTTCTTCTTTGCTTTCTGCTTTCACTTTCACTTAATAAAATTTCACTTCACTTCACCCACTTGTGTCCATGAGATTCATTCTTCGACTCTATGAGACAAGAACCCTGCGATCCAGGGACAATGCTAGCCTTTCACAACTGGGTTTCCATGACAGAATTAAGCCCTATACAAAATTATCTGAATGACGATGTTCTCAATTCTCCCAAGGCTCCACAGCACATTCTAGATGCAAAGGACAGAAGTTAACTCACTGCATAGAATTACCTTAGTTATTAGAACTCAATTCCCTTTGGAACTGGCTGAGAAGAGCCACTCTAAACCTGCTCCTCATAAAGGAAACTTTCAACTGTTAATATTTGTGGGCCCTGCTCCCGGGTTCTCAGAGAAGATACACTTTTACCAATGTCATAATGACTTCACCACACTTCAAAGGGCAAAAGCTCTTTCTGCCCTGAGCACACACTGTACATCTCCTTCATTAGCAGATAACCTAAAAGAAACATTTCAGACTTAAGAGTAAAAATCCTCCCTGGCATTCTATTCCCACACTCTGAAATCTGCAATCTTGCTTATACTAAAAGCATATGATAAAGCCTGTAATTTTCTAAAATGCTCTTCCTCATGATGATTTGTAACTCTTGATGTAACAAAAACATATAAGATCCTGTATTAAACATTCCTTCTCCAGAGCACTCCTTTCTTTGTAAAGATTGTGTATCCCAGGCAGCTGTCCTTGCTTGGACTCCAATAAAATTTAAAACTTTCTTCCTTTTTTTTAGAAATTTTAAAAAGTTTGTTCATTTTGTGTCAACACTCCTGGTCAAGCAAAGAAACAAACTTGCCCTCAGAAGTCTGGGAGGCCTCAAAGAGCTACCAGATGAACTGGGGCAGGGGGGCAAAATGCAGGAAAACAAGGAACCCCAGAATGACACTGCTGACAGCTGCTCTGCTTTCCCCACAAGCCATTTGTTGATTCCAAGACAGGGGCTGAGAGGCTGGGAGCAGAAGGTGCAGCTGAGAGGCTGAGTTGTGAGGCAAGAGTTAGCAGGCTTATGGAGACAAAAAGTGGAGGTAGAATCCTGTCAGAGGGAAGGAGTTGAAAACTCCAGGTTTTCAACTGGTACTTCCACCATGTTACATTCTAGAAGTAACACATAATAGGAAATAGGCCAACCCTTATCAAAAATGTGACTGAAACCATAGGGTAATACTGAATCCTGTATGTATACTATGTTTTTTTCCACATACATAGCTAGATAGTAGGTACAGTAAGAGATTAACAATGATAATAAAATAAAACAATGATAATGATGAACTGTAATGTGAATGTGTTCTTTATCTCTCTTAAAATATCTTAGCTTCTCTTGTGATGGTGTGAGGATGACAAAATGGCTGCCTGAGGGAGGAGATGGAAGGAGATGGATGACATAGGCTCTGTGATGTAGCCTTAGGATACTTTTGACGTTCTGAGGATGTGTCAGGAGATCCGTCTGCTTCCTGACTGTGGTTGACCGCAGATAACCAAAACTACAGTAAACCAAACCACACTTAAGGGGGGACTACTGTATAATCAGAGCTTACGTCCCAGAACTATTAACTAGGTATGGGGAAAATGCCTAAATGTCCCATAGTAACAACAGTTTCCCACAATCTGCCACAGCTCAAAAGGCCAAGTTAAGCCCCCTTAATACTCAGGATTTTAAATAAAAGATATTTATTGGGATGAAGAAGACAAAAAAGAGAACAGAGGCACCAGCTGCCATTCCCCCTCCTTCCGCCTCCTGTATCCAAATGTGTCCAAGGAAGATACTCCCATGTTCTAGATGTCATCCTTCTGGATGGTTGAGAAAGAAGTGACTGTTGTGGAGCAGAACTTGGCTCCTGAGGGACACCACCCTACCCCGAAGGGAGTGATAAACTCCAGGGCCCGCCTTCTAGTGCCTTCTTGTGGACCGAAGAGGGGGAGGCTTTTTTCTCAGGGGCACAGTTTTGGGGAGAGTGACAGGTCAGAACCTGAGCTCACCACATAGTTCACTTTGTAGAACTATGTTGCTAATGAAGTATAAAATTGCTTTTGCTTTTGCTTGTTGTACTTAAAAGTTCTAGAGCTTCCTCTCCTTCCCACATCCCTCAAGGCTAATAAACACAAACAATACAGAAACAGGATCTTGTGACCCCTCTTATTAAAGTATAGGTCATCATGAGCTTTGTGGAGCATGATTCAGGAAATGTATCAAAGGCTCTGAACAATGGAAACATTTGGCTCCAAAATTCCATTTCACCAATTTCCCCTAAGGAAACAATATCAAAGATGTACATATGGACACACTATTGCCATGTTGCAAACAGTAGGAAAACTGAAAGCAACTAAAATATGGAACAAGTGTGTTAAATAAGTTCTGCTGTATTCATTAAATGGCACACCGAAATACTGTGTAGGCATTAAGTTGTAATGTGGCTGAATATTGCTAACATAGAAAGGCATTATTAATCGAAAAGGCAAGTTTAAAAACAATTTGAATTCATTCTGAAATAGAGAGGGAGAGCAGAGATCAAAGTTTAGAATTTATACTGGAGTTTTAGAATTTATACCAGAGTTGTCTTTGGGTAGCAGGCATACAGGTGAGTATTTGGGGGTTATTTTTATTTTAATATTTCTTCAAGAAATGCACATTGTTGGTTTACTAAAAACAATAGAAGTTAAAACTCATAAACATCCCGAGGTACCTCATTGTCCACAGACTCTATTTGGAGCTCCTCTACAAGGTACTGGAGGCCTTTTGAGATCCCTCCCACCTCCCCCTTCAGCTTCATCACTGGCTGCTGCTTGTCTCAGCAGGTACACTCAGGCGGGACATCCCCCTCACCTATCAGGCTGTTTCCTGTTCTTTGTCCACCTGTCCCTGCTCAGTAAAAACCACACTGACAATGGGCCAATGACTAGCTCACGTAATCACCTAATAGCAATTCATGATGCTATTGTACTCAACGTTCAGATGAGAACACAAGGCCTAGCCAGGGATGACCATGACCACACAAGGGATAGGTAGGCCTGGGACTAGAACGCTGGCTGGCTACTGCAGATAGGAAGACTCTCCTCCACACCGTGTCCCTCCTTTCTTGCAGTGACCTTACTTTGCCCTGCGCCTTTTCCTGGGTAACTCTTCATGTGGCAGGGTGTTGTGTAAGACTCAGCTCAGCTGTCACCACCCTAAGGAAGCCTTCCCTGAATCCTCCCTCACTAACAAGCCAAGCTAGGCTTTCCTCCTTTGTGTCCTCCAATCCTCCTGCCCAGAGCATAACCATTGCTTTCAGACATTGCATTAAAATACTCTTCTTCATTGTCTATTGTGAGCTTCTGATTCAGGTCTGTAACCCAGTTTGAGGCCCTTAAAAGGCACTCAGTCCTTATCAATTACTTAAATTGAACCTCAGATCAATTCAATTCTTCATCTGTCAAACTCATGTCTGGCTCCATGGATTGATCTGCAAAAGACTGCTCCCTGTTTGGAAATGCCACCGCCCAGGGACTAACCTTCTCATCAGTTGCTATTCAGTTTCTCTTCATCTCATTGTACATGGCTGGTTGAACCTAAGTAGAGATTGAGTCTCACAGTGACCTCCTGCCTTCTACTACCTCCACCGCCACTCCTATTCACGAGCATGTGTTGATAGGCTGGGGAGTTGTGTTTTGAGTGAAGGATGGAGTGGTAGCAAACAGAAGAGACAGGGCAAGGGAGTGAGGAGCCACAGTAATGAAGGACAGAATGGGCTGCCCAGGTTAAGGTCTTCCCACAGGGAAAAGGAAAGCAGGAGAAAAGCACAGTTAGTATTGCCCTGAAGCCCAAGAGATGAAAACCAGCCCAGAGCAAAGGAGAAGAGCTTGTCTACAAGTCTTTCCTGAATAGCAAGGACTGTGTTCAGAGGGAATGTGGGTTAGCATGAAAGCAGTGGGGTCCATGCCCAACAGAGCTGGAAATGGGCAACTCATCCAGTGCCCCTGCCATGGGAGTAGGGCAAGTTGTCTTCTCCAGGTGGCTTGTAGGCAGCAGGCCCCTTAGAGAGGGCCAGAACTCAGGACCATGAATTGATGTGTGTAGAGAACACCACCTTCTCCACAGGCCATTACTTGGCATATTTTGAAAAGCTGGGATGGTGGTCCTGTGATCAGGAAAGTTGAAAGAATGATCCTGTAAAATTCTAGTATGAGTGTTGGCATTGCCAAGGCTAGCAAGGTCTGGGGGACACTGGTTTACATGGAAGTGTCTTTTCTTCATCACAGATATGTAAGCTCATTCTGAGCTGGAGACATGTCCTAATCACTCTTCTGTCTCCCATAGGATAATGCCTTGCACATGGTAGAGGAAATTCCCAGTCTCCACTTCAATACCCAAAATATCTCAAGTCAACCTCTGGAAAGCTTTTCCTAGGAGGAGTCTTCCCAAAGCCCCATGCATGTCCTTGTTCCTCAGGCTATAGATGAAAGGGTTCATCATGGGGGTCACCACAGCATACATCACTGTGGCTACTGAGTCCTTCATGGAGTAGGTTTGGAGGGGCTGCAGATATACCATGCCAAGTGTCCCATAGAAAAGGGAGACCACAGCCAAATGGGAAGCACAGGTGGAGAAGGCTTTGTACTTCCCAGTGGCTGAGGGTATTTGGAAGATGGCTCTGACAATTCGGATATAGGACATGATCATAAACCCTAAAGAGGTGAGGAAAATAAAGCAGCCTGTGGCAATCAACACTATGTGATTGACTTCAATATTGGAACATGCCAGCCTCAGCAGCACATACATCTCACAGAAGATGTAGTGGATCTTCGGGGAACTGCAGAATGTCACCCTGGTCATGAGGAGGGTGTGGGTGAGGCCATAGAAAACAGAAAGTGCCCAACACAAGGTGAGGAGCAAAATACAGAGCCCAGGGCTCATGACCGTGGTGTAGTGGAGGGGGCGGCAGATGGCCACATAGCGGTCATATGCCATTGTGGCCAGGATGAGGTTGTCCAGGGCCACCAAGGAGACCAGGAAGTAGAGCTGTGTCAGACACCCTGCATAGGAGATGGCTTTGTTCTGAGACTGGAGGCTCACCAGCATCTTGGGGATTGTATTGGTGACAAAGAAGAGGTCAGTGAAGGAGAGGTTGGCCAGGAAGAAGTACATGGGAGTGTGCAGTTGGGGATCAAAGCTGATGGCCAGGATGATGAGCATATTTCCCACCACTGTGACGAGGTACATGGACAGGAACATCCAAAACAGGACTCGCTGCTGCTCAGGACTGTCTGAGATCCCCAGGAGCAGAAACTCAGAGACTCCACTATTATTGACTCCATCCATTTCCCCAACTGTCTGCAACATAGGCACCAATAAATGTTTGTTTATAAAGTGTCCTCAATTGAACATAGACATTAATGTAAGCAAAATTAATTGTTTTCCTAGCATTAAAATACCTGACTAAATTTTATAATTTAAAAATGTTATTATCAAAGTATAACTGATATACAATGTTGTATTAGTTTCAGGTGTACAGCAATGATTGGGCAATTCTGTGCATTCTGCAATGCTTACCACAGTATATGTAGTCACCATCTGTCACTATACGATATTATTACAATATTATTGGCTATATTCCCTATGCTGTACTTTTCATATCTGTGGCTTATTATGTAAATGGAAGTTGATATTTCTTAATCTAGGTCCCACCCACATCCCCTCTGACAACCACCAGGTTGTTCTCTGCATTTAAGGGTCTGTTTGGTTTTTGTTTGTTTCTCAATGTGGAGTTGGCTTCAGATTCTTTCTCTGCCTCCTTCTGCCCCTCCTGCTTATACTCTCTCTCTCTGTAAAATATATAAATAAATCTTTTTTTTTTTTTTTTAAAGACAAGAAACAAGAAGTGTTTACAAGAATGTGGAGAAAAGGGAACCCTTCTGAGAATTTAAACTGGTGTAGCCACTATGGAAAACAGTATGGAGGCTCCTCCAAAAATTAAAAATATAATATTTTAAGTTAACAACAAACTAATAATAGGCACAAACATATAACATGGAAAATCCTTATGCAACTCTGTCATTCCAGCAATTTCTAATCTGGCATACTGAATATTACAGAAATAATGTCTATGTCTTATTTAAAATTCTATCATCTTATAATACCTGAGAAATGTTTAAAGATTTCTATGTGATGATATCAAATAGATTGCTAAAGGATATCTAAAACCAGTGTATGTATTGTAAGAAATGGCTATTATAGAGTTGGATAAAGGGAGAGAATAAAAACATTGGAAAGGAGAAGGTAAAATTATTATTTGCTGATAGGATGTTCTATCTGGGCAACCTATGACAATCGACTGAAATGCCATTAGAAATACAAAGCAGCCTTTGTAAAGTGGTCAGTCACGCAAGGAGAAGACCCCAAACCAAGAATGCTCCCAGTAAGCCATACAGCACCATGATTCAGACTGGGCTATTAGATGGTGGTATCTGTGTTTGAGCTCCGCCACTTGCTGTGAAACTTCAGGCCAGTGACCTGAGCTCCTCAAGACTCGCTCTCTTCATGTGAAAAGTGAGTGATGGCAAAGATAAATTTAAGCAATAAAGTGCTTAACACAAAGAGCTGACATTTAGTGGGCACTCAATGCATATGGCCCATTACTACTATAAATAAATATATGTAAACAATCATGGGGTGAAAATACAATGTGAAACAACTCTGTTCACATTATCAATACAATATTCTAAGCATTAAGAAGTTAAGAATCGGCCAGGACTTTCCAATTATCCTTTTTTCCATTTAATAATAAGTGGACAGACTTACTCATTTCTAAATAGCAATGGAATATTGCAAAGGTGCATATTCTCCTAAATTAATCTGAAGTTCAGTTAGCCTAGTTGAAGTCAAAATCATAACAAGATTTTTGGGAAACAAAGACTATTCTAAATTTCATATGAAAATAAACCAGGAAAATTCTCAAAAAAGTGTAAGAATGGGACACTTTGTCTACCAACTATAAAGGATTCTGAACCAGTGTGGTAATGGTGCTCGAGTGCGGGGTAGAGCTTTAGAAGCAGAGCCAAATCAGGCAGGACTGAGTGGATTATTAGGGTAGTACTTTAAAATGATGGGTTGCATATAAAAGGTTGCATTATTCAATGAGATAACTATTTAGGGGAAAACATTAGACCAACAACATTTTTAAAGTATTTAAGATTAAAACAGTTTATTGTGTCTTTCTTTTCCTTTGGAAAATCTACCGTACATGGAATGAAAACTTTGAAAATTAAAAATGAGAGAATATAACTAGACTGGATATAATTCGCCATTTTCTACATTTCAATGTCTTTTTAGTTGAGACATGAAGGACAAAAAGCAGTCAGTCTTATGAAGCCCTAAGCAAATAGCTTTGCAGGTAGAGATGTGTATGCAAAGGCCCTGAGGAAGGGTTTGCCATGTTTGTGTTATGAATAAGGACCAGTGTGGTTGAATGAGAAGGGTACAGGTGAGAAGTGAGGTCATGCAGGTCAGCAGGGTCCTGAGCAGTCAATATTGTTAAGGTTTTAAAACTTTATTCTATAAATGCAATTAGGAAGCCTTAAAGGATTTTAAGTTAAAAAGGATGTATGTGTGTGTGTGTGTGTGTGTATATAAAAACATATATACATATTTAGCAATTCTCTTTTTTTTTGTATTTTATGATAGTATTTTAATAATTGGATATGGGTGTGACATTTTTGATCTGAAGCTATTTTAGTGCCTATTCACTGACATTAAACCACGCTTTTCTTATTTATAAGAAAGATTGGTCCCTATCTTCTTATTGTATGAACCAATCTTTTTCCTTTTTATCATGACATCTGTGTTAACTTCCGTCTTAAACTTGTATTCACTTATTGTTAACTTCTATTTGAAATTTGTTGAAATGTCTTCCCTACACTTAAATATAAATTTTTAAAGATATTCCATGGATTTTTTTTCAAATAAAATTACCTTTTTACTATATTGCAATCTATTTAATATCAACAAAAAAATTCATTATGAAAAATTCAAGCAATACAAGAAAAATGTAAACAAAACTGAAAACTACCCCACATTCTGTTAACATTTGGTGAATTCTTTTGGTTTTGTTTTTTCACTAAATCATTTTTATTCACTCAACAACATCCTGGAGAATATTCTCTAAATCAATATTTTCATCCTTTTTAATGGTTGCATACTATTGCATTTTATGATTATATTATACATATTTTATAAATATCCTACAGATGGATATTTAGATTTTTTTCCCTGTTTTCCCCATTAAAAAATATACCAGTGAATACTTTTGTACATATAGTTTGGACATATTTTTAGTTATAGTAAAAAAGACACATACTTTTCATTTTCATACATATTGCCAGAGTGTCCTGGGCTCATTCATCCTTTGCCAATCTCATTTGTGAAACATGTTTTAATTTTCACAGCTTTCATTACAGGTAAATCAAGAGAAAGAAATTTTTAAATTAACTCAATACCTCAAGGAAATAGCAAAATGGACTTTTTGGAGCTAAATCACAAAGAAAATTATCTCTTGAAGAAGGAAAGACAAGGGTCATAAATTAAACTGGCAGTTATTGAAGATACTTGAGATCCGGGAACTTCCTGCTTTTATGTGAGAAATCACTGTGATCATGCTGGGCACTGACGCAAATACCAGACTGTTTATACTCAGTTTTCCCATTTTTTTGTAAATTTAATTTTATATTTCCTGAAAGTCATAGAAGTATGCTCTAAAGTACATTTTCATACACACAAACACATACACAATTACTCTTGAGAAATATTTTCTCCACATTACTGGGTATTTTCCACACAGACCAAAAAGGAGAAAAATGTACACTCAACAATGTCATTTTGTGACTTTGGAAACAAAAAAAAAAGGACACGCTTTTGATCAAGCAATTTTTAGTTCTAGAAATTTATCTTAAGAAAGATGTTATCAGGCAAAATGTTAAAAATGTATAAATGTTTATCAGAGCCTTGTTAATAATAATAAAAAGAAACTTTGCTTAAAAAATTACAGAATAGGCAAATCCATAGAGACATTAAATCGACTGGTGGTTGCCAGGAGCTGTGGGAAGGGCAAAATGGAAGTGACTGTTAATGGGCCAAGACTTCTATCGGGAGTCACAAAAATGTCCTAAAATTTGATTGTGGTGACAGTTGTCAATTCTGTGAGTATATTCAAACCACTGAGTTGTATACTTTAAATGGGTTAATTTTAATGGTATTGACTTACATCTCAATAAAGTGGTTCTAGGGTGCCTGGGTGGCTCTGTGGGTTAAGCCTCTGCCTTCAGCTCAGGTCATGATCTCAGGGTCCTGGGATGGAGTCCCACTTCGGGCTCTCTGTTCGGCAGGGAGCCTGCTTCCTCCTCTCTCTCTGCCTGCCTCTCTGCCTACTTGTGATGTCTCTCTGTCAAATAAATAAATAAAATCTTTTTAAAAATTAAATTAAATTAAAAATAAAGCTGTTCTAAAAAATTGCATAATCCATCTAATCAGAGATTAGGAAGACCATAAGTGATGTTAAAATTTTTCTTATTTATATGTGGAAAGATGTTTATAATAACTGCTTAATTAAAATTCCAGTTTAGTCTTACACAATAAACTAGAAAATGTGCGGTTTACCCTGACTTGAGCTAGTGATGCCGGGCCCTGTGTTGTGACTATGAGGAGGAGGAACAGGGAAGGTGTGGCAAGGGCTCGCTGTGTCTCAGACCCCTCCCCAGCCATCCGGGTGCCTGGTGCCTGGACTCAGGGCCCTCTGGGACTCCTCCCCACTGGAACGAGGGTCGGAAGCAGGTAACAAGGCTGGGGAAAGCCAGACGACATTCAGGAACATTGGCCCATCTGATTTCTTGCCCTCAAGGCCAGTGTTCCCCACATCTTAGTGTGCATCAGAATCACCTGTGATGCAGATTTTAAAAAAGACGTTCAGGTATTTTTAAGATGATTCAGTGGCTCTGCACTGAGGACCAAGTCTTTTTTAGAAGTCACCTGGTGATTCTCACTGTGCAGAAATGCTATTCTGAGTCTGTAAGACTCAATGGGTTCCGAACACTTGTGTGGTCAGATGCCCTTAGAGACACAAACCCTTCTGCAGTGAAGGCAGAGAGTATAAGGGTGGTATGGAAAAGTGTTCCAAACTTGATGTTAGAAAAGTGTCCTTTGGTACCTCCTGTTTTGCTTCCTGTTTGCCCGACTGTGAGGAGGCTCATCCCACCAGGGAAGCTTTTCTTGCTGGTTTGAGAATCATGTGCAACAGAGCACATGAAATCACTTTGAAAACTGGAGAGTGCCAGAAAGATTGGAGGGATTGTTATTTACCTTTAAATACTAAAGGGTTAGAGGCACCTGGGTGGCTCAGTTAAGCATCTGCCTTCAGCCCAGGTCATGATCCCAGGGTCCTGGGATCAAGCCCCGCATGGGGCTCCCTGCTCAGTGGAGAGTTTGCTTCTCCCTCTCCCACTCCCCCTGCTTGTGTTCCCTCTTTTGCTGTGTCTCTCTCTGCCAAATAAATAAGTAAAATCTTTAAAAAAAATACTAGAGGGTTAGATTATATGAAGAATTTTCAAAGAATGTGAGTATGTTTGTATGACTGAGAAAATGGAGGAGAGAAGAGATCAGAAAAGGAAGGAAGAAAGAGAGAGGCTATGACGTCCAAACCCTACTCACTGCTCTGTGCTGGTCTTAGAGCTCACTGTGTTCTGTTGCCTCCACTTCTCTCCTCCATTCAACGAAAATTCAGAGTCAGGACATAAAGGATCTTAAGTAAGACTGTGGGACTCGGGGCTGGAACAGGGTAAAGGTGAAAAGCAGGCAAGCTGGTACCTGGATCTTTGATCCCCTAGCAGAGGAGACAAACTGTAAGTCTGTGGGCACCCCCGTGAGGCTGGGGGGCCCAAGAGCTGCTGCCTGAGCCCCAGGTTCAGAAAGGAAGTGGCTGAGTCAGAACTGTTTTCAGGCCTATTTGTTAATTTTGGGGAGGCCTCAGGGAAGCAATCCCAAGGCAGCTGCTTCTGACAAACATGGGTAATCACTCCAGTGAACAAGGATCTTGGGAAATGAGTCTTGTTTACAAGGAGTATGCCAGATTCTCCTTCCCTCTTCTCTCACTTTATCATTTCCCCTGTCATCTCCCTCCCTCCCTATTTTAGGTGGATAAGATGAATTTGGATGTCCCACGCCACAGATCCCTTCAGCCTATCCTCTCTCTGACCAAATTCCTAGCACCACTGACTCAGAGATGAAAGGATTCCAGATTCAAACAAGCCTATCTACCCCCTCCACACCCTAAATAGAGGAACTGGAATTTTAACATCCCTGTCCAGAGAACACTTTGTCTTGTCTTTGTATCTCCTCTTTGATGGCGAGCTCACTACCTTAAAACAAATTTCAAGAAAAGTGCTTCCAGTCTCATAGTAGGTAGTTGTAAAACAAATGTCTCCATTTGCAGTCCTGATACACAGACCCACTGCTGAAGGAGAGGATGAATGATCCAGATTGTTTCTGGTTCCACTACTCAATGGGCCACAGGTAATTTATTGAATTGTTCTAGGCCTCAGTTTCCCCACTTTTCAAATCTAAGAATAACAAAGCCTACACTGGTCAAACTATGAGGTGGTCACAGGTGTCTCGGTGCCTCCACCCAGCCACCCCAGGGAGTCAGTTTGTATAATTGGCCTTTCTCCAGCTGCCAAAGTCCCTGCACTCAGTCTTTACAAGCTGGACCCCCTTCTGGGAGCAGCACAGACACCCTCCCCACCTCTCATCAAAAAACAACCTCAGTTACACTCATGCCTGGGGTTCTACCTTCCTTCCTTCTTGCTTTATTCCTGTATTATTTATTGATGGCAGGCATTGGGTTAGGTACTGGGGAAATCACTGTGAACAGGACGGACACAGGTACCTCCTCTCATGGAGCTTACAGACCAATACAGGAGAGATCTTCTAAAAGCAGACACCCAGGGAAGAAAGCAATCACAACGATGAGTGTCCCAAGGAAGCAGTCATCTGAAATAGGGAATAACTGGGGGAGGAATGGGCACCTTCTCAGATTGGCTGGTCAGGGAACATCTCCCTGAGAGACATTCAAGCCAAGACCAGATGGTTGAGAGGGTCCCAGCTCCTCAGGGAGTCAGGGAAAGAGCTTTCCAGAGAGAGGGAACAGTATCTGCAAAGGCACAAAAATGTGTGTTCAAGGACTGAGAGAAAGCCAGTGTTCTGTCAGCAAATCCATGAGTGGCACAGGTTGGGCAGTGGGGAGGTACACAGGAGCAAATGAAGCCAGGGAGTCATTCTTGCTTTTAGTCTAACTGCAACAGGAAGTCAGCAAAGCATTTTCAGCTGGTGGATTTAGGTTGAATGGATAACTCTGGCTGCCAAATGATGCCATAGGATAAAAGGTTAGAGACAGACAGGAATAGCAGTGGCCCAGATGAGTAGGGGGAGCTGGACTGCACCGGTATGGGAGTGGGAGAGAGAGGAAAAGAGATGATATAGCTACCTTTGGAGATGAAATCATGAAGCTCAATAGTGGACTGGGCCCTAGAGATATAAGAAAGGGTAAACTCTGGGCACCTGGGTGGCTCAGTTGGTTGAGCATCCCACTCTTTCTTTCTGCTCAGGTCATGATCCTAAGCTCCTGGGATCAAGCCCCACATCAGGCTCCCAGCTCAGCAGAGAACTTCTCTCTCTGCTTCTGCCTGTCTTTCCCCGCCCCCCCACCCCCAATTTGCTTGCTCGCTTGCTCTCTCGCTCTCTCTCTCGTCTCTCTGTCTCTCTCAAAAAATAAATAGACCACTGAAAAGAAAAAAGAATAAGAAAGGGTAAAATCAAGGATGATCTCTTATTTCTGACTTGGAGGACCTGAGGAAGGAGCAAAATGAATTAACATAGGGAATAGTTTGAACTTCTGAGAGCTGAGCAGGGGAGATGGCAAGATGTTTAGGTATAAGACCTCTTAGATGGTGGCATGGATTTGATATGGCATAAATATACAAGATACCGAGAGCCATAGAGACATATAATCTGACCTTATAATTCTACTGCTATGGATACATGTCCTAATAAATCATCCAAAATGAAATCAGCTTTATTAAAAAATGATATCCATCACAATATTATTTATACTTTTTTAAATAAAAACAGCTTAAATGCCCATCAGTTAGGAAATGCTTAAGCCTATGATGCTACCTATAACAGGTGAAATATTATGCAGCATGTTTATGGGCATGGGAAATTTCTTATG
Organism: Enhydra lutris kenyoni; assembly: GCF_002288905.1. Lineage (NCBI taxonomy): Eukaryota > Metazoa > Chordata > Mammalia > Carnivora > Mustelidae > Enhydra > Enhydra lutris. Next base: position 302,084 of record NW_019154110.1, read on the forward strand.
CAATAAGATGACAAAAGGAAAACTCTTTCTACATGCAGACAAAAAATATTAGAAGTAAATATACCAATATGTTACAAGCAGTCATCTCTGGATGATGGGATTAGAGGTGATGTTTATTTATGTTTGTTTCCCACTGGGCCAAGATCTAGGCCTTCTCTGGGTAAGAATCATTCATTCCAGAGAGACAAGATGGCAGGGAAGTAGGAGGAGGCGCCGTTTCAACCTGTACCCTAAAGTGAGCTGATTACCTACCAAAGAACTACGATCACCCATGAAATCAGCCTAAGATCAGAATTATACACATCTGGATCTCTACGGGGGCAGAAGATGCCAGTAGGCAGTCTTTTTGTTTGTCTGTTTTTGTTTGTATACATCATAAATCTTACCTTGGGGCCCATTTGGGCTGAGCCTTCTCTTTTGTCTTTCTTTTTTTCCTGTTTCTCTATCTCTCTTTTTTCTCTTCTTTTTCTTTTCCTTTTTCTTTCATTTGGGTGGGGACTCCTGATTGCTCAGAAGTGTTCCAGGGTGCCCCTTGACTGCACCATGGTCAGTACATCCAGCTACATCCATTCAGCCATCTCTCACCAAAGTGACTAGGAGGAGGAATGCCCAACAGAAGAAAAATTCAGAGGATGGGCCTTATGCAACAGAGCTAATGGCTATTGACATAGACAATGTGTCAGAAAGGGAATTCAGGCTAACAATTATCCAGGCAACAGCTAGGTTGGAGAAAGCCATGGATGACCAAAGGAATTGATTAGGGCAGAACTGAAAGCCACCAGGGATGATGTTCACAATGTTAGGGCAGAACTGAAAGCCACCAGGGATGATGTTCACAATGCTCTCAATGAGTTCCAATCTAATCTAAATTCTCTAAAAGCTAGGGTAACTGAGACAGAAGATAGAATTAGTGATCTGGAGGACAGATAGAGAGAAAGGCTCAGGAGGAAGCCTGGAACAAACAGTTTAGAAGCCACAAAAATAGAATCAGGGAAATAAATGATGCCATGAAACGTTCCAAAGTCAGAATTATTGGAATCCCTGAAGGGGAGGAGAAAGAAAGAAGTCTAGAAGATATAGTGGAACAAGTTCTCTGTGAACATTTTCCCAATCTCGTTAATGGAACCAGCATTCATGTACTAGAGGCAGAACGGTCTCCCCCCAAGATTATAGATTCTCAAAAGTCCTCGAGACACCTAATAGCAAGAATGAAGAATTATAATCATAGGCAGGCCCTCTTGAAGGCAGCTAGGACAAAGAAGCTCCTTATGTACAGAGGAAAGCCCATTAGAATAACGTCAGACCGGTCCACAGAGACCTGGCAAGCCAGAAAGGGCTGGCAAGATATATTCAGGGAACTAAATGAGAAGAACATGCAGCCAAGAATACTTTATCTAGCAAGACTGACATTCAAAATGGATGGAGAGATAAAGAGTTTCCAAGACCGGCAAGGCTTAAAAGACTATGCGACCACCAAGCTGACACTGCAGGAAATATTAAGGGGGGTTCTATAAAAGAGAAAAAATTCCTAAAAATATAGAGACAATCTACAGAAAGAAAGGCCTCAAAGGTAACACTATGTCAATAAAAACATAACTATCAGTAATCACTCTCAATGTGAATGGCCTAAATGTGCCCATAAAATGACACAGGGTTGCAGATTAGATAAAATGACAGGACCCATCCATACGTTGTCTACAAGAGACCCATTTCAAAACTAAGGATATACCCAGACTGAAAGTGAAGGGATGGAGAAGCATCTTTCATGCCAATGGGCCTCAAAAGAAGGCCGGGGTAGCGATTCTCATATCAGATAAATTAGATTTTAAACTAAAGACTGTAGTCAGAGATACAGAAGGACACTACATAATTCCTAAAGGTACTATCCACCAAGAGGATCTAACAATTGTAAATATCTACACCCCCAATATGGAAGCAGCCAATTACATAAGAAAACTATTAATCAAGATAAAGAGTCATATTGACATGAATACATTAATAGTAGGAGATATTAACATGCCTCTCTCAGTAATAGACAGATCATCCAAGCAGAAAATCAATAAAGAAACAAAAGCATTGAATGACACATTGGACCAGATGGACCTCATAGATATGTACAAAACATTCCACTCTAAAACAACAGAATACTCATTCTTCTCAAGTGCACATGGAACCTTCTCCAGAAAGGACCACATACTGGGTCACAAATCAGGACTCAACCGATACCAAAAGACTGAGATTATTCCCTGCATATTCTCAGATCACAATGCTTTGAAATTGGAGCTCAATCACAAGGAAAAGTTTGGAAGGAACTCAAACACCTGGAAGCTAAAGACCACCTTGCTTAAGAATGCTTGGATCAACCAGGAGATCAAAGAAGAATTTAAACAATTCATGGAAACCAACAAGAATGAAGACACTTCCGTCCAAAGCATATGGGATGTAGTAAAGGCGGTCCTCAGGGGGAAATACACAGCCATCCAAGCCTCCCTCAAAAAAATTGAAAAATCCAGAATACACCAGCTGTCTCTACACCTTAAAGAGCTGGAGAACCAACAACAAATCAAACCAATTCCACACATAAGAAGGGAAATAATCAAGATTAGAGCAGAGATCAATGAGGTAGAAACCAGAGATACAGAAGAATGTATCAATGAAACTAGAAGCTGGTTTTTTGAAAGAATCAATAAGATCAATAAACCATTGGCCACACTAATCCAAAAGAAAAGAGAGAAAACCCAAATTAATAAAATTATTAATGAAAAGGGAGAGATCACAACTAACACCAAGGAAGTAGAAACAATCATCAGAAATTATTATCAACTGTCATATGCCAATAAGCTAAGCAACCTAGATGAAATGGATGCATTCCTGGAAAACTATAAACTCCCAAAATTGAACCAGGAAGAAATTGACAACCTGAATAGACCAATATCTAGTAACGAGATTGAAGCAGTGATCAAAAACTTCCCAAAAAGGGAGACAAACCATAAGTGACTCTTAATCTCACAAAACAAACTGAGGGTTGATGGGGGGAGGGGGGTTGGGAGAGGGGGGGTGGGATTATGGACATTGGGGAGGGTATGTGCTATGGTGAGTGCTGTGAAGTGTGTAAACCTGGCGATTCACAGACCTGTACCCCTGGGGATAAAAATATATGTTTATAAAAAATAAAATTTAAAAATAAAAAATAAAATAAATAAAAAATAAAAACCTCCCAAAAAACAAGAGCCCAGGACCTGACGGATTCCCTGGGGAATTCTACCAAACTTTCAAAGAAGAAACAACACCTATTCTCCTGAAGCTGTTTCAAAAAATTGAAGCAGAAGGAAAACTTCCAGACTCTTTTTATGAAGCCAGCATTACCCTGATCCCCAAACCAGGCAAAGACCCCACCAAAAAGGAGAATTTCAGACCAATATCACTGATGAATATGGATGCTAAGATTCTCAACAAGATCCTAGCAAACAGGATCCAACAGTACATTAAAAAGATTATCCACTATGACCAGGTGGGATTCATCCCTGGGTTACAAGGATGGTTCAACATTCACCAATCAATCAATGTGATAGAACAAATCAATCAGAAAAGAGAGAAGAACCACATGGTCCTCTCAATTGATGCAGAAAAAGCATTTGACAAAATCCAGCATCCGTTCCTGATTAAAACCCTTCAAAGTATAGGGATAGAGGGAACATTCCTGAACTTCATAAAATCTATCTATGAAATACCCACAGCAAATATCATCCTTAATGGGAAAAAGCTCACAGCCTTCCCGTTGAGATCAGGAACACGACAAGGATGCCCACTCTCATCACTCTTGTTCAACATAGTTTTAGCAGTCCTAGAGACAGCAATCAGACAACAAAGAGAAATAAAAGGTATCCAAATTGGCAATGAAGAAGACAAACTCTCTCTTCACAGATGACATGATTCTTTATATGGAAAACCCAAAAGACTCCACCCCCAAACTACTAGAGCTCATACAGCAATTCAGTAACGTGGCCGGATACAAAGTCAATGTACAGAAATCAGTGGCTTTCTTATACACTAACAATGAAAATACAGAAAGGGAAATTAGAGAATCGATTCCATTTACTATAACACCAAGAACCATAAGATACCTGGGAATAAACCTAACCAAAGAGGTAAAGGATCTGTACTCGAGGAACTACAGAACACTCATGAAAGAAATTGAAGAAGACACAAAAAGATGGAAGACCATTCCATGCTCTTGGATCAGAAGAATAAACATTGTTAAAATGTCTATCCTGCCTAGAGCAATCTATACTTTTAATGCCATCCCGATCAAAATTCCACCGGTATTTTTCAAAGAGCTGGAGCAAATAATTCTAAAATTTGTATGGAATCAGAAGAGACCCCGAATTGCTAAGGAAATGTTGAAAAACAAAAATAAAACTGGCAGCATCACGTTACCTGATTTCAAGCTTTACTACAAAAGCTGTGATCACCAATACAGCATGGTGCTGGCATAAAAACAGACACATAGACCAGTGGAACAGAGTAGAGAGTCCAGATATGGACCCTCAACTCTATGGTCAAATAATCTTCAACAAAACAGGAAAAAATATACAGTGGAAAAAAGACAGTCTCTTCAATAAATGGTGCTGGGAAAATTGGACAGGTATATGTAGAAGAAGGAAACTCGACCATTCTCTTACACCGTACACAAAGAAACACTCGAAATGGATAAAAGACCTCAACACGAGACAGGAATCCATCAGAATCCTAGAGGAGAAGATAGGCAGTAACCTCTTCGATATCAGCCACAGCAACTTCTTTCAAGATATGTCTCCAAAGGCAAAGGAAACAAAAGCGAAAATGAACTTTTGGGACTTCATCAAAATCAAAAGCTTCTGCACAGCAAAGGAAACAGTCAAGAAAACAAAAAGGCAACCCACGGAATGGGAGAAGATATTTGCAAATGACAGTACGGACAAAAGGTTGATATCCAGGATCTATAAAGAACTCCTCAAACTCAACACACACAAAACAGATAATCATATCAAAAAATGGGCAGAAGATATGAACAGACACTTCTCCAATGAAGACATACAAAAGGCTATCAGACACACGAAAAAATGTTCACCATCACTAGCCATCAGGGAGATTCAAATTAAAACAACATTGAGATACCACCTTACACCAGTTAGAATGGCCAAAATTAGCAAGACAGGAAACAACATGTGTTGGAGGGGATGTGGAGAAAGGGGAACCCTCTTACACTGTTGGTGGGAATGCAAGTTGGTGCAGCCACTTTGGAGAACAGTGTGGAGATTCCTCAAGAAATTAAAATTAGAGCTTCCCTATGACCCTGCAATTGCACTACTGGGTATTTACCCCAAAGATACAGATGTAGTGAAAAGAAGGGCCATCTGTACCCCAATGTTTATAGCAGCAATGTCCACAGTCGCCAACCTGTGGAAAGAACCAAGATGCCCTTCAAAAGAAGAATGGATAAGGAAGATGTGGTCCATATACACTATGGAGTATTATGCCTCCATCAGAAAGGATGAATACCCAACTTTTGTAGCAACATAGATGGGACTGGAAGAGATTATGCTGAGTGAAATAAGTCAAGCAGAGAGGGCCAATTATCATATGGTTTCACTTATTTGTGGAGCATAACAAATAACATGGAGGACATGGGGCAATGGAGAGGAGAAGGGAGTTGACGGAAATTGGAAGGGGAGGTGAACCATGAGAGACTATGGACTCTGAAAAACAACCTGAGGGTTTTGAAGGGGTGGGGGGTGGGAGGTTGGGGGAGCCAGGTCGTGGGTATTAAGGAGGGCACGTATTGCATGGAGCACTGGGTGTGGTGCAATAAACAATGAATACTATTACACTGAAAAGAAATTTTTAAAAAAATCATTCATTCCTCTCAATATCCCCAGGGCCCAGCTCAAGACGTGGGGCTAGAGGACGTTATTGGTCTTTGCCTATTGGGAGATTACTTGGTTAAGGCTCCATCCAGCAATATTTGGCTCCCTCCATACCCCTCAGCTCAGATGTTAATTACTAAGAAACTACTAGGGCCCACAGAAGCTTGTTCCACAAATTTAGGTTTGGAAGTTTCTTAAACAGCGTCTGAGAAGGTGTCTCTGAAGCCCCTCAGAGCAGCTTGACGTTGGGTAAAACAGATATACACTCCTCCTGAAACACGCTTTCTGGTTCTAGGACTTTAAGTCTCCCAAAGCTACACAGAGAAACAAAGGAGCCACTGTAACAAATTCTTTGAACATGAATGGACAAATACATCTGCAGAGTAAGCGGTACGCTTCCATGAGCACTTAAAGGAAAACATCAAGGCCCTCACCCTCAGTCGAGCATTCAGGCAATTGCTTTTAATCCACAGACATTTGCTGATACCTAGTAGGCATTGCTCTCTGCCCTGGGCACTGAGGCACAGAGCTATAGCACACTTAGTGGAAGTTAGGTTTTCAGTCTCCTGGGACCAGGATATAAACTTGTGCAAAAAGGAAATAACAAGACATCCCAGCCTGGATTCCGTTGGAGCCCTGAGACAGGACCCACTCCATGGACACTCCCAGGGAAATGAGGAACCTGCAAGGTTGCATCAGGAGCATCCCTCCAGAATCCTCAGGGTTCCATCTGTTTCCTCACTAATGCAGTTCCAGGGAATTTCTGCTTCCTCTGGCCTTCAGGTTCTGACTCTGATGCTGAAGTCAATCATGAGGTAAGGTCTCTGCAACCCAGTGAAGTCCACATAGTAAGTAAAAGGTTGGATTATTTGAATGTCTCTCTGAAAACCTGGTCCTGGAGACCCTCAGAACAGCAAGTTACTACAACTCTCTGAAGCAAAGAGGGGCACCATCTTTGCTCTTTCACATCCCAAACAGGGCTCTTCAGAAGGAAACTGAAAAGAGTGGTGGGGAATTGTGTGGTTGCTGTAGTCTTGATTTTTGTTTCCTTTGAGTCCAGAGTTGAGTAAATTTTAGACCCTCAGTTCATAGCCCATTATCTCCGCTACTCCTTTCCAGGTGTGTCTCTGGCTTTATTGACTTTTATAGGCTCCAATCTCCACTCACTCCCTCTTCCCCCACATAGACAACCATTTCAGTATACCCATGTAAACCAGAAGAATACATGTCTTTGCAAGTCAGTGTATTTTATATACGTAAATAGTATTGTGCTATAGATCCCATCATGTCTTTTATTTGCACTATTTTTTATGATTCATTTTCCTTGTTCAGCCCACACCAACTCCCTGCTACTCCTACCTCTTTCCAATCCATTTTCTGTATACACCAGAGTAATTTGCTTAAAGCTTAACTTGGCTCCTATTACTTTCTTGCTTAACTCATTTCAAGAACTTCCTATTACAATTAGAAGAAAATGTGGGGTGCCTGGGTGGCTCAGTCGGTTAAGAGTCTGACTTCTGCTCAGGATATGATCCCAGAGTCCTGGGATTGAGCCCAACATCGAGCCTTGCATCAAGCCCCACATTGGGCTCCATGTTCAGCGGGGATTCTGCTTGAGACTTTCTTTCCCTCTGCCCTCCCCACCATTTTCTCTCTGTCTCTCAAATAAATAAAATCTTTAAGAAAAAAGAAAAAAGTAAGTGATATAATATATATTACATATATGTATATATAGATATAGATATAGATATAAAAATATAAGTCCCTACCTAGTCTCACTCCTACATATATCTGCAACCCCAGCCACTATCATTCTCTTCCTATTGTTCCCAGAACTTCAGCCATGTTGGTTTTCTCTCAGTTCTTTGAATTCACAGAGCCATTTCATCTCAGGGTTTTTGCCTTTGTTTTCCTTCTGCCTGGACACTCTTCTCTCAACTCTTTGAATGGCTTTCTCTTTCTCAGCCTTTGAGCTTTAGCTGTATAAGTCAACACAACCATTTTGGAGAGTCTTTAGCAACACATTATTGTTATCTTGGGTCAGGTTCCCTGGAGGCAGAATGGCTCATGGGAAGTGTGAGAGCAGTTTATTGAAACCATACCCTCAGAAGAAGATGGAGGTAAGTAGGGACTCAGCATATTAACTTCAACCTGGTCTCGAAAGGAGCTCAAGAACATGAATTGCATCCATCGAATCAATTCTATCCAAAGGTGAGGAGACAGCTTTGTCTACCAAGGGTTAGCCCTTGGCCACTGGCTGCCCCTCCACTTCCCAGGGTAGTAAAGAGAGAGTGCCTAACTTCTCCAGCTAGAGAAAGAGCAGTCATAAGCCATTAGCAGCCAACATTCACAGCAGCTGGGGGGTAGTGAAGACCTAACCAGTGAAAAGCACCAACAGCATACACTAGTAAGATTTAAAGTGCACCTGGCCTACCTTCCAGCAATTCATTCTTATCAGTATATTCTAGAGAACTTTCATTCATGTACCCAAAGAGAAATGTATAAGAAAGTTTATTTCAACTTTGTTTACAATGGTGAAGAACTAGAAATTACCTAAATGTTCTTCAACAGGAGAATAGACAAATAGTAGCATATACCTATTACAGTGGTAAAAATAATGACATTGAGTATGCATATCAACATGGTCAAATCTCAAGAACATAATCTGAGTGAAAAAAGTAAGTTTAAGAATACACACTGGGGGCGTCTGGGTGGCTCAGTGGGTTAAGCCGCTGCCTTCGGCTCAGGTCATGATCCCAGGGTCCTGGGATCGAGTCCCGCATCGGGCTCTCTGCTCAGCAGGGAGTCTGCTTCCCTTCCTCTTTCTGCCTGCCTCTCTGCCTACTTGTGATCTCTCTCTGTCAAATAAATAAATAAAATCTTAAAAAAAAAAAGAATACACACTGGATGATACCATTGAAATACAATTTTGAAATATGAAAAACATGCTAGGGGCACCTGGGTGGCTCAGTGGGTTGGGCCTCTGCCTTGGGCTCAGGTCATGATCCCAGGGTCCTGGGATGTAGCCTCACATCAGGCTCTCTGCTCAGTGGGGAGCCTGCTTACCCCTCTCTCTCTGCCTGCCTCTCTGCCTACTTGTGATCTATCTCTGTCAAATAAAACCTTAAAAAAAAAACATGCTAAATCCTTTTGTGGTTACACAACTTTCAAGTAAAATAATAAAAACATGCATAAGAATGACAAACCCAAAGTTAATGATAGTAGTTACCTCTGGGGAAGGAGAAACTGGAATGGAATTAGGAATTCAAGAGTTCTCTCAGCTGTAACTATAATGTTTTATTTAAATACACACACATATACAAGGATAACATTTTAAGATTTAATAAAACTGAGTAGTAGATACAAAATTATTTTTATTCTATGTGCCAGTCCTTATATTTGTAATCACACTTGTAAAAATGACAGAGAACATCTATTCATGTGGCTCTATGTATAGCTAGAGTGATACTTCTTTTACATAGTAGTCCACTGTAGGTATCTGCCAGATTTTATTTATCCATTTGCCCAAGTGATGAACACTTAACTCCATACTGCTACAAACAACACTGTAATGAATAGCCTTGTGTATGTTTCTCTATAGAACTTAAGATATATTCTCTGAGAAACAAACTGAGGGTTTTGGAGGGGAGGGGTGTGGGAGGTTGGGTGAGCCTGGTGGTGGGTATTATGGAGGACGCGTATTGCATGGAGCACTGGGTGTGGTGCATAAACAATGAATCTTGGAACAGTGAAAAAATAAAATTAAAAAATTTTTAAAAAGATATATTCTTTAGGGGCTGGGTAGCTCGGTCAGTTAAGTGTCTGCCTTTAGCTCAGGTCATGATTCCAGGATCCTGGGATCGAGCCCCGGGTCAGACCCCCTACTCAACAGGGAGTCTGCTTCTCCCTCTGGCCCTCCCCGCCCACTTCTCCCCTCAAATAAATAAATAAAATCATTAAAAAAAAAAAGAAAAGACATTCTCTAATATGCCCAGGAATGAGATTGCTAGGTAATAGGAGAGATGATCTATCTAAGATCTGCACAGATAGATGATAGGTGATAGATGATAGATAGATGCATAGATGAATGGATGGATGGATGGGCAGATGGACAGATGGATATGTGTGTATATATATACATATATGTATATAAATACAACCAGGGAATCAAGAGAGCAATCTATTGGTACTTAGCAGAATTTTACACATACATATACATATATCTAAATATATAAATATATTTAATTTTAATTTTGCTATATATAGTTCATTTTAATTGTTTAAAAGTATATCTATATCCAAATATAAAAAATATATCTCTATATATTTAATTTTAATTTTTCTATATAGAGTTAATTTTAATATTTGTCATGCCCTGATAGACTGTTCTTCTGATTGTCTCTTCAAGTTTATATTCTCATCATAGTACATGATGCTTCTCCCTTTCTCATATTCTCACCAGAACTTGGCATCATCAGGTATAGTTTGGCAATCTGATTGATGTAAAAATCATCTCATCACTTCTCTGATTTACCAGTAAGGTTTAACATTTCTTTGTATCTTGTTAACAATTTGGGCTTCTCCTTATGAAATTTCCATCTCATAGACTTCACCCATCTTTGTTCTAGACTTCCTTTCTACTTTTCTTTGGAAGAAGCTTCTTACTGTCTAGATATTAATCTTTTATTGGTTCTAAAATAACGTTTCTGTGAACATTTGTGTCCAGGTTTTTGAGTAAACATAAGTTCTCGTCTCTCTAGGATAAATGCCCAGGAGTGCAATTTTTGGGTTGTAGAGTACTTGTGTGTTTAGTTTTATAAGAAACTGCCAAACTACTTTGCAGACTGACTGTAACATTTTACATTCTCACCAGCAAAGTGTGAGTCATCCAGTTTCTCAACATCCTCACCAGAGTTTGGTGTTGTCACTTTATTTTAGCTATTCTGACAAATGTGGTTCAATGGGCCTTTCCCTAATGGTGTCTTGTGTTGAACATCTTTTCAGGTGCTTATTTGCCAACTGTGTATCCTCTTCAGTAAAAACCTGTTTATATCTTTTGCTCATTTCCTAATTGTAATTTTTTAACTGTTGAGTTTTTGAGAAATCTTTATACATTCTAGATACTAGTCCTTTGTCCTTTTTACCAGTTTGAACAAAGTATAAAAACCTTACTCCCTTGAAGGATCCACTAAATAAAATCTGTAATTGCCTTCTGACATTTTGTGCAGCAGGCCCACAGGGAAAGACGGGTGTCACTTTTCTAACTAGGATGATTGACAAGGATTAGCATGAAGATTTATGCTTGCTATTCCACGTGGGGGCAGGAGATAATATGTCTTACACCTAGAGTTTCACTTGGGTATTTCTTAGTGCTTCTATGTACAGTAATGATGCTAAAGAGCAATTTCAGTCACCCACCACAAAAAGAGGAGAGTAAGGAAGAGCTCAAACCCTTCAGGCATGAAGGCCTCATATATTCTACCAGGCATCAACACAGACCTGCCAAACTGGTAGCGAAGGTGAAAGGAATCTAGAAAGAGTATCGGAGCATAGAGATGACAAACTTTATTTATAACTTTAAGACAATCTACAGTAATGGGGACTGTATCTTGTTTCACTACTCTTTTGCTTAAAACTTTCCAGCTAATACTGGCCAACACCTTGAAGGATATTGAGTTGTATACCTACCCTACTTGGGAATCAGTGAGGCTCAGTGCATTTTAACAACAACTGTAGTCCCCATATTATAGAATGGGAGATGAATGAAATGGGAAGCTTACAGATCTGAGTGAAAATGCATGGATTATCTTACATACAAACCTAGTGCACTTCTTCAGTGATAATACAGGGAACCAAATTCATGAATTTTATATTACATTTTTTAAAGATTTTATTTTTTATTTATTTGTCAGGGGGGCACAAGCAGGGGGAGTGGCAGAGAAAGAAGGAGGCTCCCTGCTGAATGAGGAGCCAGAGGTGGGACTCGATCCTAGGACCCTGAGATCATGACCTGAGCCAAAGGCAGACGCCTAACCAACTGAGCCACCCACACGCCCCTGAAATTCTTGAATTTAAAATGTCGAATGTGCCTTACATTCTCAGAATAAGCACTGCTTGGTCATGATGTATTATTCTTTTTATACAAACTTCCAATTTGCTAAGTTCTATTTGATAATACTTTGCTGAGGATGTCTGCTGCTTTGCAATTCTTTATTTTACTGTTTTCTGCCATTATATTTCTTCCCTTTCTTTGTTCAAGATTACTCTTGTTGCTCTGTCTCCCACTTTATTAATTTGAATACTCAGATTCTTTGTTCCAACTGCAGTTCTTTCCTGGTAAGTTTATTTAAAACTAAAGCTATCTTTTATTACTGCTTTGATTTATAGTTTGTTTCTCTTTATTGTTTCTTTATTGTTTCCAATTGTTCCATAATTTCTCTCATAATTTTCTTTTGAACCCAAAGTTTATTTAGTAACACCTTCTTAAATTTCTAGATATTTGGTAATTTTAAAGCTTTTCTTTAATTATTAATTTCTAACCTTAGAGCATTACAATTAGAGAACATATTTACATGCATCATAGTTCATATGTGGAAAACACACACATATTTCTTTTTTAGAACTTACTGAGAATTGGAGTGCCTGGGGGCTCAGTCAATTAAGCATCTGCTTTCAGCTCAGATTGTGATCCCAAAGTCCTGGGATCAAGCCCTGCAACAGGCTCCCTACTTGGCAGGAAGCCTGCTTCTCCCTCTCCCACTCCCGCTGCTTGTGTTCCCTTTCTCACTGTGTCTCTCTGTCAAATAAACAAAATCTTAATTTTTTAAAAAGATTTTGTTTATTTATTTGATACAGAGAGAGATATATCACAAGTAGGCAGAGAGTCAGGCAGAGAGAGAGGCAGAAGCAGGCTCCCTACTGAGCAGAGAGCCCAATGCAGGCCTTGATCCCAGGACCCTGAGATCATGACCTGGGCCGAAGGCAGAGGCTTAACCCATTGAGCCACCCAGGTGCCCCAATAAAATCTTAATTAAAAAAAAAAAAGAACTTACTGAGACTTCCTTCATAGCATCATATATACTGATACTTTATTTTTTATTAAAAGGATGAGAATTCCCTGTTAGGTGCTGATATAATATGAATAAGAAACTCAAACTTAAATCATTTCCATTTGCTGTATTTTCTTCTGATTTTTTCTTTCCCACTGTTTCCCATTTAAGAGGCCTTTTTTTTTTCCTGAGATTGGTTTGAAAGTTACACATCTATTTTGAAAGCTAAGATGCTTTCCCTTAACTTAAAACACATGATCTTAATTTATAACCATGGCTCTCTTAAATACTTCTCTATTTTGCCCAAGAGAGACAAGTTATTTATCATGCTCTCCTGTCCTTATATTCCCCTGCTAGCATCTACTACAGAGAGTTGACACTGTTTAGCATTTTAAAATTTTATTTCAGATGTTTTTTAAACATGTAAGCAAATATTTGGATGGATATTAATTTTTATATTTAAAGTTATTTTCTTTAATACTTTTCAAATTTTATTCATCTTCCTATATCCAGTATGTGATTGACACACCTGAATTTAATCTTCTTATTGTTCCTTTATAATCCTCTCTCTCTCTTTAGAAACTTAAGATTTCTCCCTGGGGGTGCCTGGATGACTCAGTGGTTAAGCATCTGCCTTAGGCTCAGGCCATGATCTCAGGGTCCTGGGATTGAGCCCTGCATCGGGCTCTCTGCTCAGCAGGGAAGCTACTTCCCTCTCTCTCTTTGCCTGCCTCTGCCTACTTGTGATCTCTCTCTGTGTCAAATAAAAACAAAATCTTAAAAAAAAAAATGTTCTCTTTGTGGTGTTCTTTAATTCCACTACGATGAATTTAGAGATACTTTTAATTACCTTTGATTGGAACTTCATGGGCTTTTTCATTAGAAGAATGAAACGAAGTCCTTGAAATATTTCCTTCCATCCACTTTTTCTGTCTTTTTATAGGACTCCTATTTTCTAGATGTTGGCACTTTTATTTATATTCTCTATCTCTCTAACTCCCCACCCCCCTTATTCTTCCATATTTCTATTCTTCACTGCTTGCTGCCTTTAAGAGAGTTACACAACCTGATATTCTGATTCTGATTCACTAATCCATTCTTTACGTGTATCCATTCTGCTATTTATCTCATCTGTTGAATTATTAACTTCAGCTATTATGTTTCTTAACTAATACTTCCAATTTGTTCTTTTTATGTTTCATATTCTTTTTTTTTTTTTTAAAGATTTATTTGACAGAGATCACAAGTAGGCAGAGAGGCAGGCAGAGAGAGAGGGGGAAGCAGGCTCCCTGCTGAGCAGAGAGCCTGACGCGGGGCTCAATCCCAGGACCCTGGGATTATGACCTGAGCTGAAGGCAGAGGCTTAACCCGCTGAGCCACCCAGGCGCCCCTATGTTTCATATTCTTAATATCCTCCCTAATATCCTTGAGTATATTCATAAGGGGTTTTCCAATAATTTAGATTCATGTGGTATATGTTGTTCATTTGTATTTATTCTATTTGTACTTGCAGATGTCAGGTTAGTTTCACATGTGAACTTATGTTCACCAGGAATATCATTACCCTGTTTGGTAATAGGTTTTCAGAAGATCCAAAGGTCAGGCCCTAGCTTGTCCCTCTAGGTACTCACCTAGAGGAGGAGAGGGGGACAGGGTAATCCTAAAGAAGAATGTCTCAAATTCCACATAATTATTATTAGCCACTCCTGCTGTTGCCATTTCACTGACAATATCTGTGGTCACTAGGAAGAAGACACCTCCTTAACTTGTATTCCAATAGCCTCGAAGATTTAGAGAGTGACTGAGTGCCCACACACTCTACTGTTTTCATGAGCTCTTCATGCTTGCAGGGCTTTTAATTGCCATCATGACACCTGACTATAGCAGAGATGGCTGGTTTTCCCCTAATATAAGGTTTGTACTTCGTCCATGCTAATATAATATTAGATTATGGCCACCAAGTATAAAGAATACATTTCTCAGGCCCAGTTGCAGCTGGGTGAGGCCAAGCAACCAAGTTCTGGCCAATAGGATATAAATGGAAGAGGTGAGTGCCACTTCTCCAGGTTTTTTCCTTAGTGGAAATCACTGGATCCTCCAGTTGACCCTTTCTCCCTTCCTATTGGTTGAAATGAAGACCAAGGCAGAAGTTTAATGGCTATGGAATCATTCTTTGAGGGTCGCAGAAAACCAAGAGAGAATTAGCCTGAATCCTTGATGATTTTGAGGCCAGCATCTTACATGTATATGAGAAAGAAATAAATGTCCAGCTTTTAAAATATATAATCATTTGGAGTTTCTATATTATAATAGCCAAATCATAGGCATTTTCCCCACAAAGTTCCAGTTAGGTAGGCGGGAAAAATATCAGTAATTTTATCTCACAAAAGAGAAGACTAGAGTCAGACAAAATAAGTAGAAGCCCTGAGTTTAAGATCTGGGACTCCTGGGCACCAATCTAGAGCCCTTTCCTCACAAAGCTCTTCAGTGAATTTGTTCCATAGCTTCAACTTTAGGCAATGATTTTGTATTCACTCTGTCTTGGTATGGAACTATGACTTTTTCATAGCAAAAATAAAAATCATAAGCTTTGGTTATCTTTGATTTGGTCTTCTTTGAGTCTAGAGGCCACAAGTTTCAACATAAAGAACCTTGAGAACACACAAGATTCCTTTACTGCCGATGTGAAAAACAGCATTCACAGTCAGCCAAGGCTTAAGCAGATAAGGAAGAATTTCAGAGAACAGCTACATAAGAGTTGCCATAATATTTAATTTAAATTTATTTATTTTGTCTTCTCATTATAAACTGTTCAAAATTCTGCTCACTGACAATGTTGAGAGCTTTAACAGGTACAAAGATTTTTGACTCACAACCTTGAAGGAATAAGTGTTTATATATATAAACATATATATACACACATACATGTATATATAATTTCTTATTTTTGTAAGAAAAAATAAAGTGTAAATAATATATACACATATATACTCGAAGTTGTAAGCTCTTTGCTGTCCAATATTGACTTTACTTGCTAATATTTTGATCATTAACATACTTTCATGACCTCACTAATTGAATTTTGCTGAACTAGCATAAAAGCCTACACAGATTTCTAGAATTAAAAACATTGCAAAAGGCATTTTTCCTTGTGGGAAGTCATAGGTAAAATAAATAAGTAAATAAGCAACTCTTAACATATTAACTTTAAAACATGATGTAAAATCTTGATGTTCCTCAACAATATCAAAGTCATGAGGAGATTCAGCGAAGGAAGTGGTGATAAGGCATATGTGGGAGTCAGAAGTGAAAAACCTGGGTAGAAATTTCTGTGAAGCTCTTCTGTGGAGGGGATGGAGGACACCTGCAGTATCACTACAGAAGTCACTGACCCCATGAAAAGAAGACTTTGCCCCTGAGAAATCTCACCAGGGCACACTTCATGTCCTTGTTCCGCAGGCTGTAAATGAAGGGGTTCAGCAGGGGAGTTACCACTGTGTACATGACAGCAGCTGCTGTGTCCTCTTCTATGGAGTTGGAGGAAGATGATGAGGGGCACAGATAAGCCCTGATCACTGTCCCAAAGAACAGGGCAACAACCGCAAGGTGTGACCCACAGGTAGAGAAGGTCTTGCACCTTCCCTGGGCAGAGGGGACTCTGAGGATGGCTGAAACAATGTAGATATAAGAGACCAGGATGAGCATAAAGGGGATTAAAATGACTGCTCCTCCCAAGAAGAGGAGTACAAGCTCATTGACCTGAGTGTCAGAGCAAGACACCTTCATCAGGGGTCCCAGATCACAGAAGAAATCAGGAATGATCTTCTTAGAGCAAAAAGAAAGTTGGAAGATGAGGAAAGTGTGGGTCATGGCAACAAGACTCGTCAGGATCCAGCAGGCAGTAACCAAGAAGGTGCAACGCCGGCGGCTCATGACCATCTTGTAGTGGAGAGGGTGGCAGATGGCCACATAGCGGTCATAGGCCATTGTGGCCAGGAGAAAGATGTCCATGTCCCCAAAAGTCAAAAAGAAGTAGAGCTGAACCAGGCATCCTGTGTAGGAGATGGACCTACTCTGAGTCTGGATGTTCACCAAGGCCTTGGGCACAGTGGTGGAAGTGAAGAGGATGTCTGCACAGGACAGGCTGGCAAGGAAGAAGTACATAGGTGTGTGGAGACGTGCATCAGTACCAATGGCCAGGACAATGAGCAGGTTCCCAACCACAGTGACCACATACATCCACAGGAACAGCAGGAAGAGGAAACGCTGCTGCTCTGGCCGCTCTGAGAGTCCCCAGAGGAGGAACTCAAAGATGCTGGTCTGGTTGCCTCCTGCCATGATCCCGGAAGTCTGAGAAAGACAGCTCCAGTGAGACCCATTAAAACTCTCCAAACATACTTTACTCTGGATGGTTGATGAATGTACCATTCTCTGAATTCTAGACAAAAAACAACCTTAATGTATTTGTACTGATCACATACTATGTGCACTATATATTTTTATTAAAACATACTAATGGGCTAGGAAGTGTGAGAGATACAATTTTTTTAAGATTTTTTTAAAGATTTTATTTATTTATTTGACAGAGAGAGATCACAAGTAGACAGAGAGGCAGGCAGAGAGAGAGGGAGGGAAGCAGGCTCCCTGCTGAGCAGAGAGCCCGATGCGGGACTCGATCCCAGGACCCTGAGATCATGACCTGAGCCGAAGGCAGCAGCTTAACCCACTGAGCCACTCAGGCGCCCAATTTTTTAAAGATTTTATTTATTTATTTGACAGACAGAGATCACAAGTAGGCTGAGAGGCAGGCAGAGAGAGATAGGAGGAAGCAGGCTCCCTGCTGAGCAGAGAGCCTGATGTGGGGCTCCATCCCAGGACCCTGGGATCATGACCTGAGCCGAAGGCAGAGGCTTTAACCCACTGAGCCACCCAGGTGCCCTGAGAGATACAATTTAAGAGAATTAAAGATTTCTTTCTTGGTTTATTTCTCTACACTCTTTTCCATCCCAGATTTCTTTAGTTGTAATTGCTATTTCTTCAGCTGTATTCTCAGGGGTGTCAATAAGTTTTCCTTCATTCATTCACTCATTCATTCATTCACTCATTCAACAGAGACTAAGCATGAGCTCTGGACCTGGTAGAGTACCACATAGATAGGACACTGATAATCCTTACCTCCTGAGAATTTTCAATCTAATTGGACAGACACAACTACCTATGTTAAAATCCCATAGTATTTTGATTCAGGGTTCTCTACCCATTCAACTGACAGCAAAACTCTCTCAGACCCCAGACTACCTGTTCCACCCCATCATGCCCAAAAATCAGTATTCTGAAGATCGTTTCATATTATCCATTCCTCAAGAAATCAATTGAATAATCAGTTATTAATAAAGATACATTCAGATAACTCTTACTCAGTTATCTGTAACGACAAAGAAGGAATCATCATCTCTAATCTTCAAAATTTCCAAAATTGGTTGGATGTACACACACGCACACACACACACTCACACAAACACACACACACACACACACACACACACATTTCTTTTTTTTTTTTTTAAAGATTTTATTTATTTGAGAGACAGAGATCACAAGTAGGCAGAGAGGCAGGCAGAGAGAGAGGAGGAAGCAGGCTCCCTGCAGAGCAGAGAGCCCAATGCGGAGCTCGATCCCAGGACCCTGGGATCATGACCTGAGCTGAAGGCAGAGGCTTTAACCCACTGAGCCACCCAGGCGCCCCACACACACACATTTCTGAGACAAAGTAGACTGTGGCAACAAAGGAATATAGTTCAGGATTTTGCCAGATGGATGTGCACAGCATATGGAGGCAAACTCTTGAAGAAAAGCCAGGCATTAGGAAGCCCTAGACAAGCTCAGAGATGGGGAACAGGGGTTTTGAGTGTGAGATGGAGGAGGGATTGTAGGCTGAGTTAATGCCAGAAAGAGAACTAAAAGTTAAATTGGGGAGTGTTTGGCATGGAAAGTAAATAAACTGAAACTTTATTCTGTATGTTATAAGGACCACAAAAGCTATTTGAGCAGGAAGAGGTATCAGAGCTTGAGTAGGCTCAATAGTACAAGAAAATTCTGCTCCTTTCCCATGTGTGGAGCCAACTGAGGGTTAGTCACAGAGTCAGTCAGTCAGATGGAGAAAAAGAATCACCTTTGTTACTGAAAAAGACAAGGTTGGAGAATTTATATTAGCTGTATTCACTAAATGAGCTTTGTAATACTCCTCCAAAATTAAATCTGTTTTCCCTTTCACAGACTCAGTGGGACAACATAGCCCTCTCCAGAGGGGAAGAGCCTGCCTTCATAAAACATATAATGTGGAAGAACGGAACAAAGCTTTTCCTGAAACTGATCAGATTCCTGATGAGCACAGAGAAGCTGAGGGCCAAAATTGAACAATCAGAAAAGTCCCTCCAGGTATAAGGAGAACAGAGGGTCAGGGCTATTAGTCTGGTAAGAAAGACAATTAGCTTAAATAAACTTCTGTCATCCAAGGCAGATCAAGTGATTAAAAGTGAACAAGAATAGGGGTGCCTGGGTGGCTCAGTCAGTAGAGCATGTGAGTAACTCAGGGTCATGAGTTCAAGCCACATGTTGGAGGTAGAGTTAGTTTACTTAAAAAAAAAAATCCTTAAAAACACTTTAAAAAAGTAAGAATAGATAATATGAAACAAAAATAAGATATGTGTGTGAATATATGTGTATAAATATATGTATGAATATATAATATGAATATATAAATATTTTATATATCCATATGAATATGAATATATAATATGAATATATAAAATTAATATATAATGTGTACATACATATATGTACATACATACATAATATATATATATCATATATATATTACTGTGTTCCAGTAATAGTAATAAATACTTACTTTCAAGTTCCTGTAGAGCACATTACAAAAAAAAATACATAAGGCCACAGAGACAATTTTTAAAAATCCCAAAAAGCAATAATAATTCAACTAATGATCTCTGACCAAATTACAGTAGAAGTAGACATTAATAACAAAGCCAAAAAACAAAAATAGACTTTCAATCTGGAAAGAAATGTTTCAAATATCTCTATTAAGTAACTCTCAGGTCCAAAGGAGAAATAAAAATCTAAATTTTAGAATATTCAGAAAATAATAACAGTAATGTTATGTACCAGAGTCTACGAAATATTGCTAACATAGTAATTAAAGGAAAATTCATTGCCTTAAATACTTACATGAATAATAGTAAATAATACATGAGTTACGCATCTGACACAAAATGAGTAACAAAAATAAACTGAACTGGAAAAAATTAAAGCAAAAGTAGAGTTCAAAATCAGAAAACAAATAAAATAAAAACAAAACAATTATTTGGTCTTTTTTTTGGCAAATGGTGCTGGGACAATGGGGTCTCCATATACAAAAGAATGAATGGGACTCTTACCTTAGATCATACAAAATTAACTCAAAATGGATCAAAGACCTAACTGTAAGAGTTAAAACTATAGCAATATTAGAAGAAAATATAGGCATAAATCTTCATGACTTTAGATTAGGCAATAGTTTCTGAGATATGACTGACACCAAAGCACAGTCAAACAGCAT
Source organism: Enhydra lutris kenyoni (assembly GCF_002288905.1). Taxonomy (NCBI): domain Eukaryota; kingdom Metazoa; phylum Chordata; class Mammalia; order Carnivora; family Mustelidae; genus Enhydra; species Enhydra lutris. The sequence continues at coordinate 322,657 of NW_019154110.1, forward strand.
TCCTCATCCCCATTGAGGATGGGGAGAAATTGGAACCCTTACACCCTGCTAGTAGGGATTTAAAATGTTTCTGTGTCTTTGGAAAACATTCTGACAGTTTCTCAAAAGGCGAAACATAGAATTACCCATATGAATAATCCAGCAATTCTACTCCTAGGTATACCTAAGAGAAATGAAAACATATATCCACACAAAAACTTGTATACAAATGTTCATAGCAGCATTATTCATATAGACAAAAACTAAAAATAATCCACATGTCCATCAACCTGTGAATGGATAAATAAAATGCAGCATATCCATAAAATGAAATAATATTTGGCAATAAAAAGAAACAAAGTACATATACATGCTTATACATATGAGCAGACCTTGAAAACATTATGTTAAGTGAAAGAAGCCAGACATAGAGAACAACATATTATATAATTCAGTTTATATGAAATTTCCCAAATAGGTAAATCTATATAGAGAGAAAGTAGATTAGTGGCTGCCTAAGGCTTGGAGGGATAGATGAGTGAGGGTGATAGCTAATGATTATAAGGTTCCTTTTGGGGTGATAAAAATGTTGTAAACTGGGGCACCTGGGTGGTTCAGATGGTTGGGTGTCTGTCTTCGGCTCAGGTCATGATCTCAGGGTCCTGGGATTGAGCTCTGCATGGGGCTCCCTGCTCAGCAGGAAGCCTACTTCTCCCCCTCCCACTCCCCCTGCTTGTATTCCCTCTCTCGCTGTGTCTCTCTCTGTCATATAAATAAATAAAATTAAATTAAAATGTTGCAAACTTATTGTGGTGGTTGTAACAAAATTCAGTGAATATAGAAAATAATAAAAGCCATTGAACTGTACACTTTGGATGTATTGTATGGTATATGAATTATATATACTGGAAAAAAATCAATGTAATGGATAAATCATTTGCTAATCTAATCAAACAAAAATAAAGGGGGGGATCAGAGAGAGAAACACAAATAAACAGAATAAGAAATGACAGAGAGGGACATAAATTGAAAAAGAAGTTATCTAAAATCATAAGACTACTTAGCTAGAGTAGATGCAAAGAAATGTGTAGTTCTAGGTGAAATGAATAATCTTTGGACAATACAAGGTACCAAGAATAACACTGGTAGAGATGGATAAAGGATAAGCCACATCCACAAAGAAAAATAAATGTTGTTTTAATCATTTTTCTCTTGGTAGTACTGTGGTAGAAACTATCCTCAAATCACAATGGCTTACAAAAAACAAAGGCTTATATTCTCACTTACATTATATGTCAACAGCAAGGTGTATGTAGTTCTGCTTAGCATGGACTCATGCATCTTCTTTATTCTGGGATCCAGTCTAAAGAAACAGCCCTTATTTGTGACATGGTATTCTTAAGGGAAAAGAGAAAAGAGCAAGACCTTGTAAAAATGCGCAATTGTAAATTTATAGCTTTTACTTGGAATGGGTACACATCATGTCCACTCAACTTCACTGTTAAAACAAGTATCATGGCCAACCAGACATCAGAGGGACACATAACTATAACCTTCCACAAGAGGTAGTTGCAAGTGATATGGCAAATAGTGGGGGAGGGGGGTATACAGTTGACGTTTGAACAACCCTGGTTTGAATTGCACAAATCCAATAACACAGAGATTTTTTTTTTATAGCACAGTACTGTGAATGTGTTTTCCTTATGATTTTCTTTTCCTTTTTTGTTTAAGATTTATTTATTTATTTTGAAAGAGAGAGAGAAAGAGCAGGGGGAGGAGAAGAGAGAGAGAATCTTAAGCAGACTCTCCGTTGCATGCAGAGCTCCATGCAGGACTCCATATCACCACCCTGAGACCATGACCTGAGTCTAAATCAAGAGTCAGACACTTAACCAACTGAGCCAACCAGGTGCCCCCCCTTATGATTTTCTTAATAACATTTTCTTTTCTCTAGCTTATTTTATTGTAAGAATACAACATATAATACATATAACATACAAAATATGTGTTAATTGAGTGTTTATGTTATGAGTCAGGCTTCTGGTCAACACTTTTGGGAGAGTCAAAAGTTATATATGGATTTTTCTCATTTGTGTTGGGGGGATCTGCTCCTCTAGCCCATTGTTCAAGGGTCAACTGTAATCCTCCTGCAGGGATGGTGGAAAACAACCAACAACAAAAATACAATTTAGCATATCTGTCAAAGATCTGCTCCCTGAAGAAGTGCCAAGATCATCTAGTTTAATAAGAGATCCCATCAAAACTTTAAATGGGGGGCACCTGGGTGGCTCAGTGGGTTAAGCCGCTGCCTTCGGCTCAGGTCATGATCTCAGGGCCTTGGGATCGAGTTCCACGTCAGGCTCTCTGCTCAGTGGGGAGCCTGCTTCCCTTCCTCTCTCTCTGCCTGCCTCTCTGCCTACTTGTGATCTCTCTCTGTCAAATAAATAAATAAAATCTTTAAAAAAAAACTTTAAATGGTAGACAATCTCTTTTTCTAGTCAGAATATAGAAAGAGAAGGCAAACTTCCAAAATCTTTTTCTAAAGAAGGTATAATGCTGATTTTAAAACCTGATAAGTATTGTACAAAAAGAGTTTTCTGGAAAACGCAAGAAAATCAACAGAGCAACCACAAGACTATTGAGAATAGCAACATGTTGTAGAATCAACATACACAAATCAGTCATATTCGTTTATAAAAACAACACTCAGATGTCACAAAAGAGAAGAACCCATTTACAATAGCAACCCAAAAAAGACAAAATACCTGGGGGGAAAAACACTTAAAAAGAAGTGTTTAGATTTATCTGAGGAGTGCTTGAAAACCCTGAGTAAAGCATTGATTCAGGTAAGGATAAAGAGGATAAGCCATTCAGCAAATTGTTGATGGGGAGCTGAATATTTGTATGATGCCAAATTAACACCACATAGACTCCTTCCTGGTTACAAGTGGGACACAGAGACTTTACAATGGAGGAACCAGGTTATTATTTCAGAAATCCAGGAGTGAATTTTACCATTGGTCAAATATGGCATAAGCTATAACGTGAAGTGTTTTAGCCAAAAATGTTTAACATAAATGTTATCAAACTGCTGGCAATTACTGTCAGTTATGGGAATACCAGATCTCAAGGATCAAGCTAGTCCTAGAGGAAACAATCACATTAAGTCCTAAAGGTGGAACACCACAGGAATGCTTCCTAAGTTTTTATGTGCATATGAGTCACCAGGGACACGCAAGTCAATGCAGATTTGCATTTCAGTGGGTTTGGGATAGGGCCTGCATTTCTTACAAGCTCCAAGTGATGTTGCTGCCCCTGTCAGTGAACTTGACTTTGAGAAAGAGGAGACTGGGGCAATCTCTTCAGTCAATCATCTGTGAAAAAAATGAATTGTTAAAGACAAAAAATCTATAACAAGATTCATAACAACCAGATACAATGCATGGTCCACAATCAAATTCTTATTTTGACAAACAACTAAAAGGACACTTTTGGGGATAAGTGGAGAAATTTATATATAAACTAGGAATGGATAATAATAAGGAATGACTGTTAATTAGGCTGAAAATGTTATTTAAGTCATGTGGGAAAAGGTTTTTAGAGATATATGTTGAATATTTAGGAATATAATATGATATCTATAAGTTAAAATATTTCAACAGAAAAACGTGAATTTTTATATGTGAATTTATAATCTACATGGCTTGCAAATAATACTAATGAGGAAACTGCAGAAAAGATCATCTGTTTTGAAAATACAAATGGGATTTTCTTAATAAATTAAAATGAAAGGGACAGAGATAAAAATAATGAGAAAGGAAATATAGTTAGAGGAAACAGAGAACCAAGAGCCAATCCAAGAATGTGAGAAACCCCCCAAAAATAAAACATGTGAGTCTGATGCAAATTGTATTCAATTGAAAAGAGTCCTGAATTTGGAAATCTAAATGGCTCTCTAAATTCTCCACATAATTACTGAAGGATAAATGACCCATAAATTGTCATATACCGGAATGTTTAAACTTCAAAGATAAACATTTATCAAACAATTTTGAATAGTAATCAACACATATTGAGAGCTTACCCTGTAGAGTACGTTCCAAAGTTTCCTATTATCTTATTTAACCTTCACATCACATTACAAAGTAGAAACTGTTAACACCATTTACAGATAAGGAGATCGGTGTTCAGAAAAATTAAGTAACAGTAAGTTCTCTAGTTCACGTAGTTTTTAAATGGCAGCATCAAGACTCAAGCCCAAATCCCTCAAAATCTAAAATGTCAGTTCTTACCTTTGACCACATCCAGTTGCTCCCTCTCATCTCTTGGGTAAGCTCAAAGCTTCTTCCACCCCCTTCAAAGAGGAGCTCTGCCATAGGCATTCATTCAGTCCACAAATAATACTGAGTGTGAAGTAAGAGCCAGGGTGATGTAAGCACCTGAAGATTCAGAAAGATGATATGAAGAAGGCAGGATAGAAGAAGATATATACAATAGATTTTCTCCATTCTGGCAAAAACAGAACAGAAGTAGAAATAAGAAAAAATTCACAGGCACAACAACAAAATCCATGAGATACTTAGGCCTAAGTTCCACAAATAAGGAAGAATATTATAAACTTGGATCAAAGAAAATCAATCAAGATACAAAAAATGGAAAGACATACCATGTTCTTAGCTGGGAAGAATTTAATAACATTCAAAATTCTAATCCTTCCCAAATTGAAATACAAATATAATACAATTCCAATTTAATTACTGAGTCTTTTTAACTTTTACCTCTCCATGTAAATTTCTTTTCCCCAGAGAGTCCTTTCTTGACATCTTTATTTTAAAAAGCCACTCTCATGCTCCATTGTGTACTCTCCATCATGTTGTTACGCTCATTAATTTCCCAGTACACTCTACATGCTAAGATTATATTGTTCATATGCTCACTGTTTCATGGTCTTTTTTCCCCCTCCATGAAATTTCCTTGTCTGGCTTATTCATAACTGTATCTTCATTGCCTCAAAAAGGGGTGGATGCAGGCTAGAAATTCAATATGCACTTGCAACCTGTTGTAACAGAGGGTCATGTAGGATCCCACACAGCATGACAAAGGGATATTTAATTCACCATTGTTGGTAAGGGAGGGCTTCCTAGAGGAAGACATCTGAGTTGAGGTAGGAGGAAGTATGGTATTCTCAGTGCATGGGAAGTGGCAGAGACTAGCTGGCAAGAGATGGGGAACACTTGCTGGATGTTCCAGTATTAACCTCCACTCTCCACATTTTAACACCACTTTATCTTCAACACTTAACCTCATTAAATCCAGCCTCCCCACCAAAATGAAAGCATCAAGAAGTCAGGGCCACTGTGTACTCTCTTTCTCTGATTCCCTAGCACCTAAGATAATGCCTGGCACTAAAGAGATGTTCATAAACACACAATGCCTGGGTGAATGCACTCACTGGAAGATGTGTAATTCTGTTCCTCCACTTTACCTCCAGAAGACTGAGGCCCACATTGTGAGGAGAAACAAAAAGGTAGTTTCCCTGAATTCGTGTGTAGGTGGAGGAAGGGGTTCTATCCACTGACCTATATTTAAAAAGTCCAGAACCTTGTATTGTCTGCAACTGGGAGCAATGACCAGCTATAGGCTTGTCTTGATATAGAAGAAGAAAGGAGTAGAAATTCTTTATTCCTACCCCAACCTGGGACCACTTACTGCCAAGGATCAGTCCCATAGGAAGGAATTCTCAGTCAGAACACAGACTCTCTCTTTGATGATACCCAACTTTCTGAGTCTCCCCATGGGGGCTAGAGTTTGAAATCCACAGCCATCCTAAAGGATTCACCCTGGGGTTTTCTTGTGCGTGAAAGGAAACACTTCTCCCGCCAGTCCCCCTTCCCTGCCCAGGGGTGCTGGCCCTAAACTCTCCTGCTGTTCTTGTTTGTGAATGCACTAGCCTGCAGGCATCCTCTGTTGTCTGCTCTCCCCCATCACCTATTTTCTGTCACCTCATTTGGTGACTTTCATAAACTTCCTTGGGAATCTCTTGTCTTCTGGTGGAAAAGACTTAATGTCATCCTTCCTCTCAAATAATGCAAATGTCAAGATTTTCTTATACTTTCATTATCAAACATTTAGGTCTATCTTCCCTACCTGACTCTGACCCTTTAGAGATGGTGAGCCTGCCTTGTTTATCCTCATACTTCTCACTGCACCTAGGACATACTTGGTCTGTTTGTCATTGTTCAAACATATATTGGGGCTTGTTCTATTCCAACTGTGAAGCTTACCTTCCTGCCTGTTTCCATCTCTGCCTCCATCAACAATGACCCACTGCCTCTTCTTCCATCCTCTACATCATTGGAAATTAACATGAAAACTCAGAGGCTGTCACTGTGTGAAGCAGAGAACATAAAAACAGGCTCATGTCCAGGTTGCCTGCCTGTGCTGCAGCCAGCCTTTCCTACACCCCAGCTGTAGCAGGGCTGCACACAGGAGTATGTTTGGTCATAATATCAGGACCACTGGTGTAATTCTAAGGTTCTCAGCTCTGGGTCATAAGGGGACTTGTGCTATTTATTTCTTTCTTAGATAGCCTCAGTATGAGTGCTTCAGGGGTCTTGAGGGAGTTTGAAACTCAGTAATTGGTCCACACCCTTTATATTCCCTCAGGAGCTGTTTCTGGGAAAGTGAAGGATGTGGTCCAGCAGTGTTGGGATTTCCTCCAAGAAAAGTTATTAACTGCCTGTCTCTTGGGCTGAACTAGAGAGCCACCACATCTATTCAAAAAAAAAAAAAAAAAAGGCACTTTAATCAATTCACAAAAAGCCTCTGCTAAAATTAGGATATATTATATGGAGGAAATCATCCCTTGAGACAGAAGAAAATGTATGAAGTCATGGTCATCATCAGATTTTTTTCCTCAATTTTTATGAGAAGGTCACTATAGGCTTGGAGGAAGGATGAAAGAGGAAAAAATATTGGAATACAGTAGAAGACTCTGAGGACTAAGTGGTATCAGGAGCAGTGGGTTCCAGAAAACTCAGCTCTGGACCTTCTCACTGCTCCACCACAGATCCCTGATGACCACCACCTCCTGGATCACTAGCAGTTGCCCTCCCCCAGAGAGGATCCAGTGCTGGTCCTCTGAGTATGCATGTGATCAGAGCCTAGAGCCAGTACAGCCCCACCCCACCAGCATCCCTGTAGCCAGTACTTTCCTTGCCCTCCCCCCAGGAAACACTAAATAGAAAAGCTCAATCTTAGAACATGCATGAAATTGCCTTGGAACTGCTAACCCATGACACTAAGGAAACTAAATAAATAACTAGAGTATATGTGTTTACAGTCTCTTTTTTAATTTAGTATTTACTTTAATTTAATTTAGTATGAGGATATTTAGTCAAAATACTGTGTCCAAGAATTATTTGGGCTACTTTTTCTGTCCTCTTTCAGTGTAATTATGTTAATTATTTCAAATACAGTCAGAGTGGGGTGCGAATAATTTTACCAGATTATAAAACACCCCATAGAAGTATATATAAATAGTAGTAGATACAAATATAGTACAGTTATAGGTATAGATATGAAATAAAAATAGGATAAAACCAACCCAAACAGAATGAAAGCAGAAACAAATAAACCCATTTCAAATGACTATTAAAGCCATATCAAACACAGGAGAAAAACTAAGCCAAGTAGGTCTTCAACATAGTATTTGACTTTGTGCCCTCAGGTTTTATATTTAACTGCAAAAATTATATTTTTTTCTTGTTCATGTTTTCTACAGTGGAATGAGTTATCAATTCTGAAACTACTTTATGTATATTCTACAATTGTGGATAATAAGAGCCAGGTTTCTTACTGTTGCAGGAGGGAATTTCAAATATGGAAAGAGGAAGGGCTAGAACGACCCCTGTGTGCTGAACTAGGACTGGAGGTATGCTTGTAAACTCATGATTCTGAGATGACGGGTACATAGGAAGATAGACAGATGATAGCTATATTAGATAGATGATAGACAGATAGAAGATACATGATAGATGGATGGTAGATAGATACATGATAGGTGATAGATAGATATGGATACACTACAGATAGGTAGAGAGGTGTGTGTATATGTGTTATGCACATATGTATATGTGTTATGCACATCTGTATATGTGTTATGTGTATATGTATTATGTGTTATGCATTTCTTAGCTCTGTCTACTTAGAAGCAATGACAGCTCAATGGCAACAAACACACTTATCATCCAGAAATCAGTTTTGAGATATCAGGAAGGACTTTACACCTCAGGTCTGAAGTGAGAAGGGGAGGAAGTAGTTATTAAAGCACAGAGAGAGAGAGAGATGGAGACAGAGATGTGCAAAGACATGCAAAGATGGCTGCTTGGAGGAGCTGTGACTTTTATATAAGGATGCAGCAGCTACCAGTCAGTATTTTTAGGAATAAGTTCTCCAACCTCATTTTTCCCTGCCTCTAATCTCTGCTACAGCTCTCTACTGGCTAAACCCAACCGGAAGTCAGAGGATAAGGCAGCCCATCAGTGAGTTCATACTGATCAATTCCCAGAGCAGGGTGGAGAAAAGAGAATAATCTGGAGAAGCAAAGGAAACTGTCCATCCAGCATACCACCCAATGTTATCTAATGGAACCCTGGGTTTAGTATTAAAGGTATAGTCCTCCCTGTTAACAAAAGTGATATAGGAAATAAAAATAAGACATAGTTGCTGGGGTGCCTGGGTGGCTCAGTGGATTAAAGCCTCTGCCTTCAGCTCAAGTCATGATCAGGGTGGGATTGAGTCCCACATCAGGCTCTCTGCTCATTGGGAAGCCTGCTTCTCTTCCTCTCACTCTCTGCCTGCTTCCCTACCTACTTTTGATCTCTGTCTATCAAATAAATAAACAAAATCTTTTTAAAAAAGAGAGATACTTGCTCTTTGTAGCTGCTGAAGGCAGATAAAATTATGAGCTGTACATCTAGTTAAAGGTGTGGTTCACTTGATCAACTATGATAAGATGTTAAGCTGAGAAAATGCACAAAATATCTCTCTTATTCTTTTTTCTAGCATAAAAGCTTATGTGAAATTTTTCAGCTGTATCTTATTCCATTATCACTTAAATATTAAAATGTCCTTGAAAAGAAATTTTTTCAAGATACTTGGGTTCAAGGATGATTTTTATATCCTATAGAATGAATCTTCAACTCACAAGGGTCTGTCATGCATGTTAAACCAATGGCTTCAATTATTAGTTTACAGAATTACCTGAATTATGTTTTTTTCAAGTTTGCACCTAATATCTGGAATTCTATGTAATACGTGCTTCCTTTGACTGTTATAAGAACCTTGGAATAAAACTCATTTTCCCTTTCCATTTAAAGTTAAAATAGGGAAAACTTCTTTCCCAGTTGGTGAAAACATGGAAATGGAGGTTTGGGGAGAGTGGTGTGCCTAGAGAGGGTGTGGATCCTCCATGCCCTGTCCCCTTACTTTGCCTTGTACATCTCTTCCATCTTGCTATTTCCAGGTTATATGCTTTATAATAACTTGCAATCTGAAATTATGTAAAATGAAAGGAAAAAGGAGAGAAAGCAAGGTGGAAGGAAAAATTAGTGTATTGTTGTATAATTCTATCATCTTTCATGGGCGCATCTAGCCTAGATTGTGGTTAATATTTTGGACTCTGTTCATCCCTTGAAAGAATGACTAAGAGGAGGAAACTTCAACAAAGAAAAGAACCAGAGAGAATGTCCTTTGCCACAGAACTAATGGATATGGAAAACAAGATGTCAGAGATAGTATTTGGGATAGCAATCATGAAGTCAATAACTAGGCTTGAGAAAAGCATTAGTGACAATAAAGAATCTGTAAGAGCAGACATGAGATCTGATCAGGCCAAATTTTAAAATGCTATGAATTAGATGCAGTCCAAACTGGATACTCTAACAGCCAGGATAAATGAGGCAGCAGAGAGAATAAGTGATCTAGAAGATAAACTGATAGAAATTAAGGAAGATGAAGAAAATAAAGATAGGCAGTTAGTAGCCTATGAAAATAGATTTAGAGAGATCAATGACACTCCAATGTAAGAATTATTGGGATCCCCAAGGGGGTAGAGAGAAAAAGAAGACAGAAAGTATATTTGAGCAAATCATACCTGAGAACTTCCTTAATCTGGGGAAGGAAACAAGCATTCGTGTTCAAGAGGCAGAGAGGACTCCTCCCAAAATCAATAAAAATAGGTCAATGCCCCAACATATGATAGCAAAGTTTGTAAATCTTACAGCCAAGAAAGCAATCCTGAGAGCAGCTAGGGGGAAGAGACTTCTTACAAATGAAGAGAGGAATATCAGAATAACATCAGACTTATCCACAAAAGCCTGGCAAGCCAGAAAGGGCTGGTAAGATACATTCAGGATACTAAATGAGAAGAACATGCAGCCAAGAATACTTTATCCAACAAGGCTGTCATTCTGAACAGAGGGAGAGATAAAGAGATTTCAGGATAGGTAGAAACTGGAAGAATATGTGGCCACAAAGCCAGCCCTGAAAGAAATATGAAGGGGGATTCTGTAACTGAAGAGGGCCCCAAAAGCAATATAGACCAGAAAGTAACAGAGACAGTTTACAGAAACAGGGACTTTACAGGTAATACAATGGTATTAAATTCATATCTTTCAATAGTTACTCTGAATGTAAATGGTCTGAATGCTCCCATGAAAGAGTTTCAGATTGGATAAAAAAGTAGGACCTGTCCATATGCTGTCTATGAGAGACTCATTTTGAACCTAAAGATACCTCCAGATTGAAAGTGAGGGGGTGGAGAACATTTTACCATGATAATGGACCTCGGAAGAAAGCTAGGGTAACAATCCTTTATCAGATAAATTAGATTTTAACCCAAAGAGATGTAGAGGGACACTATATCATATTTAAATGGTCTATCAAACAAGAAAAACTAACAATTGTAAATATCTATGACCCCAAATTGGGAACAGCCAATTATATAAACCCATTAATAACCAAAATAAAGAAACATATTTGTAATAATACATTAATAGTAGGAGACCTTAACACTCCACTCACAGCAATGGACGGATCATCTAAGCAGAATATCAATGAAGAAACAAGAGCTTTGAATGACACATTGGCCCAGATGGATTTCGTAGATATACACAGAACATTCCATCCTAAAACAACAGAACACTCATTCTTCTCAAGTTCATATGGAACTTTCTCCAAAATAGACCACATACTGATCACGAATCAGGTCTCAACCAATACCAAAAGATTGAGATTATCTCCTTCATATTTTCAGATCACAATACTGTGAAACTGGAACTCAACTACAAGAAGAAATTTGGAAGGAACTCAAACACTTGGAAGTTAAAGAGCATCCTGTGAAAGAATGATTGGGTCAACCAGAAAATTAAAGAACTTAAACAACTCATTGAAACTAATGAGAATGAAAACACATCAGTCCAAAACCTGTGGGATACTGCAAACCTGGTCCTAAAAAGGAAATACATAGCCATCCAAGCCTTTCTCAAAAAATTAGAAAAATTCCAAATGCACTAACTAACCTTATACCTAAAAGACCTGGAGGAAGAACATCAAATACAGGCTAACCCAAGCAGGGGAAGAGAAATAATAAAGATTAGAGCAGAAATCAATGAAACAGAAACTAGAAGAACATTAAAACAGATCAATGAAACTAGAATCCGGTCCTTTGAAAGAATTAATAAGATCAACAAACCTCTGGCCAGACTATCCAAAAGAAAAGAGAAAGGACCCAAATTAATAAAATCATGAATGAAAGAGGAGAGGTCACAACTAACACTAACGAAATAGAAGCAATTATTAGAAATTATTACCAGCAACTATATGTCAACAAATTAAGCAATCTAGAAGAAATGGATGCACTCCTGGAAACTTATAAACTACCAAAACTGAAACAGGAAGAAACAGACGATCTAAACAGACTAATAACCAGCAAGGAAATTGAAGCAGTAAAAAAAAAAAAAAAACAAACCTCCCAAAAAAACAAGAGTTCACAGCCACATGGCTTCCCAGGGGAATTCTACCAAACATTTAAAGAAGAAATAATACCTATTCTTCTGAAGCTATTTCAGAAAATAGAAATGGAAGGAAAACTTCCAAACTTGTTCTATGAGGTGAGCATTACCCCGATCCCAAAACCAGATGAAGACCCCATCATAAAGGAGAATTACAGACCAATATCCATGATGAACATGAATGCCAAAATATTCAACAAGATCCTATCCAATAGAATCCAAAAGTATATTAAAAGGATTATTCACATGACCAGCTGGGATTTATTCCTGGGATACCAAGGTGGTTCAACATTCACAAATCAATCAACATGATAGAGCATATTAATACAAAAAGAGACAAGAACCATAAGATCCTCATAATTGACACAGAAAAAAGCATTTGACAAAATACAACATCCTTTCCTGATTAAAACTCTCCAATTGTAGGGATAGAGGGAATATACCTCAATATCCTAAAAGCCATCTAGGAAAAGTCCACAATGAGTATCAATCTCAATGGGGAAAAACTGAGAGTTTTTTCCTTAGAGTCAGGAACACGACAGAGATACCCACTCTCACCATTATTGTTCAAAATAGTACTAGAAGTTCTTGCTTCAGCAATTAGACAGCAAAAATAAATAAATAACAACATTCAAATTGGCAAAGAAGAAGTCAAACTCTCTCTCTTTGCAGACGACATGATATGTTATGTGGAAAACGCAAAAGACTCCACCCCCAAGTTACTAGCACTCATACGGCAACTCAGCAACATGGCAAGATACAAAATCAATGAAGAGAAATCAGCTGCATTTCTATACACTAACAAATGTAACTGATGAAAGAGAAATAAAGAAGTCAATCCCATTTACAATAGCACCCCCCCAAAAAAATGAGACACCTAGAAATAAACTTAACAAAAGTGTTAAAGGATCTATACTCTTGAAACTACAGAATACTTACAAAAGAAATGTAAGAAGACACAGGTGGAAAAACATTCCATGCTCACGGATTGGAAGAATAAACTTTGTTAAAACGTCTATGCTGCCCAGAGCAATCTATACTTTCAATGCAATCTCTACCAAAATACACTGACATTTTTCACAGAGGTGGAATAAACAATCCTAAAATTTGTATGGAACCTGGAAAGACCCTGAATCACAAGGGGAAAGTTGAAAAAGAAAACCAAAGCTGGTGGAATCAAAATCCCTGACTTCAAGCTATATTACAAAACTGTGATCATCAAGACAGCATGGCATTGGCACAAAAACAGACACATAGATAGATAGAACAGAATAGAAACCCAGAAATGGACCCTCAACTCTCTGGTCAACGAATCTTAGACAAAGCAGGAAAGAACATCCAATGGGATAAAAGACAGTCTCTTCAACAAATGGTGCTGGGAAAATTGGAAGCCACATGCAGAAGAATGAAACTGGACCATTCTCTTACACCGTACACAAACTCAAAATGGTTGACAGACCTCAATGTGAGACAGGAATTCATCAAAATCCTAGAGGAGAACATAGGCAGTAACCTCTTTGACATTGGCCACAGTAACTTCTTTCAAGACACGTCTCTAAAGGCAAGGGAGAGAAAAGCAAAAATAAACTCTTGGGACTTCATCAAGATAAAAAGCCTCTGCACAGCAAAGAAAACAGTCAACAAAATTAAGAGGCAACCCATGGAATGGGAAAGGATATTTGCAAATGACATTACAGATAAAGGACTGGTATCCAGAATCTATAAAGAACTTCTCAAATTCAACACCCGAAAAAACAAATAACCCAGTCAAGAAAAGACAACTATCACATGATCTCCCTGATATGAGGAAGTGGAGTTGCAACATGGGGCTGTTAAGGGGGTAGGAGAAGAATAAATGAAACAAGATGGGATTGGGAGGGAGACAAACCATAAGTGACTCTTAATCTCACAAAACAAACTGAGGGTTGGTGGGGGGAGGGGGGTTGGGAGCGGGGGGTGGGGTTATGGACATTGGGGAGGGTATGTGCTATGGTGAGTGCTGTGAAGTGTGTAAACCTGGCGATTCACAGACCTATACCCCTGGGGATAAAAATACCTTATATGTTTATTTAAAAAAAAAGAAGAAGAAATGGGCAAAAGACATGAACAGACACTTCCCCAAAAAAGACATACAAATGGCTATAACAGACACATGGAAAAGTTCTCAATGTCACTAGCCATCAGGGAAATACAAATCAAACCCACAATGAAATACCACCTTACACCAGTTAGAATGGCAAAAATTAACAAGACAGGAAACAACAAATGTTGGAGAGGATGTGGAAAAAGGGGATCCCTCTTACACTGTTGGTAGAAATGCAAGCTGGTGTAACCACTCTGGAAAACAGTATGGATGTTCCTCAAGATATTAAAAATAGGGCTACCCTAGGACCCAGCAATTGCACTACTAGGTATTTATGTATTTATCCCAAAGACACAGATGTAGTGAAAAGAAGGGACACCTGCATCTCAATGTTCATAGCAGAAATGCCCACAGTAGCCAAACTGTGGAAGGAGACAAGATGTCCTCCAACAGAAGAATGGATAAAGAAGATGTGGTCCATATATACAAATATTACTCAGCCATCAGAAAGGATGAATACCCATCATTTGCATCAACATGGATGGAACTGGAGGGCATGATGCTAAGTGAAATAAGTGAAGCAGAGAAAGACAATTACCATATGGTTTCACTCATATGTGGAATATAAGGATTAGTGTAGAGGACCACAGGGGAAGTGAGGGAAAACTGAATGGGATGAAATCAGAGAGGGAGACAAACTATGAGAGACTCTACTCCAGGAAACACACTGAGAGTTACAGAAGGGAGAGTGTTGGGGAATGAGGTAACTGGGTAGTGGATATTGAGAAGGACACATGTTGGGATGACCACTGGGTTTTATATACAACTAATGAATTGTTGAACACTACACCAAAATTAATGATGTACTATATGTTGGCTAACTGAATATAATAAAAAAATAATTAAAAAATAAAGTTAGAATGGGTATCTAACTCTGAGAGATTTCTTCTTTTAAACTGAAAATATGAAAATCTGAATCTTTTTCTATAATATCATATAGACCACAGCTGATTTGAGTTGATACAGTGACTTCTACTTTTTTCTATTCTGCTAGGAGATATCTCTTTAAGTAGTAGATACTTACACCTTCATTTTTCTGTTTATAATGTCAAGAACAAAACAATGACTTAACACAAGAATCAGAATGTGTTTTGCTTCCTGCATTCATTCCCAGTATTCAAATTCATGGTCTTGCTAAATTATGCAGATTTAAAATGCTGGTTACTCACAATAATTAAATTTGTGCTCACAAAATGTTATTTTTTAAAAAGCATTTTCAATATATTCATTTAGTCTCATAAACATATTTACAAGAGGAATAACCTAACTGGGTATAGAATTTTGAGTTATGAAATATTTATCCTAAAATTCTGATAATACTTCAATATTTTATGCCATCAGTATGTTGTAGGGAGAAGTCTGAAGCAAGTTTGAATTTCTATTTCTTTTTAAGAAATCTGTTACTCCCTGGTACTGAAATTTTCATTCAAAAAAATTTTTTTTCTCCTGTCAAAAAAAATATATCACTAGGATACATCTAGGGATATTTACATTAATATTCTCCAGAGTATGGTTGGAATTTCACTTTGGGTTCTCTACAATATTACATTTTGGTTTTTTGTTTTGTTTTGTTTTTTTAAGATTTTATTTATTTATTTGACAGAGAGATCACAAGTAGACAGAGAGGCAGGCAGAGAGAGAGAAGGAGAGAGGGAAGCAGGCTCCCCACTGAGCAGAGAGCCCGATGCGGGACTCGATCCCAGGACCCTGAGATCATGACCTGAGCCGAAGGCAGAGGCTTTAACCCACTGAGCCACCCAGGTGCCCCAAATATCATTTTCTTCATAGTTCTCTCCAATACCATTGCATAATCCCTTGCCTCTAGTGGATTCCCAGTTTAAAAAAAAAAAAGTAGAAGTAGCAAGAGAATCTGGAAAGCAAGTCAACATCAAAATGGTGATTATAAGGAAGAAATATTATCATGACATGTCATAGTATCTGAGTCTGGGAATCCCAAGTCTTGTACACTGGAGCATGATCCTAACATAAGACAGTAACAACAGATCACTGAATAGCATGACTTGAAACATGTCTAGAGCAAAGTGTGGTGAAACAATGTTGTACTAACATCTGTAGTAGATATGCACAGTCCGATGGAAGATTTTAGAGAGGCATCCAACAACTACAGGAGTAGATCAGGACTTCATAAAATAACAGTTAACACTGATTGGGCCTCTTACCTAAGTTCTATCTGCTAGACTCTCCTAAAGACACTTAAGATATTAATTCATTTGATCCTCACAGAAACTTTATGAGCATATTAGTAGTATTGTAGGGTAGTATTAACAGTATTTGTGCTCTTATTTTAAATGTGAGAAAGTATTTTTAATAACTGTCCAGGGTCAGTTACAGCCAGTAAGAGAGAGATATCTGGCCAGAGCTCAGTCTTCACCACAACCTTCTAAGAAAGGAAGTGACCTCTCTGCCACAGAAGGTGCTAAGTTATAGAATAATTACCATTAAGCAGACCTTTTATAAAGGTAACACACACATGAAGCTGACCAGATAAACATCTAAGTCCCATCCATCTCTACAAATGCATCAGCATGCTACATAAAGAAAGTATAGTATCTACACTAACTCTCCTCAAGTCAAATCCTAAAGGAAAGATGAAATAGAATTCTTTCTCCCCACAGACTTAACACCACAAAGTTTTTGGAGTAGTCTGGAAGAATGACCAGCTGTAGCACAGTCCTTGTATCCCAAGGGGTGGTTTCAAGTTTGTGTTGAACAGTAAGGGGGCCCACATTTCAACAAAGGGGCTAGAGTAAGTCAGCCCAGGGCTTGGGCTGATACCACCTTACCTATCTTTTCTCTAGAAGAGAACTATGAGAAAGATTACCCTTGAGAGCCACTGTGTCCCCTCAGGAGACAAGTATAAGAGTGTGTCAACAGATCTCAATGATTATTTGGATTTAGGCCTGAGTGAACACCTTGGGGAGTCAGTTTTTAAAACATTATAACCTGGTGAATATTCATAATTTTCTTGATGATATAACATATCCTTCTTCCTTGAAGAAGAAATTGAAGTCCTCATCTTCAGGCTCCATCCAGAACAGCTCCTGCTTCATTTTTTCCCACAAATGGGAAGTTAGGGGCTTCCCTTTACAAGACATCCCAGCCCTTCTCTACCCCAGGAACAGAAGATTCACAATCCAGCATACCTGGCCCCAAAATGAAGGCTAACAAACACTAGATGCTGACTAGAAGAAGAGGAGTGAAGGCCACTAGCTCAATACCCTTTCTGACAGCATCTGAGCTGTCTCCACAGTGAAGAACTCAACGCCTGTAAATGTTAAGAGTCTATGACAGTGACATCAAAGGATACAGAGCCAACAACTGCACTAACTGTGTGTGTTAGCTCCTTTGACACTCACAAAACCCTCAGAGGTAAGGAGAATTATTTTGTCATTTTATCAGATGAAAAAATGGTGAATTGAATTGTCCAGAGTCACACCGATAGGTAGGACTCACACTTTGGCTCTGGAATTAGACTCTCTAGATTTGGTAGACAAAAGGGAGAAAGTTGGGGAGGGTAGGCAAGAATTCCTCCCCTCTGACAAGGGTTACCTATGGGCTTTTGTCTATGAAAATAGGATCAGGAAGAAGAGTTTCTGTTGGTTTTGCCAGGTCTGAGCCTTTTCTGACTCCTGAAATTGTGTATGTCTGGGTGTGTGTTTGCATGCGTGTGGACTTGCAGGAGTCCATCATCTTCTAGAAGAGCTACAGAGCCACCTTGTACTCCCACACTCAAGGGTGTTGGCAAAGAGGCCCCTTCAGAAAATTGTGTTACTTCACAGTCATAGCACCGATGGCCTGAACTATCAGGGATACTCAAAGCACTTAGAGGACTTTTGTTGGCTTTGTCTGCTACCACTGATGCCAGAGAGGGGAGGCATTCTGTCTTGTGTATCCTGAAAGACTGTCCTCAGCACCATCATAGGCTGGAATTCTCAGAGCACAAACCCTTCCAGGAAGAGTCATTAGTGGTCAGCATTGCCTAGAAACCTGGTGTCTTTCCAGGAAACTCAAGGTTGTCACTGCCTCTGGGATTCATGTTGCTGCATGTTCTGCTTCTCTTCTGGGGAGGAGAAGATACTGTCTGTCACCTCTTCCTCCTGGGCTTTTGCAAGAATCATCTCTCCTCATGATCACCCCCAACATCTTGCTCTGTGCTTCTACATCCTCAGTCCCTGACTGCTCAATACCCCTCTCCTTGGTTCCCTGTTTCTTTTGTTCCTGCAGTGATTAGACCAATCTCATCTTTTTCTGGTGCTGTTTTTCTTACATTCTTTCACTTTCTAATTTTATTTCCTTGTGGTTGTCTCTGTGTACCAGATTGTCACTCTAAAATGTTGCCCTATTGATCAGTCATTTTATTTATATGTCCATATACCTATATTTACATTAAACAAAATATGCATATGCCTGTATCACAAAGAGTTAGTGTCGCCTACATCCGCTATACTAATCCTACCTCCCAATGAATATAGAACAAGTGTTTGCACTAGTTCAAAATCCTCCACATATGAACCCATGCATCTTTTCCAGATTGATTCTCCTGCTTTAATCTAGTGCTCCTAATAAAGGCATATAACTCATTTGCCCTGAAGTACTCCTCAAATGTATACTTTGTCTTTGAAATTTTCTCCATGATAAGGAAATGAGACTTTTACCTGTTAGATGATGCTAAATAGTGAATTAGTTGAAGACATATATACAATCACATTTTTATATTATAAATAAAATTTGGAGTCCAGTAAGCAGATGTCTCTATAAAGAAGCCTGCCTGAAAAAGGAATAATATAGATAAGAAATGTTATGGTAGCTAGAAAGATTGAGGAACATTCATGGAATGACTAAACAGACTGTAATATGTTTAATGTTTAATGGTTAATGGTTAATGGGAAACAGCTTGTGTTGAGGAAACCCTGCAGAGAGCAAATACTGCAGCTGAAAGAATGGTGGAGTAACATAGCTGAGGAAACAGAAGAGAATAATAATGAGAGTATATGGGATGCATGGACACTTTTCTTCTGAATCTTTGAGGAAAATGAAAAGGATGGGAGTAGGCATGTGGAAACAATGTCCAGGGCAATATTACCTCTCTTACCCCAGAGATAACGGCTGTTCAACAATGGGTAATGTATTCCCACTCAAGATGTATGTACTTTACCTGCATATACATGTATTATTTTATGTGTTAAAATTTACACATATGGTGTGATTCACCAAATATCTTATGGCAACTTGGTTTTCTTTTTTTTCCATCACATTGTGGTTTTAAAAATTGTTCCATGCAAGACACTTGGGTGGTTCAGCTGGCTAGGTGTCCAACTCTCGATTTCAGCTCAGGTCATGACCTCAGGGTTGTGCGATCAAGCCCAATGTCAGATTCCACACATAACGTGGAGTCTGCTTGTCCCTCTCTCTCTGTTCCTCCACCCTGTGCACTTGCTCTCTCTATTCTCTAAAATAAATTAATTTTTTAGAAAAGAAATGTCATTTCAATTAAAAAAAATTGCTCCATGGGCATACATTTAGTTCAGCTGTTGAACAATATTAATAAGCAAATGTGGTAGGGGCACTTGGGTGGCCCAGCTGGTTAAGTATCTGCCTTAAGCTCAGGTCATGATCTCAGGGTCCTGGGATCGAGTCCCATGCCCTGCTCAACATGGAGTCTACTTCTCCTTCTGTCCCTCCCCCAACTCGTGCTCTTCCTCTCTCTTGAATAAATAAAATCTTTAAAGAAAAAAAAAAAGCAAATGTTGTAAATAACTTTTCCGTTACTAGATTTTCCGTATGACAATATACAAATATGTTCCTGAACACATAATCCTCTAGGATATAATCAAGAATTGGAAGTGTTAGTAAACTAGAGTTGTAAGAGTTATCAGCTTTCCTAGATACAGGATAACTGTTGTCCACATGATAAAATAAATTTTTCTTTCCTAACGGTTGGAATTGTCAGACTTTAGGGTTGCTCCATGACAAAGGATGGTAACTGAATTTTATTTTAATTTGGTTGAACATCTTTTATTTTGATTATTGTGCATTCCACTTTCTCCTTCTATTACTTGCTGATTCAAGCCTTCTCTCCCATTACTTCCTACTGGGTTTTTGTTCTTTTTCCTCTTAGTGTGTAGGAATTTTCTTTATTCTGAACACGGATCCCTTATTGATGTGTGTGTATCATATACCTCTTCCAGTCCATGACTTATCTTCCTTTGTTCTCTACAGTGTCTGTTTCATACAAATGTTTTAAGTTTAAGGTTGTCAAATTTTCCATGTTCTATCATATGTTGAACACTTCGTGCTGGACTAAGAAATCAGTTCCTACCCTGATATCATAAATATATTCCTTCTAAAGTTGGTAACATTTTGCTTTCCATAATCAATCCTCTAGGGCTCATTTTCCATGTTATTTGTTATGTATAGCATCCAGTTGTCCCAGCATGCCTTACCAACAGTCAGCCCAACCACTCCCTGCCTGATTCTGAACCAATCATATTATCTACCAATTACTAAGAAATACTTAATCTGTGTCTAAGCTTTCTGGTCTGTTACACAGATTTGTCAGTCCCTATGCCAGAGCTAATCCACTATATGAAGTACCAGGGGTGGGATGCCTGGGTGGCTCAATCAGTTAAGTGCTTGACTCTTGGTTTCAGCTCAGGTCTTGTTCTCATGGGTCATGAAATTGACCCCTGAGCCAGACTCTACACTCTGTGGGGATTCTGCTTGAAGACTCGCTCCCTCTGCCCTACTGCTCACTCTCTCTCTCAAAAATAAACAAATATTTGAAGTACCAGAGGAAGTAATTTTCATACCTATAGGACAGTCCTCTCTCCTTATGCTTTTCCTTTAATTGTCTCAGGTCTTCTTCACTCTTTGTTATCCTGTATGAATGGTTGGGTCATTTTACCAAGGCCCATTGTTAAAAGAAATCTGTGGTGTTTTGACAGGAATTGCAACAAATCATAAATTAATGGAACAGAATTGACATATTTAAAACATTGAGTCTCCATAAACATTGCTTATGTCTACATATTCTTCTTTTTCTTCAGCAAAGTTTTGCAATTTTTGAATCCCAACGTGGACCTCGTTTATTAGAATTATTTCTAGATTCCTTAAATTTTCTGTTCATATTGGGAATAGGAATCTTTCTAAAATAATATTTTGCAATGCATTTTTAAAGTGTACCAACAATATTGACTCTTCAACACTGGCTTACATCAAATAAATTTTCTGAAATTTTGTAGTTTGTATAGGGAGTCTCTCATGGATTTCTTTAGACAATCATTTTCTGTGAACTCTTTTGATTTTGTTCTTTCTCTTCCAATTCGTATATGGCAATAATTTCTTCTAGTGCCCTCTTCACAAATAGGACCACATTTCAAGTTTATGCTGAAGGCTCAATATAAATTCCCTGCTATATATGGATAAGTGGCCACATCTCCCAGGGGTACCACAACATCAGCTCTGACCCACAACTCCTGCTGAGTTCTTTTTCTTTCTTTACCTCTGTAATACCATTTCTTTCTTTTAGATTTGTCTATATATATTTCTTTTCCTTTAATAACTAGTATAGATTGTCTATGTGTTTTAATAGGGATTTGATGTATCAATATCAGCTAAATCTGTCATATTGTCAACACGGTCTCTGTAATGCTCTACTTCTCTACCATTTCAGATAACCATAGTTTCTGAGACACCCCATTTATTGAACCACCACAACTCTGAAATAACATGACTCTGTGTACACAGGGTAAAGGGCATTTAAGAGAAAAAATCAAATTTGTTTACGTGAAGAGATGAAAAAGAACAACATTTTTAGGGGAAGGTAATTTTACCTGCTTCCCCTTACTTACCATATAATTTCAGTGTGTACTATAGGAGACACTGAGAATTAGTAATTAACTTAATTACAGATAGATTAAATTATTGAGGTCAAGATCTCTTTAGAAAACTTAATGAATTACTGGGGAGCCTGGGCAGCTCCATCAGTTAGGCATCTGTCTTTGGCTCAGGTCATGACGTCAGGGTCCTGGGATTGAACCCAAGGTCTGGGTGCCTGCTCAGTGGGGAGTCTGTTTCCCCTCCTTCTTCTGCTTCTCTCTGCCCCTGCTCACTCACTCTCTCACTCTCTCTCTGTGTCTCAAATAAATAAATAAATATTTAAAAAAAAACAGAAAACTTTGTGAATTACTTAGTATGTCTGGGCTACAGTAACAAATACATGTAAAATACGTAACAGTTTAAGCAGAATAAAGTTCTATCTATTACATAGTGGCACTATTGGATGTGCATGGTGGTGAGGGAATGAATGAAGAGTACTGGAGACACAGGCTCATTACACCATGTGATTCCACCATTCCCTTCAGCCTCCAGGCCATTTGCATCCAGCTGGCCCAAGGAGACAGAGAATTTGGAGGAAGAGCAGAACTGGAATATATAGATTGGCTAGAACTCAGTCACATGCCACACTTCAGTGTAAGGGAGGCTGGAGTATGTAGTCTAGCCCGGTCTCCAGGAAGAAGAGAACAAAGTGGATTTGGGTAATATTCTAGTAGTCTTTGACACACTTAGTATGCCTCAGAATTCAGGTGAATGAAAGGAGGGACTCTTCTTTAGTCGAGAAACTAGGGAGCACTACAATATTTCAGGTAGGAATTGATGGTGGTCAAAGCTAAAGCACTGAAACAATAAGTAGAAAACTTATATATGAATTATTTAAAATGAAGAATCGACAAGATCAGATGTTGATGTGAGGGATAACCTAAGTGACAATACCTGGTAGCATCCTCCGTGTGAGAAGCCTTGGAACAAACCTGGTTATAGTCAAACTATTGAATACAAATGTATTGGTGCATAAAATAATATTCCAAGTAATCTCCATAAGGGAGATTAAAAATAAAAAAGATAGGGTTCTCTTTCTCAAGTATCCCATTGTCTACTCAAGAAAGATGTGCAGAGGATGAGGTTCAGTCAGACATATTGGTGGGATGGCTGGTCATGGAAATTAGAAGAAAAAATCTGGTCTATACATAGAGACCTAGAGTCTACTAAGCAGGGGATGAAGCCACAATGGAATTAGATGAGTCATTAGAGGAAATAATAAAAAAAAATGGGAGAGAAGATCAAAGAGAAAAATATTCTGATACCACAAATTTAAGGGTTTGGAATAAAGATGAAACCTACTGAAGGAAGTAGTAAATGTCTACTTTCAAAATTGGAGAGTAAACACCCAATTCTTCCTTTGCTACGACCTAAGCCCAGTAGTCTTAAAATTTACAATCTTCCATGACAGTTCAGACAGACACCAGTTACCTCCTAGCTCTGGGTTCATTCTCAGTCTAGTCGGTGGAAGAATTTCTGATTGTTCACAGTGTTTTTGTACTAACCGCTCCTTCCACTGGAGAGATTTTTTTTCAAAGACTTTGAAACATTGTCTTTTCATTTCCATGTATAATAAAAACTAGTATGTGATTCTGCAATCTCCATTAAGTTGTAAGATGCTACAGAGCAAAGACTATATCATATATGACTAAATGGATAAATAAACTGGTTTTCACATGTTTATAATTTTTCTGCAAAGCTTAACAAAATTTCTAGCACATGAAAATTAGGTACAGTGACAAATAGGGAATTCCCCCACAATTTATTGGATTTAGCACACCTAAGTATAGACACAAAAATCACAGGGGTCAAAAGAGGTGATTTAGGAAGATCATTACACACAGTAACTTTACTAATAATTCTGGATTCCTCTCCTCTTTCTACTGAAGGATCCATGAGAGGATGAGAGGAGACAACGAGTCCTTTACCCTTGGTTTCATTCTCCTGGGAGTCAGTGGTCAGCAGCAACAGGAAGACTTCTTCTTCATCCTCTTCCTGTTCATTTACCCCATCACACTGATTGGGAATCTGCTCATCATCTTGGCCATTCAGTCTGATATTCGCCTTCACAATCCCATGTATTTTTTCCTTGCCAATCTCTCCTTTGTTGACATCCTCTTCTCCTCTGTAACCATCCCTAAAATGCTAGCCAACCATGTCTTAGGCAGCAAGGCCATCTCCTTTAGGGGATGCCTAACACAGATGTGTTTCATGATTGGCATGGCTAACACAGATAGCTACATCCTGGCTGTGATGGCGTATGATCGTGCTGTAGCCATCAGCCGCCCACTTCATTACACAACAATTATGAGCCCACGGACATGTGTCTTCCTAGTTGTTGGGTCTTGGGTGGTTGGAAATACCAATGCCCTCTTCCACACTCTGCTCACAGCTCGTCTGTCCTTCTGTGGCAGCAAGGAAGTAACCAACTTTTATTGTGACATCACCTCTTTACTCAAGCTATCGTGTTCTGACACCTACTTTAATGTGAAGATGATGTACTTAGGGGTTGGTGTTTTCTCCATGCCATTACTATGCATCATCATCTCCTATGTCCAGGTCTTTTCCACAGTCTTACGGGTTCCATCCACCAAGGGTGTGCTCAAAGCCTTCTCTACCTGTGGTTCTCACCTCACAGTTGTCTCTCTATATTATGGGACAGTCATGGGCATGTATTTCCGCCCTCTGTCTAGTTACAGCCTAAAGGACGCAGTAATAACTGTGATGTATATCGCAGTGACCCCGATGTTAAATCCTTTCATTTATAGTCTGAGAAACCGAGACATGAAGGCTGCCCTGGGGAAACTCTTCAGCAAGACTTTCCTCATAAACAGTGTGAGATCATTGAAGAGTTAATTGGAGTCACCAATTAGGATGCACTTGGAATCCAGCCCCAAAATCCTCCCCCTCCAAGAAGCCACCTTTTTCTCCCAGGCCAAAGCCACTCAAGTCTGCAGACTTCCATTTGATCTTGTCAGGTTCCAGAGTAAGAGTGGTGTCAGCAATATGTACACCCTTTCAGACATCAGGTATAATTGAGTAAGAGTCAATATTATCTTTGAATATCACTTTTTTTTTTAGATTTTATTTATTTGACAGAGAGAGATCACAAGCAGGCAGAGAGGCAGGCAGAGAGAGAGGAGGAAGCAGGCTCCCTGCTGAGCAGAGAGCCCAATGCGGGGCTTGATCCCAGGACCCTGAGATCAGGACCTGAGCCGAAGGCAGTGGCTTAACCCACTGAGCCACCCAGGTGCCCCTGAATATCACTTTTTGTTAGGAGTCTCTTTCTAGGTTTTTATGTAATATTGAATTCCCTCATTACGTAATTCATTTATTCATTCTCTTAACCTCATCTATTCCACCTTCTCTCCTTTGCCCTAACACTTTCATCTTTGGAAGGGGCATTAAGTTTAGTCTCGTCCACTTGTAGGCAGCAATGCCTATCTAACTAGTCCCTCCCTATCAGTCCACTTTATTCAGATAAGGCAAGGTTACATAAGTACAGATCCAGAACATCCTTCCTCACCCCTGTTCCCCAGATCCACCAGAAAAAACAGTGGGGACACACCATTAGCCCTTCTCATGTTCATGTTGTGTGTGAGCACACCCTTGGGAAGCCAGCCCTTCATACATCATCTCCACCCATTTCAGACCACCAATGTTTTAATTGCCAGTTCCAATTTTCTATCAAGCTAGTACTCTAAAGAGGATAACTGTCTGCTTACTGCTGGACATTATGGGCTATAAAATGTGCTACTTGCTATGAAGAAATGATGGACAGCCACACAAAATGGTGCAATAGCTTCTCCTCTGGTTCTTTTACACACTTTGAGTTTCTGCATCTACCACCAGGTGAGGAAAGCCTAGTCCGGAGTAAGTGTCTACTCCTGTTAGGACCCAAGTGTTGGCCCCTAGGGCTACCACATTAGTCTCACTTGTCAGCTGAAGTCAGGGCCTTCCCCACAGAGCAGATGCTGGGGAGCCATCTGTAGTCTCTCTTTTGCTAGCAGACAGAACAGTTCTTATTGGCATTTTGTGCCTTACAAAAGTGTAAGAAAAATATGTCTAGATTCAGGCCACCTCTACATTATTGCAGGACTCTACATCTACTCATTTCATAGACCCAGGTGGCCACCTCAAGTGACTGCTTCAGGATATCTACTTGCCCATTCCAATATCCTCCCAAACTTGGAAGTGAGTTCTGATGGGCTTTCAACTCATCCTACTTTAATGCATTCCTCAAATTCCCACTGTGATTACTATAGTGCTGTGCCTGATATGAAGATCTTTTTAACAGGACAGCTTGCCATTGTCCTTCTGCTGGGCCGCATATATCTAGGCAATTGGTAACTGCCCATGAGTCAGTAAAAGCCTAAATTTTTAGGCTTTTACCACTGTGCAGTCAGTGTCATATTCTGAATCTACAGCTATTGCAAATTTTTAACCTTTAGCTATATGTGGTTGTAGAACCCTTGAAATGTGCTGAGTAAATTGAAATGTGTTGTGAATGTAAATTACACTCTGGATTTTGATGATGATAAAATATCAATAATATTTTAAAATATTGATTGCATGTTGAAATGACAATAATTTGGACATATTGGGTTAATTAAATATATTATCAAAAGTACTTTCACGTGTTTCTTTTTCCTTTTTTCTCTAGGTTTATTGCTCATCTATTCATAAAACCAACCTTCTTTCACTGGTCTTCTATTATTTTCTTGGTCTCTATTTCATTTATTTCTGCTCTGATCTTCTTTGCTTCCTTCCTTCTGCTAGCTATACGCTTAGTGTATTCCTCTTTTTTGTTCCATGAGGTATAAAATTAAGCTGTTTAGTTGACATTTTTATTTTCTCTTAACATATTATTGCTGTTAACTTCTCTCTACAAGTGCTTTTGCAGAATCCCTTGGGTTTTGATATATTGTATTTCTATTTCCACTCATTTTCAGTATTTTTAATTTTCCCTGATATTAATTTTTATCTTTTTAAAAATTTTTTATTATTTTATTAACGTATAATGTATTATTAGCCCCAGGAGTACAGGTGAATTGTCAGGTTTACACACTTCACAGCACTCATCATAGCACATACCTTCCCCAATGTCCATAACTCAACCACCCTCTCCCTACCACCCTCCCCCCAACAACCCTGTTTGTTTTGTGACATTAAGAGTCTCTTATGGTTTGTCTCCCTCCCAATCCTCTCTTGTTTCATTTATTCCTTTCCTACCCCCCCAACCTGCCATGTTGCCTCTCAACTTCCTCGTGTCAGGGAGATCATATGATAATTGTCTTTCTCTGATTGATATATTTCGCTAAGCATAATACCCTCTAGTTCCATCCACATCATTGCAAATGGCAAGATTTCATTTCTTTTGATGGCTGCACAATATTCCATTTTGTGTGTGTGTGTGTGTGTGTGTGTGTGTGTGTGTGTGGTGTGTGGGTGTATATATATATATGTATATATATATATATATATATATATATAAACCATCTCTTCTTTATCCATTCATCTGTTGATGGACATCTAGGTTCTTTCCATAGTTTGGCTATTGTGGACTATGCTGCTATAAACATTCAGGTGCACATGCCCCTTCAGATCACTACATTTGTATCTTTAGGGTAAATACCCAGTAGTGCAATTGCTGGGTCATAGGGTAGCTCTATTTTCAATTTTTTGAGGAACCTCCATGTTCTTTTCCAGAATGGTTGCACCAGCTTGCATTCCCACTAACAGTGTAAGAGGGTTCCCCTTTCTCCACATCCTTGCCAGGATCTGTCATTTCCTGACTTGTTAATTTTAGCCATTCTGACTGGTGTGAGGTGGTATCTCATTGTGGTTTTGATTTGTATTTCCCTGATCCAAGTGATGTGGAGCACTTCTTCATGTGTCTGTTGGCCATCTGGATGTCTTCTTTGCAGAAATGTCTGTTCATGTCTTCTGCCCATTTCTTGATTGGATTATTTGTTCTTTGGGTGTTGAGTTTGATAAGTTCTTTATAGATTTTGGATACTAGCCCTTTATATGATATGTCGTTTGCAAATATCTTCTCCCATTCTGTCAGTTGTCTTTTGGTTTTGTTAACTGTTTTCTTTGCTGTGCAAAAGCCTTTGATCTTGATGAAGTCCCAATAGTTCTTTTTTCCCTTGCTTCCCTTGCTTTTGGCAATGTTTCTAGGAAAAAGTTGCTGTGGCTATGGTCGAAGATGTTGCTGCCTGTGTTCTCCTCAAGGATTTTGATGGATTCCTTTCTCACATTGAGGTCCTTCATCTATTTTGAGTCTATTTTAATGTGTGGTGTAAGGAAGTGATCTGATTTCATTTTCCTGCATGTGGCTGTCCAATTTTCCCAACACCATTTGTTGAAGAGACTGTCTTTTTTCCATTGGACATTCTTTCCTGTTTTGTTGAAGATTACTTGACCATAGAGTTGAGGGTCCATTTCTGGGCTCTCTATTCTGTTCCATTGATCTATGTGTCTGTTTTTGTGCCAGTACCATACTGTCTTGATGATGACAGCTTTGTAACAGAGCTTGAAATCTGGAATTGTGATGCCACCAACCTTGGGTTTCTTCCTCAAAATTCATCTGGCTATTCGAGGCCTTTTCTGGTTCCATATAAATTTTAGGATTATTTGTACCATTGCTTTGAAAAAAAATGCATGGGATTTTGATAGGGATTGCATTAAACGTGTGGATTGCTTTAAGTAGCATAGACATTTTCACAATATTTGTTCTTCCAGTCCAGGAGCATGGAACATTTTTCCATTTCTTTATGTCTTCCTCAATTTCTTTCATGAGTACTTTATGGTTTTTTGAGTACAGATTCTTTGCCTCGTTGGTTAGGTTTATTCCTAGGCATCTTATGGTTTTGGGTGCAATTGTAAATGGGATTGACTCCTTAATTTCTCTTTCTTCTGTCTTGTTGGTGAATAGAAATGCAACTGATTTCTGTGCACTGATATCATATCCTGACACTTTACTGAATTCCTGTACAAGTTCTACCAGATTTGGAGTGGAGTCTTTTGGGTTTTCCACATGAAGTATCATATCATCTACAAAGAGTGATAGTTTGACTTCTTCTTTGCTGATTCAGATGCCTTTAATTTCTTTTTGTTGTATGATGGCTGAGGCTAGGACTTCTAGTACTATGTTGAATAGCATTGGTGATAATGAACATCCCTGCCATGTTCCTGACCTTAGGGGAAAAGCTCTCAGTTTTTCTCCATTGAGAATGATATTCGCTATGGGTTTTTCATAGATGGCTTTGATGATATTGAGGTATGTACCCTCTATCCCTACACTTTGAAGAGTTTTGATCAAGAAAGGATGCTGTACTTTGTCAAATACTTTTTCAACATCTATCGAGAGTATCATATGGTTCTTGTTCTTTCTTTTAATAATGTATTGTATCACATTGATTGATTTTCAGATGATGAGCCAAACTTGCAGCCCTGGAATAAATCCCACTTGGTTGTGGAGAATAATCCTTTTAATGTTTTAATGATCCTATTGGCTAGTATTGTGGTCAGAATTTTCGCATCTGTGTTCATCAAGGATATTGGTCTGTAATTCTCTTTTTTGATGGGATCTTTGGTTTTGGGATCAAGGTAATGCTGGCCTCATAGAACAAATTCAGAAGTTTTCCTTCCATTTCTATTTTTTGGAACAGTTTCAGGAGAATAGGAATTAATTATTCTTTAAACATTTGGTAGAATTCCCCTGGGAAGCCATCTGGCCCTGGGCTCTTGTATCTTGGGAGATTTTTGGTCACTGCTTAAATCTTCTTACTGGTTATGGGTCTGTTCAGGTTTTCTGTTTCTTACCGGTTCACTTTTGGTAGTTTATATGTCTCTAGGAATGTATTCATTTCTTCCAGATTGTCAAATTTGCTGGCATATAGTTGCTCATAATATGTTCTTATAATTGTTTGTATTTTTTTGGTGTTGGTTGTGATCTCTCCTTTTTCATTCATGATTTTATTAATTTGGCTCCTTTCTCTTTTCTTTTTGATAAGTCTGGCCAGGGGGTTATCAATCTTGTTAATTCTTTCAAAGAACCAGCTCCTAGTTGATTTGTTCTATTGCATTTTTTTGTTTGTTTGTTTGTTTGTTTCTACTTCATTGATTTCTGCTCTGATCTTTATTATTTCTCTTCTCCTGCTGGGTTTAGGGCTTCTTTGTTGTTCTTTCTCCAGCTCCTTTAGGTGTAGGGTTAGGTTGTGTTTTTGAGATCTTTCTTGTTTCTTGAGAAAGTCTTGTATCGCTATATATTTTCCTCTAGGACTGCCTTTGCTGTGTCCCACAGATTTTGAAACATTGTGTTTTCATTATCATTTGTTTCCATGAATTTTTTTAATTCTTTATTTCCTGGTTGACCCATTCATTATTTAGAAGGATGCTCTTTAGCCTCCATGTATTTGGGTTCTTTCAAAACTTCCTCTTGTGATTGAGTTCTAGCTTTAGAGCATTCTGATCTGAAAATATACAGGGAATGATCCCAATCTTTTGGTACTGGTTGAGACCTGATTTGTGACCCAGGATGTGATTTATTCTGGACAATGTTCCATGTGCACTAGTGAAGACCATCTATTCTGTTTCTTTGGGATAGAATGTTCTGAATATATCTGTGATGTCCATCTGGTCCTGTGTGTCATTTAAGGCCTTTATTTCCTTGTTGATCTTTTGCTTGGATGATCTGTTCATTTCAGTGAAGGGAGTGTTAAAGTCCCCTACTATTATTGTATTATTGTTGATGTGTTTTTTTGATTTTGTTATTAATTAGTTTATATAGTTGGCTGCTCCCAGGTTAGGGGCATAGATATTTAAAATTGTTAGATCTTCTTGTTGGACAGAACTTTTGAGTATGATATAGTGTCCTTCCTCATCTCTCATAAGTCTTTGGCTTAAAATCTACTTTATCTGATATAAGGATTGCCACCCCAGCTTTCTTCTGATGTCCATTGGCATGGTAAATTGTTTTCCACCCCCTCACTTTACATCTGGAGGCATCTTTAGGTCTAAAATGAGTTTCTTGTAGATGGCATATTGATAGGTTTTGGGTTTTTTTTTATATATTCTGAAACCCTGTGTCTTTTGGTTGGGGCATTTAGCCCATTTACATTCAGGGTAACTATTGAGAGATATGAATTTAGTGCCATTGTATTGCCTGTAAGGTGATTGTTACTATATATTGTCTCTGTTCCTTTCTGATCTCCCACTTTTTGGGTCTCTCTTTGTTTAGAGGACCCCTTTCAATATTTCCTGTAGAGCTGGTTTGGTGTTTACAAATTCTTTTAGTTTTTGTTTGTCCTGGAACTTTTTATTTCTCCTTCTATTTTCAATGCTAGCCTAGCTGGATATAGTATTCTTGGCGTATTTTTCTCATTTAGTACTCTGAATATATCATGCCAGTTCTTTCTGGCCTGCCAGTTCTCTGTGGATAAGTCTGCTGTCAATCTAATATTTTTACCATTGTATGTTACAGACTTCTTGTCCTGGGCTGCTTTTGGGAATTTCTCTTTGTCACTAAGACTTGTAGGTTTTACCATTAGATGATGGGGTGTGGACCTATTCGTATTGATTTTGAGGGGGGGTTCTCTGCACCTCCTGGATTTTGATGCTTGTTCCCTTTGCCATATTAGGGAAATTCTCTACAATAATTTGCTCCAGTATACCTTCTGCTCCCCTCTCTCTTTCTTTTTCTTCTGGAATCCCAATTATTCTAATGTTGTTTCGTCTTCTGGTATCACTTATCTTTTGAATTCTCCCCTCATGGTCCAGTAGTTGTTTGTCTCTCTTTTGCTAAGCTTCTTTATTCTCCATCATTTGGTCTTCTATATCACTAATTCTTTCTTCTGCCTCATTTATCCTAGCAGTAAGAGCCTCCATTTTTTATTGCAATTCATTAATAGCTTTTTTTATTTCACCTTGATTAGATTTTAGTTCTTTTATTTTTCCATAAAGGGATTTTATTTCTCCAGACAGGGTTTCTCTAATATCTTCCATGCCTTTTTCAAGCCCAGCTACCACCTTGAGAATCATCATTCTGAACTCTAGATCTGACATATTACCAAGAATCCTAGCCTTCGGTACTGCCTCTTGCTCTTTTTTTTTTTTTTTTTTTTTTTTTTTGTGGTGAGTTTTTCTGCCTTGTCATTAATCCAGATAAGAATATATGAAGGAGAGAATAAAATACTAAAAGGGTGGCAAAGACCCCAGAAAAATGTGTGTTAACCAAATCAGAAAAGACCCCAAATTGTGGGGGGAAGAAAGGGAGTAAAAAGAAGTTCAATAAGTGAGTAAATAATAAATAAATAAATAAATAAATAAGAAAAAATATATATTAGACTGGTGAATAGAACAGAGCCACCAACTTAATTTTGGGAGTATTTTGGTCTCTTAGAAGAAACTACCTCCCAAAATTTTAAATAGAGAAAAACTTATATATATATATATATATATATATATATATATATATATATATATATACACACACACACAAAAAGAAGGCTAAACTCAATGAAAGGATGGACTATGACTGTAAAGATGAATTTTTTTTTTAATTCTAAAAAAGGAGTTGATAAGATAAGTTGGTTGGGAAAAGAAAGAAAAAGAAAGTGGAGAGAATTTGCTCAGGCTGGAGACTAGAACAAAGCCTTGTGCTAGATTTAGGGTATATTTTGATCTATTAGAAGAAGTTGTATCCCAAAATTTTTTAGAAGAAAAAACCCTATGTGTATACAAAATGTGAAGTTGGATAAAATATGACTATAATAATGAAGGTTCAAAAGATTTTTTTTTATGAAAGGTATTGTTAAGATAAACTAGTTAAAAATGTTTTTAAAAAAAGGAAAGAGTAAAGGTTTAAAAAATTAGAATAAGAAAAAATAAAATTAAAAAAATTAATTAACTTTGCAAGACTAAAGAATCATGGGGAGAAAGCCATGAATTCCATGCTTTGCTTTCTCCTCTTCTGGAATTCTGGTGTTCTCCTTGATAAGTGAGCTTGGTCTTTGCTGGATTTCTTGCTGATCTTCTTGGTGAGGGGACTGTTGCAGTGATTCTTGGGTGTCTTTGCCCGAGGCGGAATTGCAGGGGCCAGGATAAGTAATCTTCTCGGGTTCACTCTCAGGAGCTTTTGTTCCCTGAATGCTTTCTGTGGAGTTCTGGAGGATGGGAATGAAAATGGCAGCCTCCCAATCTCCAGCCTGGAGGAGCCAAGAGCTCAGGGCCCCACTCCTCAGTGTGCCCTCGGAGAAAAGTGCTCAATCACTCCCTTCTCCCTGGCCTCCGGCTGCACGCAGAGCTCACCCAGCCTATGATGGGAGTGTCTCTGTCTCTGGTACACAGCCCCACGGAGTCTCTAAACCCTGCAGATCCCTGATGCTCTTCTGAGGGGGTCTCCCCAGATCTGCCACTTGTGGGGTCCCTGTTCAAAGAGCAGTGGTCTGACTGTGCCATGGGTCATGGTTTAAGGTAACCCTGAGTTGAGAGCTCACTCCTCAACTCCATCTCTGTAGCCGGCTTCCCGGCTCTAATATCTGCGAGCTCTATGATACTCAGACACACCCAATCCTTCTGTGATCCCACAGGACCTGAGAAGACACTGTCCCCATGAGGGCTCCACCCCCACTTAGCCTCTGGAGCAATGTCCCTCAGTGGAGCAGACTTTTAAGAGTTCTGATTTTGCTGGGAGCCGGCCCTTCCCCCCACTTCTCCACAGGTCCTACCTTTCAGAAAGTGGTCAATTTTCTGTTTCTACAATTGCTGCTATTCTTCTCTTCAATCTCCTGTTGGATTTGTAGGTATTTAGAATGGTTTGATAAACTATCTAGCTGATTTCTTGCTACCTGATATCATCTCAGCCTGCTACTCCTCTGCCATCTTGACTCCTCCTCCTTTTCCCTCTGCTTTGCTGTTCCTGTTTCAGGTCTCAGCTGTCCACACTGTGTCCATATCTGTTGGCCACACTGTACTCAGAAGGCCTTCACTGCCACCACTTTGATAACACCGCTCTCTGCACTGAGGGCACAGTCCAGAAATTGGCAGGCTCCAGCCATAGATGTACCTCATTTTCAGTATTTTTTAACTTCTATTTTGACTTCTTATTCAACACATTGGTTATTTAGAATGTGCGGTTTACATTTTACATATTTGTACATTTTCAAGTTTTTCTCCCATAATCCACTTCCAGTTTCATGTTATTTAGGTCAGAAAAATGTTTGATACAATTTTTTTTACTTTAATTTCCAAGACATTTTGTGACCAATCATATGATCAATCCTCGAGAATTTTTCACATCCACTTGAGAAGAAAGAATGTGTATTCTGTTGCTCTTGAAATGTTCTGTATATATCTGTTAGTTACACTTGGTCTAAACTGTGATTCAAGTCTAAAGTTTCTTTTTTTTAATTCCAGTGTACTTAACAAACAGTGTTATACTGGTTTCAGGTATAAATTTTAGTGATTCAACAATACTTTACATTATTCAGTGCTCATAATGATATGTGTCCTCTTAATCCCCATTGTCTATTTAACTCATCCCCCACTCACCTCCCCTCTGCTAACCATCACTTTGTTCTCTGTAGTTAAGAGTCTGATTTTTGGTTTGTCTTTTTTTCTTTGTTTGTTTGCTTTGTTTCTTTTTTTTTTTAATATGTATTCTTTTTTTTAAGATTTTATTTATTTATTTGACAGACAGAGATCACAAGTAGGCAGAGAGGCAGGCAGAGAGAGAGAGAGAGAGAGAGAGAGAAGGAAGTAGGCTCCCCACTGAGCAGAGAGCTGGATGTGGGGCTAGATCCCAGGATCCTGAGATCATGACCTGAGCTGAAGGCAGAGGCTTTAACCCACTGAGCCACCCAGGCGCCCCTGTTTGCTTTGTTTCTTAAGCTCCACATATGAGTGAAATCATGTGGTATTTTCTTTCTGTCTAACTTACTTCACTTAGCATAATAACTTCTAGGTTCATCCATGTTTTCTCAAATGGCCCAATTTCTTCTTTTTTATGACTGTGTAATATTCCATTATGTCATATGTATATTATATATATAATCTTCCTTATCCATTCATCTACAGTGGACACCTGGCTTGTTTCCCTAATCTGGTTATTGCAAATAATGATGCAATAAATATAGGGATACATATATCTTTTTTAATTTGTGTTTTTATATTCTTTCAGTAAATATTCAGTAGTGGAATTACTGGATCATATGCATTTCTCTTTTTATTTTTTTGAGGAATCTCCATACTCTTTTCCAAAGTTGTTGCACTGTGTTGCATTCCCACCGAAAGTGCACAAGAGTACCTTTGTCTCTGAATCCTCACCAACACTTGTTTCTTGTATTTTTGATTTTAGCTATTCTGACAGGTGTGAGGTGATAGCTCACTGTGGTTTTGATTTGCATTACCCTGATAATTAGTGATGTTGAGCATCTTTTCATGTGTCTATTGTCCATCTGTATGTCTCTTCAAGTTCAAAGTTTCTTTGTTGATTTTCTGTCTGGATGATCTCTCTGTTGTTGAAAGTGGGGTATTGAAATATCTTACCATTATTATATAGTGGTCTATTTCTCCCTTTGGATCGGTTAGTATTTGCTTGACATGTTTAGGTGCTCTCAAGTATAGCTACCCAGCATTTATTTGGTTTCCACCTGCATAGAATATCTTTTCCATCTATTCACTTTGAACCCATGTGTGTCCTTAAAACTGAAGTGAGTCTCTGAAGGCAGTATAAAGTTTTGTTTTGTTTTGTTTTTTAATTTTTTAAAGATTTTATTTATTCATTTGACAGAGAGAGAGATCATGAATTGTCAGAGAGGCAGGCAGGTGGTGGGGAGCAAGCTGACTCCCTGCTGAGCAGAGAGCCCAATGTGGGGCTTGATCCCAGGACCCTGAGATCATGACCTGAGCCAAAGGCAGAGGCTTAATCCACTGAGCCACCCAGGCGCCCCTATTTTGTTTTGTTTTTAATCTCCCAATCACTCTATGCCTTTGGATTGGAGAATCCATTACCTTTAGAGTTGTTTTGATACTTAAGTATTTACAAAGCCATCTTATTGACTGTATCATCACATTCTCTCCTCATCTCTAAGCTCTCTGCTGAGAAATCTAATAGCTTTGGGGGCATTACCTTTTATGAGAGAAATTTTTTTCCTCTTACTTTGCTTATGAATTTAATTTTATTATATCAATCCACCTAAAATGTCAATAAAAAATTTTTGTCTTTATTCATTTCTGTCTGCAATTTCAAGGTCAATTTCATTTTCATTTAAATTTGCTGTTGTTTTATATGTCTCCTCTTTTCTTGATGTATTAAAAAGATAGAAAAAAAAATGGTTCCTAAAAGTTTTTTTTCCAGGGTGCCTGGGTGGCTCAGTCAGTTAGGCTGTTAAGCATCCAAGTTTTAGTTTCAGCTCAGGTCATGATCTTATGGGTCATGGGATTGAGACCCACATTGCTCTCCATGCTCAGTGGGGAATCTACTTGAAGATTCTCTTCCTCTGCCCTTCCACCAACTCATGTTTGCCCTCTCTCTTGCTCTCTCTCTCTCTCTCTCTCTCTCAATTAAATAAGCAAATCTTTAAAAAAAATTTCCTTCCCTTTCTTAAATTGCTTTCAAATAAAATATGATTTCTTCTTCTAAGTACTTATGATGCTGCTCCAGTTCTCTACTATGTAAATATATTACACAGAGTTTTTTTAAAATAAGTCTTTAAACAAAAGGGATTTAATCAAGCCTGGAATTCACCAGGCTTGATCCCTTCACCACCCAGAAGTTTTTCTTTTAGGGGGAAAGGAAAAGATCAGACATTTCTTTGATAAGTGATGAAAGCTGTAGTCAATCTCTACCAAAAATATTTGCAAATGTTTGAGTGTTAGAGCATAATTTTCCTCGTAAGTCTCACATATACCATTGCACAACTCCTTACCCCTAATGGACACTCAGTAAATAAAACTTGGATGCAATAAGCAATTCTGAAAAGATGCCAAAAGCAAATGTGATGACTAAGAAGAAAATATTTTCATGGGAAGTCATCTTATCCATGTCTGGTAACCCAAGTCCTGGACACTGGGGAAGTAACAACAAAGCAAATGGGATGTATAACTGGAATCATACCTAGAAGAAAATAGAATCAAACAAGTGTTTAACATCTACTATGTGCATTGTCTAATAGATGATTTTGTTGAGTTCTACAATTACAAGAGTAGAAGAGGAGCAAATAAAATAATAGTTAACATTGACTAAGTACTATGTGCAAGGCTTTGCTTTAAGAACTTTTCAGATGTTAATTCATTTGATTCTCATAACAAGTTTATGAGACTGATATCATTTTTTTATTTCTATTTTAGAAATGAGTAAGTACATTAAACTATCCAAGGTTAGTTACAGCCCGTAAGAGACAGAGCCTGGATGGACACCCAGCCAGAGCTTGCAGTCCTCACTATGGCTTTTTGCAAAAAGAAAGTGACCTCTCAGCACAGAAAGTGCCATGTTGTAGGATAATGACCATTAATTGGAGCTTATATAAAGGTGACACACACAGAAAGTACACTATTTAACATCTAAGTCCATTCCATCTCTATGAATCTAAAAATCTAAGAGACCTCCCAATACCATGCTAAATAAAGTATGACTTCTACCTTAACCCTCCACAAGTCAAATTCTAGAGGTAAAATAAAATATAGTTATTTTCCTCATCACACTTACACCAGAAAGGATTCAGCAAAGCCTGGAAGAATGACCAGGAGCTCAACCACAGTACAGTCCTTGTATCCCAAGGAGTGGTTCCCAAGCTTGTGCTGAACAGCAGAGGAGAGGGGCCTACATTCCAACAAAGAGGCTAGAATAGGGCAAGACAGGACTTGGACCCTGAAGGCATACTCTCCTAGAAACCTTCTCATCCATCTTTCCTTCTAGAGAACTCTGGGATCTATTACTCTTGAGAAACAGTGAGTGTCCTCAGGGCACAGCTATAAGAGTATGCTGACAAATCTGAACAACTGCTCTGACTTTGGCCTGAATAAATACGAGAGAGAGTCATATTTCTGGACTTATGACCTCATGAATAAGTCACAATTTTCTCTATGCTACAATGTGCTCTACTTCTTTGAGGAGGAAATAGGACTCCTTATCTTTAGGCCCCATCTGGGACAGCTCCTTCTGCCTCTGATGCTCCATGCTTAGGAAATTCAGGATTCCTCTTTCCAAACCATCCCAGTCCTGTCTCATCTGCCACAGGAACAGAGCACCAGAGACCCACTCTGCAGGACTACTACTGGAACTTGTTCCAGCATGCCAACCTCCAAAAGGGAATTCTAGCAGGTACTAACCCAGCTGGTTGTAAACTCCCCATTTGTGGAAGAGGAGTGAAAGCCACACAGACAGGACCTTTTTTAAACAGCATCTGAGCTGATTCTCCAGTCAGAGCTGTAGATGTTAAAGAGCACTCTTTATGACAGCAACATCTAAGGATAGAGAGCCAGCAACTAAACTACCTGCATTATCTCCTTTACCCCTTACAAAGCTCCCAGAGGTAAGACTTATTTTTGTCACTTTATTAGATGAAAAATTGCTGAATTAAATTGCCTAAAGTCACACAAAGAGATAGTGGCAAAATTTAAACTGATCTTGAACCCAGAAACCAAGTTCTCTAAATAAAGTAGGCAAAAGGTGACAGAGAGAGAGGAGAGTTGGAGAGAATGCTCCCCTTCTGACAATAAATATCTGTGGGCTCTTGTCTATGAAAATAGGACTGGGAAATTCTGATTTGGTTTTGCCAGGTCTGAGCCTTTTCTGACTCCTGAAATTGTGTATGTCTGGGTGTGTGTTTGCGTGCGTGTGGACTTGCAGGAGTCCATCATCTTCTAGAAGAGCTACAGAGCCACCTTGTACTCCCACACTCAAGGGTGTTGGCAAAGAGGCCCCTTCAGAAAATTGTGTTACTTCACAGTCATAGCACCGATGGCCTGAACTATCAGGGATACTCAAAGCACTTAGAGGACTTTTGTTGGCTTTGTCTGCTACCACTGATGCCAGAGAGGGGAGGCATTCTGTCTTGTGTATCCTGAAAGACTGTCCTCAGCACCATCATAGGCTGGAATTCTCAGAGCACAAACCCTTCCAGGAAGAGTCATTAGTGGTCAGCATTGCCTAGAAACCTGGTGTCTTTCCAGGAAACTCAAGGTTGTCACTGCCTCTGGGATTCATGTTGCTGCATGTTCTGCTTCTCTTCTGGGGAGGAGAAGATACTGTCTGTCACCTCTTCCTCCTGGGCTTTTGCAAGAATCATCTCTCCTCATGATCACCCCCAACATCTTGCTCTGTGCTTCTACATCCTCAGTCCCTGACTGCTCAATACCCCTCTCCTTGGTTCCCTGTTTCTTTTGTTCCTGCAGTGATTAGACCAATCTCATCTTTTTCTGGTGCTGTTTTTCTTACATTCTTTCACTTTCTAATTTTATCTCCTTGTGGTTGTCTCTGTGTACCAGATTGTCACTCCAAAATGTTGCCCTATTGACCAGTCACTTTATTTATATGTCCAAATATATTATATTAAAAAAACAGATATATAATATAAACAGATATATAATATATAAAATATATAATATAATATTTATAATATATAATATAATATATATAACAAATATATAATATAATATATTTATATTAAACAAAAGATGCACAAGCCTATTATCACAAAGAGTTAATGTGAAGGAATGTACCCATATGGGTTCAAGTTTCTCATTGAAGTAAGACGTGACATATAGATTTGGGAGAGTGCTGATGTTGGGTGCATGGGGAACTGGGGATAGTGTCAAAGGTTTGGATGGACTGCTATGAATAATGAGAGGAAAGCTTGTTGAGGATCCAAATGGAATTGAGCACTATAAATTCTAGCCCCATGTTGTATGATTTGTCCAAGATGCCTCAACCATCCAGGAAGAAGGAAGTGAGCACATGAACAGATTGCCTTAGGGTAAAGGTTTTGTTTTTGTTTTTTGTTTTTGCATGACCATGGGGTGTGGGTTGGGAAGGGATGAAAGTGCCAGAGCAAAGCTGGCTACCTGAGATGCAATATAGAGGTCAAGGGGCTTGAGATCTCCATTGGGTGAAAGAACAGGTGTACACAAAAGAAATGAGATGGAAGGAGTAGTACTGGATGATTATATAACACGGGTCAAATGTGTTAAAAACAAAAACCTACTTGCTTCCACTTAGTACTTCGCTTTCTCTAACCTGAATCTTCTTTTCCATTGCATCTTCTCTCTCAGCATGATATACTGTCCCAAAGGTCCCTCTTCCCACCATAAATAAACTTTCACTTTTTCTCAATTTCTTCACATACAACACTTTCTCAGTCTCCCACCTTCAGTGAAATTGGACTTGGGTACCAAAGTCAATGGCCATACTCTGGACCCAGTAATCACCAAGCCTGTGAAATCCTTATGTTAAGTTTAAATTTTTTATTACAATGTTGTTAAAAATCAAAAGACAAAGAGAATAACATAACAAAAACTTATCACATGGACATAACAAAATTATGAACAAATATAAACGTTATGTCATATCTGCTCCAAATTTCTCAAAGAAATAAATAATACAGACTCAAAACTCTCTTTGCTCCCATCCAAAATCTTATTGTTCCACTCTTCCCCAGAGAGGCTGTTATTCTAGAATGGATAGTTTACTCCAGTTCAGGATGTATGCTTTAACTACATACATGTATATTATTTTATGCAATAAAACACATATACTAAAAAAAAACCCACTTACATATACTGTGTTAATATGTCACATGTCTTCCAATAACTTGCCTTACATCACACTATAGTTTTTTTTATTGTGTTATGTTAGTTTTTTTAAGCATTCTACATAAATACATTCAAAACTGTTGTACAGAATTTATTAATAAGAAAATGGCACAAATAACATCCATTTGCAAGCTTTTCTATGACAATACACATTCTCTGAATGTCTTCTTGAACACAAGTGTTAGAGTTTTTCTAGAGTCTAGTCAAGAACTGAAATTACTAAATCAACCAGAGTAAGAATTTCCTACATATGGGATAACCATTCTCCAAATGGTAATACAGATTTTTCCATTTCCTCCCTAATACTTGGGATTGTCAGAATTTATACTTGCTCCAAGATGAAGAAGAATGAAAATTTCAATTTTGTTTTAATTTAGTTGAACATCTTTTATTTTGGTTATTGTCCATTCCAGTTTCTCCTTCTATGATTTGCTGATTCAAGCTTTCTCTCCCATTACTTCCTACCTGGTTTTTGCTCTTTTTTCTTTGTGGTGTGTAGGAGTATTCTGTGTTCTGAGCACTAATCCCTTATTGCTGCGTGTTCAGCATATACCTCTTCCAGTCCATGGCTTGTTTTTTCTCCTTCTTATATGTTTTCTCTGATATATTGTACATTTTGTGCCTGGATTAAGAAATCAGTTCATACCCTGATATCATAAACATATTGTTTTCTAGGGCATTTTTCATGATACTTTTATGTATGGAGAGACAGCTGTCCCAGCATTCTTGACAATATGACAACAGTGAGTCTCCATTCACACTGTTTATTTCCACATTTTTAAAGTATTTTGTTGTTCAGTAAAGTATTGTGATTTTTTAATCCAATCATGGACCTTGTTTGATAGAATTATTTCTGGGTTCCTTAAGCTTCTGTTGTTATTGGGAATGGGATATAATTTTTTAAATTATACTTTGCAATATGTTTTTACTGAAGAGTAAGATGTGTATTGAGTTTTTTTATTTTATTTATTTATTTGACATAGGGAGATACAGCAAGAGGGGGAACAAAAGGAGGGAGAGTGGGAGAGGGAATATCAGACTTCCCACTGAGCAAGGAGTCTGATGTGGGGCTCCATCCCAGGGCCCCAGGATCATGATCTGAGTGGAAAGCAGATGCTTAATGACTGAGCCACCCAGGCATCCCCTGTATTCAGTTTTAAATATTGATTTATGTCAAACAAACCCTGAAACTTCTTAATTCATCTAGAGAGTCTTGTGGATTTATCTTGTAGATAATCATATTTTCTGTGAAGTCTATCCATTTTATTCCTTCCTTCTATTTCTTCATACCAAAATGTGTTCTACTGCTCTTTTCACAAACAAG
The DNA here is from genome assembly GCF_002288905.1 of Enhydra lutris kenyoni. Classification (NCBI taxonomy): domain Eukaryota; kingdom Metazoa; phylum Chordata; class Mammalia; order Carnivora; family Mustelidae; genus Enhydra; species Enhydra lutris. The sequence goes on from NW_019154110.1 coordinate 364,895, forward strand.
ACAATGCTTCCGGCATTTCATACAAAAGACACAAATTAAATTTTCTTCATATGGCTCTGTGGCCACATCTCTTGTATAAGGGACAATAATTCTCCAGACCCCAGATTTTGGGCCCCACAGCTGGCTGAATCCCCATGGAGCCACCACTGCATCATCTCAGGCTTACTACTCCTGCTCTTCTTTTGTGTCTCATGCCTACATGCTGCCATTTCTTTCTCTTGGGTTTATATATGAAATTTTAAAGACTTTTATGATTTATCTAGAATTTCTAGGTGTTTTAATTGGAATAAGACCTGCTGACATCAGCTAAACCTACCATTATGCCAAGAGCTCCAACTCAAAAGATGACAATTCCTTTCCATATAAGCTAACCATAGTCTCTGAGCCCTCCAGTTTTACAGAATCCTTTCAACTTCGAGATACTATGTTTTCATGCAAACATATGGAAAACAATTTCAAGAGACAAAACTAAACTTATTTAGGTGCAGAGCTGGAAAAAGTACATCATACTGGAGGGAATGATAATTTTAACTGCATTCCCTGTGCCTAGCATACAATTCCCATGTACACTATAGAAGACACTGAGAAATGATCAATGAATTAATTATAGGTTGAATAAAATTATAGGTTGTTTTTTATTGAGTAAAATCTCTTTAGAAAAATTGGTGAATTACTTAGAATATCCTGGACTAAGGTAGTAAATACTGCAAAAAACAATGTGGTAATGGTTTTAAAAGAGCAAAAGTTTGTTTCTCTCCTATATACCCAGTGCCAGTGTGTCTTCTTGGTGGATGGCAGCTCTCCTACATGTTGAGAATATGGGACACAGATTCATTCCACTATGTGACTCCACCATCCCATTTAGCTTCCTGTTCACTTGCATCCAGCTGACAATAGGGTAAAGAGAGTGTGGAGGAAGACCAGAAGTGGAACACATGAGTGGATTTCCTAGAACTCCGTCATATGTTCACACTTCAATGTAAGGGAATTTGGGAAAGGTAGTCAAGCTGAGTGTCCAGGAAGAAGAAAACTTATATTTGGGTGAGCAGCTTAGTAGGCTCTACCACCATTGTATGCCTTAAGATGTATCAAAAGAAAAGAAAAATCAGTAGTCAAGCAGTTAAGAGGGCATTATAAGATTTCATGCAGAAAATGATGGTGGTCAAGCTAAAGCGCTGAGACAATAAGTAGAAAAGTACTGTATAAATTATTTTAAATTGAAGAATCAACAGGATTGGAGGTGAAGGGGTGAAGGATAACCTTATAAAAGTCATGATGCCAAGTAGAATTCTGTATGTGGGAAACCCATGAAATAAATTTTCACATAATTCAGGAATTATAAACTGCAAAATTACTGGTACATAAAATGAACAATATTCAACAATAATCTCACTAGAAGAGATAAAAATAGACAAGATATGTTCTTCTGCTAAAAGAGCTTGCAATCTACTTAGATTGAATGCTCAGAATATAGGCTTGGCTCAGACAGATTGACAGGATGAATGAACATGGAATTATGTGAAATCAAGCCTACAAATACAGAACTGAGATTCCCTTAAGCAGTAGTTGAAGCCATGATGGAGGTGGATGAGTTACCAAAGGAAATAACTAAAAAAAGTAAGAGAAGGTTGAAGAGAAAAAAATGCTTTGGTTATATATGTTTTTAAAATATTATTATGTTATGTTAGTCACCATATAGTATGTCTTTAGTTTTTGATGTGTGTTCCAAGATTCATTGTTTACGTGTAACACCCAGTGCTCCATGCAAAACATGCCCTCCTTAATACCCATCACTGGGCCAACCTATCCCTCCACCCCCTTCCCCTCTAAAACCCTGTTTGTTTCTTGGAGTCCACAGTCTCTCGTGGTTCGTCTCCCCCTCTGATTTCCTCCCCTTCACTTTTCCTTCCTTCTGCTAATGTCCTCCATGCTATTCCTTATGTTCCACAAGTAAGTGAAACCATATGACAATTAATTTTCTCTGCTTGACTTATTTCACTGAGCAAAGGGTTTGGAATAGAGATGAAACCTATCAAAGGCGAATGTTTACTTTAAAAATGAACACTAGCAAGGTAAACTCACTTATCTCCTTTTACTATAACCTAACCCCAGTAGTCTTGTGATTTACAGTCTTCTCATGCCAGAGCAGACACTTGTTACCTCCTGGGTCTGGGCTCATTCTCACTCTTATAAGTGGAAAAATTTCTAACTGTCCCAGATGCTCTTTACTGGCCATCCTTTGCACTGGATAGTGTTTTCAAAGACATCAAATTACTGTCCTTTCTCTTTTGTGTGTAATAACATTATTAAAATATAATTATAGTTTAATAATTATATTAATATTTTAATAATTAAAATTTTATATATTTATATATAAATATATATAAATAAAATTATGTGTAGTTTTGGCTTCCCGATTTTGTTGTAAGGTCTTTCAAAGCAGAGACTATATCATAAATAACTAAATGGATGCATAAAATGTGTTTTCACATATTCGTGATTTCCACAAAGCCTAACACAATTCCTAGCCCACAGAATGTGAATTATCTGTTAAATTATTAAACCTTAGTTGTATGGGTGATGATGTGGGCTTGGGTGGATGAGAACCTCTAACTCAAGCTTACTCAGTTTGTAGACATGAGTGTCCAGGGCTAATTGTTAATTAGGCCCACTGACCACAGGGATTTACCCCTGCCACATATTGGCTATCTAGGAACTCAGTAAGTCCAGATAGAGACACCACAATCATGGCAAACAAATGTGGTGGTTAGGAAGTTCATTATACACAGTAACTTTATTAATAATTCTGGATTCCTCTCCTCTTTCTGCTGAAGGATCCATGAGAGGAGACAACCAGTCTTTTACTCTTGGTTTCATTCTCCTGGGAGTCAGTGGTCAACAGCAACAGGAAGACTTCTTCTTCATCCTCTTCCTGTTCATTTACCCCATCACACTGATTGGAAATCTGCTCATCATCTTGGCCATTCGCTCTGATACTCACCTTCACAACCCCATGTACTTTTTCCTTGCCAATCTCTCCTTTGTTGACATCCTCTTCTCCTCTGTAACCATCCCTAAAATGCTAGCCAACCATGTCTTAGGCAGCAAAGCCATCTCCTTTAGGGGATGCCTAACACAGATGTGTTTCATGTTAGCCTTGGGTAACACAGATAGCTATATCCTGGCTGCAATGGCATGTGATCGTGCTGTGGCCATCAGCCGCCCACTTCATTACACAACAATTATGAGCCCACGGACTTGTGTCCTCCTAGTTGTTGGGTCTTGGGTGGTTGGAAATGCCAATGCCCTCCCCCACACTCTGCTCACAGCTGGTCTGTCTTTCTGTGGCAACAAGGAAGTAGCCAACTTCTACTGTGACATTGCCTCCTTACTCAAGCTATCTTGTTCTGACATCCATTTTAATGTAAAGATGATGTACCTAGGGGTTGGTGTTTTCTCTGTGCCATTACTATACATCATCATCTCCTATATTCATGTCTTTTCCACAGTCTTACAGGTTCCATCCACCAAGGGTGTGCTCAAAGCCTTCTCTACCTGTGGTTCTCACCTCACAGTTGTCTCTCTATATTATGGGACAGTCATGGGCATGTATTTCCGCCCTCTGTCTAGTTACAGCCTAAAGGATGCAGTGATAACTGTGATGTATATTGCAGTGACCCCAATGTTAAATCCTTTCATTTATAGTCTGAGAAACCAAGACATGAAGGCAGCCCTGGGGAAACTCTTCAGCAAAAAACTCTCCTTATGACCAATGTGAGGTCATATCAGAGAGTCAATTAGAGTCACCAATTAGGATGCATTTGAAAATCCAGTCCCAGTGTCCTCCCCTTCCAAGGATCCACATTTGTGCTTTCCAGCCACTGAATTCCTCTTCTTGGAAATCTTGTAGCAGTTTCATGAGACTTCCATTGAGATTGTTGATATGTACATGTTATTATTCTTTTTACAGCAAAGAATTATTGGGATCATGTTCCAGCTATGCTACTGACTAGCATTTTGCTTCCATACCTAAATAATAAAAATAAGAATGTCTTCCTTGTCTGTCTTAGGGTGCGAGGGTCACAATACTTCATGCTTTGAAAGCTATAAGCCCCTATTCAAGTGTCAATTTTCTTGCACTACTACATTTCATCATTCCTACTTTGCTTGCAAACTTTGAGAGCAAGACCTGTGTTAACACATCACTCTATTCCCCCCAAAGCTGGTCTTTAAAATGCAACCAATAACTATGTGTGGAAGTGGAATGAAGAAATGCAATTGAAAAAAATGTAATCTGATAATAATAAGACATAATCAGCTTTGATATTAATTCACATCCATCACATACCTGGTATCTCAGAAAGTTACTTTTTTAAAAAAGAGACTGATTTATGTGAGAGAGAGAGAGAGAGAAGAGAGAGAGAGTGTGTGTGTGTGTGTGTGTGTATGTGTTGTGTGAGAGAGAGAGAGAGAGAAAAGTTGGGGGAGGGGCAGAAGAAAGGGAGAGAGAAAATCTCAGGCAGACTCTGTACTGAGTGCATGATCTCACAACCCTGAGATCATGACCTGAACTGAAACCAAGAATCAGACACTTAACCTACTGCCACCCAGGTTCCCCTCAAAAAATTACTTTCAATCCACTTAAGAAAGAAAAATCATACCCATTACTTTTATTATTTTTAATTTTTTGAGTAGAGTTGATACACAAAGTTACATAGTTTCAAGTGTGCAACACAGTGACTTGACAGGTTTATACAGAATGCTATGATCACCACAAGAGTGCTACCATCTGTTACCATACCATGCTAGTACAATATCATTGACTATATTCTTCATGCTGTACATTTTATTCCTGTGACTTATTCACTTATAACTGGAAGCTGCTTCTTCTTCTGCTGCTTTTTAAGATTTCATTTATTTATTTGACAGAGATCACAAGTAGGAAAAGAGGCAGGCGGGGGGTGGGGAAGGGAGTAAGCAGGCTCCCCACTGAGCAGAGAGCCAGATGCAGGGCTCGATCCCAGGACTCTCAGATAAAGATCTGAGCCGAAGGTAGAGTCTCAACCCACTGAGCAACCCAGGTGCCCTCATAACCGGAAGCTTCTAGTTCCTACTCACCTTCATCCATTCTCCCATCCTATTGATATACAAATGGATATGGAGCATGTAATACGCACACACACACACACACACACACACACACACACACAATATTAAACAGTCATAAAAAAGAATTAGATCATGCCATTTGCAAAATCATGCCTGGACCTAAAGGGTATTATGCTAAGTGAAATAAGTTAGATTAAGAAAGACAAAAACCATAAGATTTCACTCATTTGTAGAATCTTTTAAAAAATGAATAAAAACCATATACATTATTTTTCCAATAAAAATTATTTAAAACAAAGATTTAAATGTATGGATGTATTCTGAAAGTGACCAGAGGAAAGAAAAAATGGATACCGGTGTAACCCCAAAGTTATTATACTAAGGGAAGAAGTTACTTCCACCAGAACTGAAGAATCTAAATGGAAACGGTAGTGCTACCAGAACCTGGGACTTCAGAAGAAGGATGATCACGTATCTGATGCTCAGGTCTTTGAAAGGACCTTCCAAACTGCTGCCACTTGGTCCCCACCTGCTGAAGTGACACCAACTTTCATTCCTGGGAGATCTGAGTCCTCAATAATACTTCCTTTCTTGGGAGTGGAGGGGGTTGTTGATGTAGTTTCTATTCTATTTCTATTCATGGAAATACTAATACATCCCAGACAAGGCCATATGCATGGTCCTGCTGGCACCCCATTATGTAGTATCAAAACAATGTCCTTCTCATTGGTATCAATCACTTCAGGAAGTGGAGAAATGCTTTATTTTATGGAGGGCCCATAGAGTCTTGCTACAATTTGGTTAACCTTTCCATAAAATAGAAACTGAAAATACATAAATCCCAAAATATTATTATTGATAACCTTTTCATATGGTTGTAAATAACTAAAGAACCAAAAATACACTTTGTGACAATAGACACAGATGTAATAAAAATGCATGGAAAACAAAAGTATGAGAACAATGAGTATAGGATTCAGAATGAGAGCATATTCAAGAGGAAAGACTCAAGGGAAGGGAAGGGGATAGCAACTGATAGACATTATTACTAAAGTCCAATTTTCATGTTGGGTGGCAGATCATTGTGTGTTTACAATTTTTTCTTACTAAATTAATAAGTAGATAGATGGTGCAGAATAGATGTAGATTTGTGAAGAAGAACAAGAATGAGAAGGAGAAGGAGGAGGGGAAGAAATCTGCATGAAGCAATGATGGGAGTTTCTTCTTAATCAAGGATTAGAGAGAGAGAATAGTAAGGGAGATTAACTGGGCATCTCAAAGCAGTCTAGGAAGAGACAGATGGAGAGACAGTGAAGATACAGATGAAGAATCTAGATGCAAAAGTAATGAGGAAATAGAGAAAATACAAAACTTTTATAAAGTTGAAGAAGAGAATAATTTTTTTGTAATTATTCCTACTTGGGGAAGATTTTAGAGGGTCCTATGGGACACTCTTGTGGAAGTATTTAATACTTTGACAGAGCATGAATTGTGCTCTGTACATTAACAATATACATTGTACATTGTACAATAAATTGTACAATGAAGATATGAAACATTGCAGCAAAAATTAACAGGGCATGAATTGTGCAGTTGATACAAGGAAAGTTTGGAAATAGATGAAGTCATCTAAGAGATTCTTGTAGAATGTCTAAATTTTTACAAAGGGCTCCATGCTGGAGAATAAGGAAGTGGAAGAAGAAAGAAACTTGTACAATCTTACTGATGTTCCTGCAAGTCAGGTTATTTGTCAGGCTCTATGCAAGCCCATAACCCAGTGTATCTTCAATGTAATGTTATTATTCTATTGAGTGGGCACACAAATATTTGTTTTGGAAAAAATGAAACAGTACCCATCACAAGGACAAAGGGATGAGTGCTACAAAAGTAGTTCCACATGCCATGTAGTTTCAGAAAAAGCAAGCAGTTCATTAAATATCAAAAAAAGTATGTGCGTGCTGTGAAGTGTGTAAACCTGGCGATTCACAGACCTGTACCCCTGGGGATAAAAAGATATTATATGTTTAAAAAAAAAATAAAACTTAAATAAAAAAAAAAGTATGTGCATATGTACTTTATATCACATATATGATTGTCTCTTTTAAGTCTCAAAACAGTCCTGCAGCATAGACAATAAGAGCCTTCTTTTACAGAGGAGAAAATTAAATCTGAAAAGTAATGTGAGTTATGTGCTATCCTTCAATTAGAAAGAGGCAGATGAAGATTTGAACCCTACTTTCCAGATGGCCAGTGTTCTCCTGACTCAATCGGTGGCCTACAGAGAAGATATAAAATAATGAGAGATAGCTAAGGAGGTAAGGCTATGTGCAGGAGACATATCTAGGATTTTGACAAGCAGAGGGTACACTCCAGCCATAGCAATATCTGAGCTATAGGGCAGAGGTGAGAAACATGGACTCATGTAGAAGTTATCAAACTTTATTATTCTTTGGCATTAAAAAACAACATTTACTATTACTTTTCTTTAATTATAAAGATGAATTCTTATCTACAATTTATTGAGCAATTTTATGTGTCTGGCCATGTGTGAAGCCCTATACATGAAGCTCTACCTCATTTAACCTTCTGGACTTTTTTTTCTTTTTAAGATTTTATTTGTTTATTTGACAGACAGAGATCATAAGTAGGCAGAGAGGCAGGCAGGGGGCAGGGTGGGGAGAGAAGGCTCCCTGCTGAGCACAGAGCCCAATGCAGTGCTCAATGCCAGGACCCTGAGATCATGACATAGGCCGAAGGCAGAGGCTTAACCTTCTGAGCCACCCAGGTACCCCAACCTTCAGGACTTTAAAACAGGAAAGAGAAGTGATCATTCTAGTCTCAGTTCCCATTCTCATTACTGTCATTCAGTCTATCCAAATGTATCCAAGACCACTACAAAAAATGCCAAAGAATTTACAAGGAGAGGTGATGGTAACATAAGTCACAGCTATCCCATTCCATTTATGCCTCTGGTTTCCCAGGAGGTCATATAGATATTGTTATATGGTGTGGCACTGGGCCATGGGCTTGGGTAAGAGGCAAAGCGAAAGAAGCATTTCTACTCTAAAATCATGCCATTCCTATCCTAAGCAAAGAGATAGCAAGATGAGTGTCCTCTGAGGACAGTTACTCAGTCAGGTATAGAAGAGAAAGAAAATCTTTCAAACCATTTTTAAAGCAAAGATTATTGATTTTAAAACCTGACAAATATTGCACAGAACCAAAATCACAGATGAACCTGACTTGGAAATACTGATGCAAAAATTCTAAAAAAAATACGAGAAGGGGCCAATAAAACATTAAAAGAATAATATCTTCACCACATGGGGGTTAATTCTAGGAATGCAAGGAATAATACTTATTAGGAAAAGTTAACCAGAAAGTTACATATAAAGAAAAATAATGTTATCATTCATGGGAATGCTTCAAATATTTAATAATATTCAAAACCCATTTCTCATTAAAAATAAACATTAATTGGGAAATTAATTGATGTTTCAGTAACATGATATAATATTATGTGTCTTTATAAAAAAGCTACTTTTAAGGGTGCCTGGGTGGCTCAGTCTGTTAAGGGTCTGAATCTTGATTTTGGCTCAGGTCAGGATCTCAAAGTTGTGAGATTGAGCCCTGCATCAGGGTCTGCACTGGGCACAGAGTCTCTCTCTCTCTCTCCCTCCCTCGCTGTTTCCCTCTTTCCCTCTCCAAAAAAAACAAAAAACAAAACAACAACAACAAAAACAACTAACATCATAATGGGGAGAAAGGAGGCATTTATACCAAAGTGATGAGTAAGATGAGGATATTCATTGTTAAAGTTCCTATTTAAAATTGTATTGGAGATATACCTAATGCAATTAGATAAGATATTCCATTAGAACCATAAAAATTGGGGCACCTGGGTGGCTCAGTGGGTTAAAGCCTCTGCCTTCAGCTCAGGTCATGATCTCAGGGTCTTGGGATCGAGCCCCACATCTGGCTCTCTGCTCAGTGGGGAGCCTGCTTCCTCCTCTCTCTCTGCCTGCCTCTCTGTCTGCTTGTGATCTCTAATAAATAAATAAATAAATCTTTTAAAAAACATAAAAATTAGAAAGGAAGAGATACAATTATCTCTACAGATGAAAATATTTCTGGTGAACCCAAAATACTCAACTGCAAAGCAATAAAACAATTCAGAAGAATAAATAATATAGAAAAAAGAGACACATATAAAGAATATTCATATACACAAACAAAACTAACAGAAGACGTGATTAAAGAAATGATTTGCAATAATAACCAACAATAACTAAAGACAAAATAGGTACAATGAATAAAAATGAATGGTCAGGATCTATACAAGGAACACTCTAAAAACCCAAATTAAAACATCAACTCAGGCAGGGGTAAAAAAAATATCAAACAGTGTTAAAGCCATTCAATGAATGGTTGACAGAAAACCATACAAATCATTGTATGATGCCAAGTTAACACCGCAAAGATTCCTTCCTGGTCACAAGAAGGCATATGTGAACTTTACAATTGATGGATTCATTATCATTTCACAAATCCAGTGGTGAGTCTTACCAGCATAAGATGGCACATGTTATAACATGATGTTGTTTAGCCAAAAATGTTTCAATGAAATGTAGTCAGACTGCTAGCAATAACTTCCAATCATAAGAATGTAGGAGCATACTAGCTCCAAGAAAGAAAAATCAGTTTGTAAATTGTAAAGATGGGACACTCTACAACAGTGCCTTCTAAGCTTTTATGTGCACATGAGTCACCATGGACACACAAGTCAATACAGATTTGCATTCAGTGGGTCTCGGGTGGGGGCCTGAAGAGTCTGCATTTCTAACAAGCTTCACGTGATGCTGATGCTGCTCTCAGTGAATATCATTGGGGCAATCTTTTAGGTCATTCACTGTTGTGAAAAATGAAATGTTAGAGACAAAAAAGAAACTTGACTCATAACAATCAGTTTCCGTGTAAATTGGTTCTTTTGGGATGTACTGTCATGATATACTTGAAAATATTTCAGCACAAAGTGTGAATTCAAAAAATAATATGGAGATTCAGTTTTACCAGTCAGAATTACAAATGGGTGGTGGTGATGGTTGCACAGTGTAATTAATGTATTTAATACCACTGCAAAGTTCACTTAAAATGGTTATGATGGTAAATTTTATATTTTGTGTATTTTACACAACAAAAATTTTTGAAAAAATAAAATAAGATGAAATCAGTGAGGGAGACAAACCATAAAGAGACTCTTAACTATAGGAAACAAAATGAGGGTTGCTGGAGGGGAGGTGGGTGGCAGACAGGGAAAATGTATGATGGGCATTAAGGAGTGCTCTTGATGTAATGAGCTCTGGGTGTTATATGAAACAGATGAATCACTAAACTCTACCTCTGAAACTAATGATACACTATATGTTAACTAACTGAATTAAATAAGATATAAAAAATTTTTTGAAAAAATCTACGTAGCATGCAGATTTTAACATGGAGAGTCCAAAAAATATATGTTTTGTAGAGTACTAACAAAGTTCTCAAAACATTCAGAAGGAAAATAAAGAGGTAAAAATAATGGGAAAAGAAATAGTACTTATAAGAATTAGAGACCCAAAATCCAATCCATGAATTTTAGAAACCCTTACAGAACATAGCAAAATATTAAAATCTAATGCAAATTTTGCTAAAATGGAAAGAATCTTGCATCTGAAAATCTAAATGGTTCTCAGAGTTCTGTAGATTCTACTGAAAGATAAAAGACTCATACATTTTCATATACAGGAATTTTTTAATTTCAAAGATAAATGTTTATCAAATGATTTAAATGTTAATCAATATATTTAAGAGCTTACGCTCCAGGACACTTTCTAAAGTTCTTCACTTGTGTTATTTTATATATTCTTTACATTGTCCTACTAAATTACATGAGTATCTCCATTTAAGAATGAGGAAATTGGTATTCAGAAAAATCAAGAAAAATAGCTTACCTAGTTCATGCTAGGCAAGGTTTTAAGTGGTAGAATCAAGATTAAAGCCCTCTTGGAAAAATAAACATTGTTAGTATGTCTATATTACCCAAAGCAATCTATACTTTCTGTGTAATCGCTGTCAAAATAACACCAGGATTTTATATGGAGCTAGAACAAACAATCCTAAAATTTGTCTGGAACCAGAAAAGACCTCAAGTAGCCAAAAGAATTTTGAAAAAGTAAACCAAAGTGGGAGGCATCACAATCCCAGACTTCAAGCTGTATTACAAAGCAGTAATCATCAAGACAATATGGTACTAGGACAGAAAAATTGACACATAGATCAGTGGAACAGAATGAAGAACACAGAAATGGATCCACAGCTCTCTGGTCAACTAATCTTCAACAAAGCAGGAAAGAATATCCAATGGGAAAAAAAAAGTCTCTTCAACAAGTGTTTTGGAAAAACTGGACAGCAACATGGAGAAGAATGAAAATGGACCACTTTCTTACACTATACACAAAAACAAATTCAAAATGGATGAAAAACCTAAATGTAAGCAGGAAACCATCAAAATCCTAGAAGAGAAAACAGAAAGCAACCTCTTTGACTTCAGCTGGAATGACTTCTTACTGGGCACCTCTCCAGAGGCAAGGAAAACAAAAGCAAAAATGAACTTTTGGGACCTCAATATAAAATGTTTCTGCACAGAGAAGGAAATAGTCAACAAAACCAAAAGGCAACAGACAGAATGAGAGAAGATATTCACAAATGACATAACAGATAAAGGACTAGTATCCAAAATCTATAAAGAATTTCTCAAACTGAATACCACAAAAATAAATAATCCAGTTAAGAAATGGACAGAAGACATGAACAGACATTTATCCAAAGAAGACATACAAATGGCTATAACAGACACATGAAAAAAATGCTCGGCATCACTCATCATAAGGGAAATATAAATCAAAAGCACAATGAGATATCACCTTACACCTGTCAGAATGGCTAAAATGAACAACTCATGAAATGACAGATATTAGTAAGAACATGGAGGAAGGGGAACCCTCTTACACTATTGGTGGAAATGCCAAATGGTGTAGCACTCTGGAAAACAGTATGGAGGTTCCTCAAAAAGTTAAAAATAGAACTACCCTATGACCCAGGAATTGCACTACTAGTATTTACCCAAAGGATACAAACATAGTGATTTGAAAGGGCACCTGCACCCCAATGTTTATAGTAGCACTATCAACAATAGCCAAATTATGGAAAGATCCCAAATGTCCATCAACTGATCAATAGGTAAAGAAGATGTGGTATTATAATCAATGGAATATTACTCAGCCATCAAAAAGAATAAAATCTTGCCCTTTGCAATGACATGGCTAGATCTAAAGTGTATTACATTAAGTGAAATAAGTCAGTAAGAGGAAGACATATCTCATATGATTTCACTTATATGTGTAATTAAGAAACAAAACAGATGAACACAGGGGAAGGAAAAGAAAAATAAAATAAGATAAAAACAGAGAGGGAGGCAAACCATAGAAGACTTTTAATCATAAAGAACAAACTAAGGGCTGCTGGAAGAGAGGTGGGTGGGAGAATGGGATAACTGGGTGATGGGCATTAAGGAGGGCACTTTTGTGATAAGCACTGTATGTTATATGTAACTAATGAATCACTAAATCCTATTCCTAAAACCAATACTACATTATATGTTAATTAACTTGAATTTAAATAAAAACTTGGAAGAAAAAAAAAAGTCCTCTTTTCTCAAACTCCAAAATCTCACATCATGTCATCCACCAACCACATCAATCTGATTCCTCCTTCTCACTTCCTGGGTGAGTGCAAACCTTCTTTCTAAACCCCCATAGAGAAGCTTTGCCGTGAGGAAGAACATATCCCATTACCAGTACTTATTCTAAGACATTCATTCTTTCAATCAATATTACTGTGAACTAAGTACCAGGAATGCTATAAATATCTGGGGAAACAAAGGTTATTTATAAAAAGAAGGAAGGATACAAGAGATGTAAGTAAAAATGGATTTTCTTCATTCTAGCAAGAACAAGCTAGAAGTAGGAGTATAAAAACCAAGCAGCAACAGCAATAACAAAACTGTAAAGTACTTAAGAATATATCCAACAAGTCAAGTATAAAACTAGTATGAAAAAAACATTAAATTTTTAGTTAAGAAAATCAATCAATATATGAAAATGTAAAGACATACCAAGTTCTTAGCTGGGAAAAATTTATTTCATAAACATTCTATCCCTCCAAAAATTAAAAATATATACAATGCAATTTCCACAAAATTACTAGAAGTCTCAGTTTTAAGTCTCAGCTCTAACATCTTCTCAGCAAAGAGTTTTATCTTAACTTCTCTATTTGAAGAAACCATTACTCTCTATAATATTGTCATGCTGGTTAACCTCATGGCACTATTTACATGTTAAGATTATCTTGCCTATTTATTTATTCATTGTAATTTTTATTCCATGGAAGTATATTTTCTAACTTTTTCACCATTATATCTTTGTTGCTTCAAAGGGTAGTAGAGGCAGACTAAAAATTCAATATATATTTGTAATCTCTTTTAGAATACAAATAAGATGCCACAGAAGTCATTTGAAGATGTATTTAATTCAGTTTTGTTGGTTGGGGCAGCTTAAATCTCATTTTACATCTGAGTTGAATCAAAGGAAAGCATGGTATCTTCAGGGCACTGAGAGTGGCTGGAGAGTACAATAGGGAATGGTAAAAAGATGTCTGCATTAACAAAAGGAAGAGAAAACCATGCATCATTATAATCATGTTTGAAGAACATTTAGTAACAGGAAAATGTATACAATATAATATTCAATGAAAGATGTTTTTAAAACTTGTGTGAGAGGGGGCCAGCTGGGTGGATCATTCGGTTAAGCATCTGATTTTGGCTTAGGTCACAATCTTGGGGTCCTGAGATCAAGCCCTGCATAGGGTTCCTCACTCAATGGGGAGTCTGCTGGTTCTATTCCCTTTCCCCCTGCCCCTCCCACTGCTCATGCTCCCTCTGTCTCTCTATCTCTCTCTCAAACAAATAAATTTAAAAACCTTAAAAAGGGGGGAGGGGCTTGTGTGAGGGAAGGTGGTAGAGTAGGATGCACCAGGAATTTGACTCCCCGGGTAAACAAAAATTACCCTGGCAGAATCTTTCTGATATAACTATTTTAGAACTCTGCAGTCTGTTGAAGCCTGCAAATTCCAGGAGAAGATTTGGATAATAAACTATGGTCAATCTCAGATCTTAGCTCTTAGCAGCGACCTATCCCTTACCTTCAACAATATGTGCATGACAAACAGCTGTGCATGCATTCTTGGAGCAGTTTGCACATAGCTCGTGGAAGACAGCATAGGAAAAAAGACCCTGTCTTCAAGATATTGAGGATCTGTGCTCACAGCTGATTGTAGCTTCTGATCACAGAGGTGCAGACAAAGAAACAGGTAGCCATTGTTAGCATGTCCCCCTACTGTTGATAGGCCCTTCCCCTCTGACTGATGTGACTTCCAGGGAATTTTAAAGAGCTAGCGCCCTTTTTTTCTCCCATTCAGTTCTTGGTTTTACCTTTTCAGGAGGCAGACATTAAAGACTAGGACACTCAAAAACTACTGTATATACAGAAGAAATTAGAAAACGACTGTGCATTTAGAAAAAAACTGTAATAAATATTGTTTATATCTCAGGCTGATTCTTGGTAAATAGATAGCCTTAACAACAAAAAAAAATGAAAACACAACAAAAAAAAACAATTACAAAAGGCAGCAAATCCTGGAGAAGGGGAACAATCCAATTTATAGAGTTACTGCATGATTAGATTCAAATGTCCAATGTAGAACAAAAAAAGAAATCAAAAAGTGTACAAGAAACAGAAAAACATAGCTCATTCGAAAGAAAAAAAAATAATTGAACAGAAGCTATCTCTGTAAAAGACATGGCAGGTATATTTTTTAAAAAACTTTAAAACAATGATCTCAAAAATGATCAAAGAATTTAAGGAAAGTGTGGATAAAGTCAAGAAAATGGCATCTAAATAATGGAAATATGAATAAAGAGATAGAAAACCAGAAAAGAAAATAAAAAACATTCTGGAGCTGAAAAAGTACAATAACTGAAACTAAAAACTCACTAGAAGGATACTAAGCAGGCAGAAGAAAGACTCAGTGAAGTTAAATACAGGACAATAGAAATTATTGAAGCTGAGGAGCAGAAATACAGCAAGCAGAGACTAAAGAACCTATGGAATACTAACAAATGAACAAATATTCACATTATGGAAGTCCCAGAAAAAGAAAAGAAAGGTAGAGGGCAGAGAGGATATTGAAGAAATAATGGCAGAAGACTTCCCAAATTGGATGAAATCCATGAATATAAACATCCAAGAAGCTCAATAAACTTTGAGTAAGATGAACTCAAAGAGATCCATAGGAAGACATCTTGTAAACAAGCTTTCAAAAGACAAACAGTGAATCTCACAAGCAGCAAGAGAGAAGCAAATCATCACATACAAGAGATCCGTACTTACCTTATCAGAAGATTTCTCATCAAAAATTTTGGAGGCCAGGAGACAGTAGGCCTGTACATTCAAAGTATGCAAAGAAAGTAATTGTCCTCCATGTTACACGGAGGACATGAGGGAGATGGAGGGAAGTGATTTGGGGAAAATTGGAGTGGGAGACGAACTATGAGAGACTGTGGACTCTGAGAAACAAGCTGAGGGTTTTGGAAGGGAGTGGGGTGACAGGTTGGGTGAGCCTGGTGGTGGTATTATGGAGGGCACATATTGCATGGAACACTGGGTGTGGTAAACAATGAATTCTGCAAAACTGAAAAGAAATAAACTAAAAAAAATTTTTAATGTAAATAAATAAATAAATAAATAAATTTAAACATGGAAAGGAAAAAAATGAAAGTAATTGTCAACCAAGTATCCCATATCCAGCAAAATCATCCTTCAAACAGAGAAAGCAAGTTATACCCAGATAAACTAAAGCTGAGAAAGTTTGTGACCACAGACCTACCCTGCCAGTAATACCTAGGGAGTCCTACAAGTTGAAATAAAAGGATACTAGACAATACCTCAAAGCTGGATAGAGAAATAAAGATCTCAATAAAAGTAAGTACATGGGGAATTAGAAAAGCAAGTGTTATTATAAGATGGTTTGTAACTACACTTTTTGTTTTGTATATGATTTAAAGGACTAATGTATTTAAAGAAAAAACAATTCATTTAAAAGCTGGTATTATTGTAATTTTGGTTTATAAATCCAAATACTGTAATCTACATAATTTAGGAGACTAATGGATTAAAAAAATTATCAGTTTATGTTCTTGGGCACACAATGTACAAAGATGTAATTCCGTGTCATCAACAACTGAAAAAGAATGGAGATCTAGTTGTAAAAGAGCAGAGTACTTTGTTATGAAGTTAAGCTGCCACAAATTCAAATGAGAACATTAAAACATTAGGATGCTAAACATAATCCCCATGATAATCACAAAGAAAATAGCTATAAAGGGGTGCCTGGGTAGCCCAGTCAGTTAAGCATTTGCCTCTTGGTTTCAACTCAGTTCAAAATGTCATAGGTCATAAGACTAACTCCTGTGTCAGGTTACATGCTCAGCAGGGAGTCTGCTTGACAATTCTCTTCCTATGACCCTCCCACCACCCTCTCTCTCTCTTTCTCTCTCTCAAAAAATAAATAAATAAATATTTTAAAAAATAAAGTAGCTACATAAAAAAATAAAACAAAATAAAATAAATAAAAATAAAATAAAGTAGCTATAGAATATACACAAAGAAATTAAGGAGGAATTTGAACCTTTTACTACAAAAAAGCCAAATAAACACAAAAGAAGATAGGAATGCAAGAAATGAGGGACAAAAATGCTATTGGGAATAATCAAATAAATAGCACAAAGACAACAACAAGTCCCTCCTTATCAATAATTACTTTAAATGTAAGTGGATAAAATTATCCAATCAAAAGAGGATGGAAGAATGGACAAGAACACATGATCCAACTATATGCTGACTAAAAGAGACTCGCTTGAGGTCTAAAGATATAAACAGGTTGAAAGTAAAAAGATGGAAAAAATTATTCCAAGCAAATAGTACCAAAAGAGAGTAGGAGCAGTCTAACATCAGACAAAATTCACTTGAAATAAAAAATGTTACAAGTGACAAAGATGGACATTATATACCAATAAAAGATTTAATACAAGATAAAATGATTATGAATATTTATGTAGCACTGACAGACCATCAAAATATATGAACCATAAGTGACAGAAAAGAAAGGAGTATTAAACAATACTACAATACTACTTGGAGATTCCATACTCCATTCACAATAATGAATAGAGCAGTCAGACTAAAGATGGGTAAGGAAAGAGATAAGTTAATGCAATAACCAACTAGATCTAACAGACATATACTGAACACTCCCCTCAACAACAAAAACATACACATTCTTCTCAAGATCCCATGGGCCATTTTCCAGGATAGACCATACTTGGGGCTACAAATAAGTCTCAATATATTTTTTAAATAGATATACAAACTATCTTTCTGGATCACAATGAGAAAAACTTAGAAATCAATCACGTAAAGAAAACTGGAAACTTCACAAAACTGTAGAAATTTAAAAACAGATTTTTAAACAACCATGATTCAAAGAACAAATCACAAGGAAAATTAGAAAATACTTAGAGACAAATGAAAGAAAAAAACACAACATATCAAAATTTATGGGATGCAGCAAAAGCAGTGTTTAAGGGGAAATGAATACTCCAAATGATTATATTAAAAAATAGGAATGGGCTCACATCAAAACCCAAAGCTAGCAAAAGAGGGAAATATAAAGTTTACAGAAGAGAAAAATGAAATAGAGAATAAGAAAACAATAGAAAAAATCAATAAAACCTAAAGTTGGTTGTTCAAAAAGGTCATCCAACTTGACAAAAAATTGGTTGGATGAACTAAGGAAAAAAGAAGCCTCAAATTACTACAATCACAAATGAAAGTGGAGACATTACAACCAATTCTGCAGAAATAAAAAAGGATAATAAAAGAGCATTATCAACAATTATATGCACAATTCCTAGATACACACCACCTACCAAGACTAAATCATGAAGAAACAATCTAAATAGACCTGCATTAGTAAGGAGATTACACTGATAATCAAAAATTGCCCAACAAAGAAAATCCCTGGACCTGAGAGCTTCACTGGTGAATTTTAACAAACATTTAAAAAACCCAAATATATGGTTTGCAAGCACTTTGGATATTAACCCCTTGCCAAATATATGGTTTGCAATATAAATACATTATTGTTTCATTTTGTTGACTATTTCTTTCCCTCAGTTGTACCACAGTCTTTGCAGCACCCAAGGAGACACTCCAATCTGTGCTGAAGCAAAGGACAAGGGCCCAGATTCCAACAAAGTACCTAGAAGAGGTCAGCTCAGGGCTTGGAACCTGGAGACACACTCTCTGGGAAACACTCTTGCCCATCCTTTCTTCTAGAAAAAAACTCTGGGAAAGATTACTCTTGAGGATCATTGTCTCCTCAGGGCACAGCTGTAGGAGTATGTAATGAGTCTCAACAATTACTCTGACTATGGCCAGAATGAAGACCTGAGGGAGACATGTTTAAAGAGATCTTATAACCCAGCAAATAGCTCCTAATTTTCTCTATTCTATGACCACCTTGCTTCCCGAGGAGGAAGCTAGAGGCCTCATCTTCCTGCCCCACCTAGAACAGTCACCCTTTCGGCTCCATGATTAGGAAACTCAGGGCTCTTCTTTCCAAACCAACCCAGTCCTAGCTCCTTCACCTCAGGTCCAGAGGATCAGAGACCTCCTCTCCAGGCCTATTCATGGCCCTTTCTGCAGCATGCCTATCCCCCAGGGGGACTGTTAACAAGTGCTACAGCAGCTGGCTGTGAACTTAAGAGGAGGGAAGGCCTCAGGACCAAAACTCTTTTTGACAGCATCTGAGCTGACTCCTCTGTAGGAGCTGTGAATGTTGGAGAAGCCGAGTCTTTATACAGTGACAAATCAAGGATAGATAGCCAGCAACTGTACTACCTGCATTATTTCCTTTGACCCTCCACAAACCCTCCAAAAGGTAAGTAGAATTATTTTTGTCATTTTTTCATACCAAGAATGATGAACTGAGTTGTCTAAAGTCAAAAATAGACGTAGTAACAACATTAGGACTCAAATCTTGGCTCCAGAACCCAAGTTCTCAAGATCAGCATCAGCTATGGCTTACAACACTTGTTCTAAGTTTTCTTCTTGTTTCTCATACCTAGGTATTCCCATTTCTCTCCTTTAGGGTTAGCTACATGCATTTTTTTTAAGTCTTAAAGATTATCTAGAATTTCTATGTGTTTTAATTGGAGGGACTTGTCAACATTAGCTTAATTCTCCATGTTGCCAGAAGCTCCACCTCTGAAACATTATAGACCACATGAACTATTCATAGTCTCTTAGCACTTTAACTTTATTGAACCCTCCAAACCCAGTAGGGAAAGTCATTTCAAAAAGAAAACAAGTTTCTTTTGTTATAGAGATTATTTTAAGTATATCATATTTGGAGAAAATATACTGAGAACTGCATCTCTGTGCCCAATATATAACTCACACAGGTACTACAGGAGACATTGAGAATCAGTGCTTGAATTAAATATAGATTGAATTAATTATTGAGTATGCAGTATTCAGTACTTACTATTGAGTATTGAGTATTAAGTATTGCTTCTTAGAAAAATTAATGAATTACTTGGGATATCCTGAACTACAATAACAAATAGATCACAAAATGTATAACAACTTAAACAGAATAAAGTCTATTTCTGTCCTATGTAATAGTTCCTGTGGGTATCCTTGGTGATGCATGGCTCCACTGGATATGGAGAACTAGGGACACAGGCCCATTCTCCCACAGGACTCCACCAACCCATTCAGCCTCCTGGCCATTTCCATCTAGTTGGAGGAAGCCCAGAACTGGAACACGTGGGTTAGGATGGACCAGCCAAAACTCAGGCATGTGAACACACATCAGTGCAAGGGAGGCTGGGAAATGTAATTTAATTGTATGTCCAGGAAGAAGAGAACACCAGGGATTTGGATGACAGTTAGCAATCTCTGTCATCACTAGTATGTTACAGAATGCAAGTGAGTCAGAGGAGAGACTCTGTATGCAAGCAGTTATGGGAGCATTATAATATTTCAAGCAGGAAATGATGACAATCTAAGCTAGAGTTCCAAAGCCATAAGTAGAAAGGTTGAGTTATGAAAGCATTATTTTAAATGAACAATCAAGAAGATCAGATATAAAAGTGAGGGATATACTGGGTAAGTATGCTTCTGAACCTCCCACATGAGGGGATCCCAAAATAGAAACCTTAATTTAACCCAAGAAATACTGAGTACATACAATTGTCCACAACAGTCCCTCTGGGGTTATTAAAACAAACAAAGTATGGTTTTCATTTTCAAATAAGCTTGCAAACACTTAGGTTGGAGCGTAGAGTATAATGGTTGGACAGACACGTTGGCAAGATAGCTGCATGAAGAAATATGGGAAAGAGAGCTCAAGCATACAGACATAGACCCCAGAGTTTTCATAGCACAAGCTGAAATGACTAGGGAGTTGGATGACTCAACAAAAGAAATAATAAAGAAAGAGAAGAGACAGCTGTGTGATTATTGATATTAGAGAGTTCTCCCAAGAGGTACTCCCTATCAAAAGAGGTGGTGAAATTCTTAGAAAAAGGGACATTTGGGGAGGAAATTCCCTAGGCTTGTTATTACTAGGACATAAATCCAGTGATCCTAGTGTCTTACAATCATCCAATGTCACTGTAGACACCTGCTATTTCCTGGGCCTGGGATCACTATTAGTTTGGTCATTTGGACAACTCCCAAGTTCATGGTTTGTCCTTGTAATAACATATCCTTTGCACGGGCGTATCTTGTCATATATTCCAAAATACTACCCTTTCTTTGTCAAGTGTAATAAAATTGGCATTGTGACTTTTGGTTTTTCCATTATATTGTAAAGTCCCTGAGAGCAAAGACTATGTCTAACATGTTGAATAAGTGGACTAAAAATTGTATTTTACACATATTTTTTCCATAAGCCTAGCAAAGTATCTAGCACATACAATATAAAAAATATTGCTTAATTGACTAAATCCTAGGTGTTTGAGGGATGGTTCTGGGATGGAGGAGGGTGGGCATCTTTGATTCACAGATTGCTCACTTCTTAGACATTTTGTCAAGTGCTAATTGTTGATCAGTCCCATGGATGAGCAAGGATAATTGCCCAAAATGTTGGCTATCCCTGGATTCAGCAAATGCTTCATAGAGATTGCTGGTCACTTGAACCAAAACCGATGGATAAGGAAGATCATCACAGTAACTTCGCTAATATTTCTGGATTCCTCTCCCCTTTCTTAACAATGGAGCCATGAGAGAAGACAACCAATCCTCTACCTTGGAATTCATCCTCCTGGGAGTTACTGGTCAGCAGGACCAGGAAGACCTCTTCTTCATCCTCTTCCTGTTCATTTATCCCATCACATTGATTGGAAACCTGCTCATCATCTTGGCCATTCGCTCTGACATTCGCCTTCACAACCCCATGTATTTTTTCCTTGCCAATCTCTCCTTTGTTGACATCCTCTTCTCCTCTGTAACCATCCCTAAAATGCTAGCCAACCATGTCTTAGGCAGCAAAGCCATCTCCTTTGGAGGATGCCTAACACAGTTGTATTTTATGATTGCCTTGGGTAACACAGATAGCTATATCCTGGCTGCAATGGCATATGATCGTGCTGTGGCCATCAGCCGCCCACTTCACTACACAACAATTATGAGCCCACGGACATGTGTCTTCCTAGTTGTTGGGTCTTGGGTGGTTGGAAATGCCAATGCCCTCCCCCACACTCTGCTCACAGCTGGTCTGTCTTTCTGTGGCAACAAGGAAGTAGCCAACTTCTACTGTGACATTACCCCTCTGCTTAAGCTATCCTGTTCTGACATCCACTTTAATGTGCGGATGATGTACCTAGGGGTTGGAGTCTTCTCCATGCCATTACTGTGCATCATCATCTCCTATATTCATGTCTTTTCCACAGTTTTACGGGTTCCATCTACCAAGGGTGTGCTCAAGGCCTTCTCTACCTGCAGTTCCCACCTCACAGTTGTTTCTCTGTATTATGGGACAGTCATGGGCATGTATTTCCGCCCTCTAACTAGTTACAGCCTCAAGGATGCAATCATAACTGTGATGTACATGGCAGTGACCCCAATGTTAAATCCTTTCATTTATAGTCTGAGAAACCGAGACATGAAGGCTGCCTTGGGGATACTATTCAGCAAGAGAATCTCCTCATAACCAATGTGATATTGGAGAATATAGTCACTAATTGGGTGCACTTGGAAATCTAGCCCTAATATTCATCTCCTCCACAAAGCTGCCTTTGATCTTTTCAGCTACAAAGTCCTCTTCTCTGAAATCTAGAAACAGTTTATAATATATCTCATTTAATTTATCACCTTGTACAGATTATTATCCTTTAGGCAGCACAGAAATATTGGGTTCATGTCCCAGATAAGCTACTCAAATCAGAGTGAAGTTGAAAAGGTCTGAGGTTCTGCTTCTACATCAACATACTGGGAATAATAATATCTGTCCAGCATGGCCACAGGATGTGAGGATCACAATAGCCCATGATTTAAAGGTTATAAATCACTATTCAAATGTCTGATTATTACTATTATGTTAATTACCCCTACTATGCTTACAAGCCACTGAGGGTAAAAAGTGTCTTAAGACTTCACTGTACTTCTCATGGTCTTGGTCATATAAAGTGTATCCATGATTCTTGTTGGAAAATGGGATGAACAAATGAAAATATCACTCTGAACTGTAATTTCATAATGATAGCCATAATCAGACTAGACTTTCTATACCCATCCAGTAAAATCTTTAAAGGAAATTACCTAGGCAGAGATTTTTGTTCTTACTGTATCATTGCTTAAACTAGACTGTTTCTAAAGAGTATAAGATTCTGCCTATAATCTTAACAAAATGACACTCATTAATTGAGTTACTGCATTCTAAAGTAAAAAATATTCTGACTTACTTAATTACATCATGAAATAAATTTACAGTGACAAAAAACTGGGGTGCCAAATAAATGCAGAATAAAAGAGCAGTATTGAAAATGATGTGACCTCATTTCTCCATCAGGGAAGATGAGACTTTGATTCTGAATAATCAGCCCTGACATTTAAGTGATAGTTGCTAAACAGAAATTGTTAATCCAGTGGGTCACTATCCACCAAGGAACCCCAAAACCTATGATTTGATTCAATTCATGAGGAAATTATAAAACTTTCTCAAAATGTTAATAATATATAAGTGATTGTCCCTAAGTATCATATTTCCAAACAGGGTAACATCAGGAAGAAAGAAGTTGAGTGTATCTTAGAACAGTATACAAGCTGTTTTGTTATCTTCTATTTTTAACTGCCAGTGAAAATATAAAATTATTTTTTTTCTGTAGATAATTCACATTGTCAACTAATTGTTCATGTTGGAAGAATTTGGATGTTGGAAGGTGACATCATTCACCATTTAATGCTTTCTGGGTGTCTAGATCACCAAGGATGAGAACTATCCCAGTTATCTTCTTTTCAACCAAAAAGGATTTGATTACATATGCATATGATCTGTGTAAATGATTGGCCAAAACGTAGGGAATTTTCAAGGTTGGCCAATAAAAATGTTCTATAAATGTATTGCCTGTCTCTCCCCCATGAGAGTATGAAGATTTGGGGTCTGTTTTGTTCACTGTAGTGTATTCAGTACTGAGACATGCTGACATATAGTAATTATTTAATAAATTTGTATGAAATGAATATTTGAGTCCCACAATAATATGTTTATTATATGACAATAGTATGACAAATGCAACAAGATTAATTTTGTTGTTGTGGGTAAGATTAAGAAGGCCAAATGGTATGAGATGTTTCAAATATTTCCCATAGTGAAATATTAAGTGCCAAGGAAGAGTGTATAAAAGAAGACCTGACAATGTAGGTTCTTAGGAGAACTCCATACCACATAGCTACTCTATATCAGTCTCACATTATTCTTTTGTTTAATTTGGGGAAGGTAAGTTAACCTCCTCTACTGTATCCTGCAGTAATCATAAGAATCTACGTGTATATATAAAAGGCAAAAAAATCACTGTACCTGCATGTCAAGTCATTGTCTCACCCATTTCCCTTTGACTCTGTCCTGGGATAATTTAAACACTATAATTTAAATTATTTTACATGCCAATGCCCAGGGATTGACTAAGTCTGGAAAAGGCTGCTGTATATAGCTGGTATATCAGTTTGGGTCAGTTCAGGCCCATTTAGAAAACATAAATCACATCTGGTATTTTGATACCAAGAAGATTTAATACAGGGAAGTAGAAACACAAGAAACAACAGATGCTGGCGAGGATACAGAGAAAAAGGAATCCTCTTGCACTTTTGGTGGGAAAGCAAACTGGTGCCCTCTGGAAAACTGTATGAAGATTCCTCAAAAAGTTTAAAATAGAACTACCCTACAATGCAGCAATTGCTCTACTAGGTATTTTTCCAAAGGATACAAAAGTACTGATTTGAAGGGCTACATGCACCCCAATGTTTACAGCAGCATTATTACCATTAGCCAAACTATGAAAGGAGTGCAAGTGTCCATTAACTGATAAATGGATAAAGAAGATGTTGTATATATATATTCAGCCATCAAACAGAATGTAATCTTGCCATTATATATACCACATTCAGATGTGGTATTCAGCCACCAAACAGAATGTAATCTTGCCATTTACAATGAGGTGGATGGAAGTAATAGAGGCTATTATGCTAAGTGAAATAAGTCAGTAAGAGAAAGACAAATACCATATGATTTCTCACATGTGTGAATTTAAGAAACAAAACAGATGAACATGAAGAAGGGGAGGAAAAATAAAATAAGATTTAAAAAAGAGGGGAGAAAAACCATAAGAGACTCTTAACTACAGTGAACAAACCAGGGGTTTCTGCGGGGGGGGGGGGGCGTGGGAGGATAGGCTAAATGGGGGATGGGCATTAAGGAGGCACTTGTGATGAGCACTGGGTGTTACATGTAAGTGATGAATCACGAAGTTCTACTCCTGAAACCAATACTACACTATATGTTAACTAAGTTGATCTTAAATAAAACTTGGAGGGGCTCCTGGGTGGCTCAGTGGGTTAAAGCCTCTGCCTTCGGCTCAGGTCATGATCCCAGAATCCTGGGATGGAGCCCCACATCCGGCACTCTGCTCAGAGGGTAGCCTGCTTCCCCCCCCACCCCCCACCTTTCTGCCAACTTGTGATCTCTGTCTGTCAAATAAATAAAATCTTTTAAAAATAATAATAAATAAATAAAGGGAAGTAGATACATAGATTTGTCCTGAAAAAGACCATAGGAAAAAAAGATGGATGTGAAGGTCCAGAGACTATTAACTGCAAGAAGGCATTTACTCCCCATAGGTACAAAAGGGAAAGGTGGTGTCACCAGAAACTGGAAGCTCAGAAGAGGGATGATCACATGTCTGATGTTCATGTCGCTGAGTAGAGCTGTCAAAATAGATGCCACTTGGTTTTCACCTGCTGAGATGACCCAAAACTTCACTCCTGAGGGATCTCAGTCCACAATAATACTACCTTTGTTGTTGTTGTTGTTGTTGTTGTTGTTGTTGTTGTTGTTGTTTGGTTGCTGTAGTTCCTGTTAATCTCTATTATTGGACATGGAAATACAAAAGTCACCTCAGTGGGGCACCTGGGTGGCTCAGTCAGCTAAGCCACTTCCTTCGCCTCAGGTCATGATCCCAGGGTTCTGGGATCAAGCCCCACATTGTGCTCCTTGCTCAGGGGAGAGCCTGCTTCTCCCTTTCCCTCTGCTACTCCCCTTGCTTGTGCACTCTCCCCCAACCCCATCAAATAAATAAATAAAATCTTTAAAAAAAATTTCACCTCAGGCATAGTTCTAGACATGGTCCTCCTTGCCCCTCATTGTGTGAAGGCAACAACACGTCCTTGGTAATTGGGTTATCTCTCCAGCCAGTAGAGGAATTCCTTTTTCTGAATGTCCTGCAGAGACATGCTACAATTTTACCGAATCTAAGTAACATAATAGTAATATTTAAAAATGTAAATCCCCAAACATTGTTACTGATACCCCTTTTTAAGGCTAAAAATAGCTAAACCAACAAAAAACAAACTTTCTGTGAATAGATATATATGCAAAAACAGTGTACTATAAACAAAAGAAAGGCAAAGATAGCACAGGGTTCAGTATGAGAGGAAATTCAAGAGTGGAGAGTCAGGAGAATGCACCTGGGTATACCATGTAGTTAGATACGAGTTATTACTAAAGACCTAACTCTCAAGTTGCATGGTGGGTCTAGGGGTATTTATGGTATTATGTAGATAGATAGATGATTGACTGATTGAAAATAAAAGCTCTGCATGAGGCAATAATGAGGGTTTGTGTTGAACTAAAATTGGGTAGACCAAGAACAGTATGGGAGCATAGGATTGGTGAGACCAGGAGTTTAATTATACAGCTCAAAGAAATCTAAAAAAATAATGAAGATAGAGAAAGAGGATCCACAGTTGACTCTTGAACAAACATGGTTTTGAACCTCACAGGTCCACTTATGCATAAAATTTTTATAGAACAGTACTATAAATGTATTTTCTCCTCCTTATGATTCTCTTAATAAACATTTTATATTCTCTAGCTTATTGTAAGAATACAGTATATAATACAACATACAAAATATGTGTCAATAGACTTTTTGTGTTATCAGTAAGGCTTCCAATCAACAGTAGGCTATTAGCAGCTAAAATTTGGGGGAATCAAAAGCTACTAGCAGTTTTTTTGTTTGTTTGTTTTGTTTTTTACTGTGTAAGGGATTGGTGTCTCTAACCCCCAGTTGTTCAAGGGTCAACTGTAAATACAAAGGTAATGGAAATAGAAACTATAGAAAACAATAATTATTATGAAAGTAGTAAGTAAGGAGATATCTTTAAGAGCTTAAGGTTTCACTAAAAATTCAATGATGCATTTAATAAAAATTGTAAGCAAGAAAGTCATTTAAGAAAAATTAATTCCATGTTTTTAAGAGTTCTTATGGGACATTTTCATGGAGGTATTCAATAAAATAGTAAAATGAAAGATATGAAATTTTGGAGTAAAATTAATAGCACATGGACCATAATGTAGTGATAAGTAAAGTTATGGAAATAGATAAAATCATCTAAGAGTATAAGATTCAAACCTGAGAGTCTTGTAGCGCAACAAAATTTCAAGAAAAGGAGCCATGATGCAGAATGAGGATTCTAGTGGGGGAAGTAAGACACTTGTACATTCTGGAATTGATGTCAAGCTACATATCTGTCTCCTTTTTGTAACAGCTAAAGCACATAGCAGTGTATTGTCACAGTAATGTTGAGTAGGCACTCAACTCAAAACAATGAAACAATAGCCAACAGAAGGAAAAGAATGATATATAAGTGCTACAAAAGAAATTTAAAACATGCCATGCAGGCTTAGAAAAAGTAAATAACTTCATTAAATATCAAATATACATTTGTATGCAGTTGTATGTATTTACTGTAATATACATATTATTGTGTCTTTTAATTTTCCTTTTTTTAGGATTTTGTTTATTTATTTGAAAGAGAGAGAGAGTGTGTGTGTGTGAACATGAGCCAGGTGGGGGGAGGGGCAGAAGGAGAGAGAGAAGAAGGCTCCCTGTTGAACAGGGAGCCTGATGTGGGGCTTGACCCCAGTACCCCAGGATCATGACCTGAGCCAAAGGCAGATACTTAATAGACTGAGACACCCAGGCCCCCCTGTGTCTTTTAATTTTCAAAATAGCCCTGTGGCATAGAAGAAATTAGCCTTCCTTTACAGATAAGAAAGTCATATCTCCAAAAGGTAAAGTGACTTTTCAATGTCTTTTAATTAGTAAGATGCAGGTCTAGTAAGATGGAATTTGAGCCCAGTTTCCTCATGAGGAATGCTCTTCCCTCAACTCCACCACTGACCCACTGAAAAGATACAAAATTCTAAGGGATATCTAAGTATATCAGGATGCATGCACTTGCAGAGCCATGGCTAACACTTTGACAAGCAGAGTGAACTCTCAGCCCTTAGTAGAGCGTGAGTTATAGTTCAGAGATGGGAAACATGAGCTCATAGAAGTTAGCAAATTTTGATACAAATGAGAGAAATTATCCTTCTCTGTTTCTGTCTTCAATCTGTCAACCCAAATTTATCCAGTGCAGACTGAAGTAGATGCTGAAGAATTCCACAAATAGCTTGATAGTGTTCAAAAAAAGAGAGTCCAAAATGGTGTCAGCATTCCCAAACTGATGCTTAATATATAATCTAATTGCAGTTTCAACTTCCCCTAGAAATGTAGTCTTAATTGGTCAGTCAGAAATTTTTCAATCTGCCCTAATGAGATCGCCACATGGGCCCTCAGCATCTCCCAAAGAAAGAGGAGGTCATCTACATGATAAGACCCCTTGCTTTTCCCCCAAGCAAACAACCCCTTCTAGAACAATCCTTTTTTTTTTTTTTTTTTGCTAGTAACTTTCTTGGTCTGCACCCACTTACCATGAAAACCTTCCATTTTGTAAAACTCCTTGTAGTGCCTCTCTACTTGCTACTTGGGGAGTTGTCTGATTCATGAGTTATTTAATAAAGCCAATTATATCTTCAAATTTACTTGGTTGAATTTTGTTATTTAACACTAGTAACATAAATCACAGCTATCATATTCCATTCCTCCTCTGGTTTTCCAGGAAGTCATGGGAAAATTTAAAATATGTGGCATTGGCCCATGGGTTTAGGCAAAAATCAAAGCAGGAAAAGTATTCCTTTTCTAAAATTACACCTCTTTATTTCTGAAGAAAGGAATAATATAAGAACCTTGTGTCCTCTGAGGACAATTGCTCACTGTCTAGAGTTAATGAGAAGCACTGGGGCTGTAATCTCTGATGGTTGCAGCAAGCCTTGAAAGATGTCCCTGTGTTGCTGGTGAATAAAATGCTAGGATCCTACCCAGACCACAGAGGTGTGATGGCAGGTCCTTAATACCTTAGTGTCTCCCAGACCAGCCTACAACAGAGATACAACATTGGATTCTCAGTCCTTTTGGGTTTTGGTATTTCATAGAATTAATTATCTTTAATTTGATGGATCTTGAGATTGGTCCTGCCTATAGCTAAGAATAGCAGAAACTTACTTCCAAAGATGCTGATGAAATTACTAGAACACATTTCTCATGGGTCCTATGAACAAGTAAAAGGGGCAGACATTAGCAAAATTCTGAATTAAATATCAGGGGTGTTTCATGGTGGTTATCAAGCTCCATGTGGTATTCCTTGAATGCTGCATCCCAGTATGACATATGTTGGCATGGTCATAATCAACCTGGAAATCTTGTACCTTTTTCACAGAATGGACCAAAATTAAAAGCTCTCTAATAAAGTGAGACAAAAAAGAGAAATTTGAGCAAATGCAGTAATGGCAAGAATCATTCAACACATCCACAACATGAAGCAAATTTCCTTTTGGTGCCTCTAAAAGATGCTTCTGTCTCCTTCCTCTAACCATCCAGAGTGGGAGAGAGGTATGTGAAGCAGATGAAAGCCTTCCAGTTACACCCTTAGTGACTGGCAAGAACAACCAGGTAAGAGCTAGAGAGGAAGATACATGACTCCGTTCTGCCTCTTTTCTCCCCCTTTCTCCTGTGTCCATTCCACACTGTAGTCATCTGGTTGCCCATCTCTCACGAACAGCTATGTGACAACAGTGATGATATACATTGCTTTAGAGCAGAGACCCAGGTCCTTGAACTCTTATAGACAGTGAGAGTCATTGTGCTTTAAGGAGAACAGAGCACAGGAATCAGCAGTGACTTCTCTCCAAATAATTCCATGATGATCCTTTTCACTCAACCTCTAACCTTAGAAGGGCACACAAATGCACACACACACCACGCACATGTACAAACACACAACATACACAATCATGCCCACACACCACATTAAGGCATTAAAAGGATATGGCTCCAGCTAAAGAAATTTATCTGTTATTTACAGAATCTTCAGTAAAGAGAGGCTACGTTATACTGCATTGTCTTTCACTTTATACATTTTATGAGCCCTTGGTTTGGTTTTGGAGAATGGTTTCCTCAATTAATTTATTCTTTAATAAGTACTACTTTCATGTAGTTCAAACTTCAAAATGACGTAAAAGATATGTATGAAAATCTCTCTCCCTCTCCTGTGTCTCATCCACCCAATTCCCATACCTCTAACAAGTAATCACTTGTTAGATTATTAGATTATTGGTTTCCTGTTTATTCTTCCAGAGATTTTTAATAAACATACAAAATATTATTTTGGGAGGTGGGAATAAACTGTTATATATAGAACCAATGTAGGAATAGGACTTGGAAATATTCCTGATCATTCAGTCCCCAACTACCACATTATTCCTTGTTTCTAACATTGTAACTTTTACTTTTTTCCTCCCTGGATGTTCCTTTCCTCACCTGTGGGGAACAGGGCTTCTCTAAATTTCATTTCTGTTTTCAAATGTGAACCTGAGTTCAGAGGGCTTCCAAGTTAAGTTCACTAAAAATTATAATCGATCAACCACAAAAAGTGTATGTTAAAAAAGCATGCAGCCATATAGAATATGAGAATGAATTTGTTTTGAGTCTCAGGAGTTATATTTTATAGCAAGCCTGGGGAAATCCCCAATGTGGAAAAACAATGCTCTGAATGAGTTTTATGTTTTACAAGAGATGGCCTCAAAGTTGGAAGCAAACATAGAAAGAAAGGACGGCACATGGTCTCTAATCTGTGACTTAGCTAAGAGGAAAGCTAGTGGGGGGAGTTAGGGTTTCTGTCTGATGAGCCAGAAATAGTCAAGAGACAAGACTGATAAGAGTGAAGATGCTGAGACCCTTTTGATCTGCCTTGAGCTAATAAGCCACCTCCGTCCTGATGGAGGGAAAGGGGAGGGTCAGCTCCAGGCAGTGGAAAAGGCAAAAGCTCTGGAGGTCAAGGAGCCACAGAAGTTAACTGTGGTTAGAAAGGGCATAGGGAAAGTCAACCAATGCAGCTGTGTACAAACACGCAGCTAGTCCCACTATTCCCCCACTACACAGAGAGCTCTAAGGGTTTGGAGATTATAGAATCTAGTATTGTGGCGACTCCTAGAAGAGAGAGGGGGAAAGACCACCTATCATGATCACATTTCAGCCAATGACACACAGCAGGTGACCTTGCAGGTATCACCTGCTAACAGACAAATTGTGGTGACTTAAGGACACCAGGAGTGGGGTGGAAAGAATAGGTCTTGCAATTAAACAGTGAGCCTGGGTCCAGGTTTTACACTTGCTGGATGTGACTAGAGAGTTAGTGGTTACTTATTCATTTTTCTATAGGGGTAGGTTATCTTTTACCAATTCATTAAAATTATTGATTACTCTTTTAAGAATATTAATTCTTTCTATAATATACGTTAAAAATAACCCCCCACTTTTTTTGTCTTTTCGCTTTGTGTGTGATCTTTTTCTTTAAAAGGATAATTTTTAAATTTAATCTGATTAAACAAATTCTCTTTTCCTTTTCTTTTCAATGCTTCCATTGTTTTTTACTTAGGCCATCCTTGTTCCAAGATCAAATAACTATTATGTGGTATTTTTTTCTGGTCGCTTTATAGTTGTATATATATATATACACTTTAACCACCTGAAATTTATTCAGTAAACACTGTGAGGACCAATGTAGGAATAGGAGATGGGAATGTTCCTGATCATTCAGTCTAAATTCACTTTCCCCATAGAGTCAACCAGCTTGTCCCAATACGATCTGTTCAATCTCCCTTTCCTTTCCTACCATTTGCACTACCATCTTTAGCAGAGTTTACTTATGTTTACTGTGCTGTTTCTGTGCTTTCTATTTTTTCCTTTGATACGTTTTTTAATAAGGAAGGGGAGCAGTGTGCAACATGCCATGCAGTATCTACATACAAGAGAAAGATAGTTTGGTGAGAAATATATATGGTCAGGGAGAGAATAAGATACCACTATTGCCTGGTGAACAGTAATTCCAGTGGGTGCAGCTAGGGCTGACAAATGCATAGGACATGCTTAAGTTTGGAGGGGAACAGGAGCAAGGTGGAAAACATTCTGTGAATTAATTCCTCAGATGAAAGAGTGCTCCATTCCCAGAATTTTATGTAGTATATTTGTTTTGTTTGACATCTTTGTGTCTCTGTCACCATAATGTTTTCTGCAAATTCCTATGGCCAAGACATTATGAACTCAAAGCTATGTGTAACTACTAATCAAAAGGTGCAGGCTGTTCCCTCTGCCTGATATTACTTCTAACCAATCTCCCTTTCAATTCTTTCTATTCTTTGAAGTTTATTTATTAACATGACAGATACTTGCTGAGCACTTATGTTATATCAGGCTCAGGGCTAATGCTAGATTTCAAAGATGAACAAGATGACATTTTCTTAAGCTGCTCTCAAAGATACAGTAGAATGGAGGACACAGACAAGTAAATAGGTGGTCACAATCTGGAGTGACACATGCTGTAATGGGAGACATGCAGGACCAGAAGGGGCATGAACCTGAGTTAGTTATAAAGAGGGTAAGTCAGGGAAGACTTCCTCAAAGAAATGACATCTAAGCTGAGACATGAGGGAAGACTATTCTAGCACAAGAAAATAAGATGGAAAAAAGCCCAAATGTGAAAAAGTATCTAGATCTTCTAAATAATTGAAAGTATAATTGTTCTTAGGATATAGAATGGAGAAGGAATTCATGAGTCAATGGAGACATCTATAATAAGCGCCAGTATGAACAAGGGTCTTCAGGCCATATAAAGAAGTTTAGGGCTTATCCTGAGAGTAATGAAAACCCCCGAAGAATTTTTCAGGTGGAGTGACAAAATCAGATATGATTTGTAGAAAGCCCACTCTCTCTGTGGTGAGGAGACCAGATGACAGATGGGTATGCCTACAGGCTAGAAGAATGACTGCCTTAATCTAAGTGATAAATGAGTATCCTGAACAAAGGTAGTGACAGCTGGGACCAAGGACAGTGGATAAATTTTTTTAAATGGGTAAATTTTCACTATGTTGAGAAAGTAAAATCACCAGGATTTGGTAGTATTTGGATACAGATGAGGAGGAAGAAAAATTGGTCTATAATGGCATCCAGGTTTCTCATCAGTCCAGCTGTATAGATAGTGGTGATGATGATTTCAGCATTAGATATGTTTTTCAACAATTCCAAACCTTTTTTCCAATAGCCATGCTTTTCAAAATATTGGGAAAATATGCTAAAGATTTATTTGACCTGTGAAGTCTTTGGATGGGTTAATGTCACAATGTCCACATGAGTACCACAGGAGTTATGCAAACAAACAACTCCAACGTAGCTTTAAAGTACATGCATTGAATTAATGCTTATATAATTTTTTTTTAAAAGAAACCTCTTGGGGTGCCTGGGTGGCTCAGTGGGTTAAAGCCTCCGCCTTCGGTTCAGGTCATGATCCCAGGGTCCTGGGATCGAGCCCGGCATCGGGCTCTCTGCTCAGCAGGGAGCCTGCTTCCCT
Source organism: Enhydra lutris kenyoni (assembly GCF_002288905.1). Taxonomy (NCBI): domain Eukaryota; kingdom Metazoa; phylum Chordata; class Mammalia; order Carnivora; family Mustelidae; genus Enhydra; species Enhydra lutris. The sequence continues at coordinate 398,788 of NW_019154110.1, forward strand.
TCCTCTCTCTCTGCCTGCCTCTCTGTCTACTTGTAATCTCTGTCTGTCAAATAAATAAATAAAATCTTTAAAAAAAAAAAAGAAAGAAAGAAAGAAACCTCTTTCCCACTGCAAACAAATCTTTGGTTTCCCATGGCAGAAAGCACAGGCATTTGCAAATACTCAATTGAACTATATGAAACTGCCATTTTTGTAGGTCCTAAGCAGTGAAATATTGGTTATTTCATATGATTCCTTCTCACACTAGAAGATTAACATTGGAATACTGCATAATTTTCAGAGTTCACAAACCAAGGCTTACCAATTTCATTCTATTAACCCAACTTTCTGTTTACAGGCAATTCGGGTGGGAAAACCTGACCAGCATCTCAGAATTTTACCTCCTGGGGCTTTCTGAGCAGCCAGAACAACAGGAAGTCCTCTTTGGTCTGTTTCTGTCCATGTACCTGGTCACAGTGGCAGGCAACCTCCTCATCATTCTGGCCATCATTGCTGATGCTCACCTCCACACGCCCATGTACTTCTTCCTGGCCAACCTCTCTCTTGCTGATGCCTGCTTCATGTCAACCACAGTCCCCAAGATGCTGGCAAGCATATGGATCCAGAATCATGTCATTTCATATGCAGGGTGCCTATCACAACTGTATTTTTTCATGTTGTTTGTGATGTTGGAGGCATTCCTCTTGGCCGTCATGGCCTATGACCACTATGTGGCCATATGTCACCCCCTCCATTACATCATGTTCATGAGCCCTGGGCTCTGTGTCCTCCTAGTTTCTGCATCCTGGATCATGAATGCCCTCCACTCTCTCCTACACACACTCTTGATGAACAGCCTGTCCTTTTGTGCAGACCATAAGATCCCACACTTCTTCTGTGACATCAACCCACTTCTGAGTCTGTCCTGCACAGATCCCTTCATTAACGAGCTGGTAATTTTCACCATTGGGGGTCTTGCAGGCCTGGTTTGTGTGCTTTGCCTGATTGTCTCTTACACACATATTTTCTCGACAATCCTGAAGATCCCCTCAACTCAGGGGAAGCAGAAAGCTTTTTCCACTTGTAGCTCTCATCTCTCTGTAGTTTCTCTATTCTTTGGGACTTCCTTTTGTGTTTATTTCAGTCCTCCCTCAACCTGCTCAGCACAGAAGGGCACAGTTGCATCAGTCATGTACACAGTGGTAACCCCAGTGCTGAATCCTTATATCTATAGTTTGAGGAACAGAGAAATCGAGTCTTCCTTAAGAAAGCTAATTTGGGTTAAAAAAAATCCACTCCCCTTTGTGATACTGACTTCATATCCAATATGGGGGTCTCCACTTAATTGTATTCACCATAATTAAGAAGTAAAAAATGAGAGAAGGATAAAAAGTGGAGACCTCACTTCCAGGATCTGTAATATGAACTTGAAATATTCATGCCTAAGCTATAGGACTATATCAAAACATACCTATCATCAGGCCAATATCATTAGCTTAATTTCTTCCAGTTATAATGCTCTAAAATCAGTCATTCAGATTTACAACATAATAAAGGATATACCTGAATACTTTCAAAATGATATGGAACAGCTCATGACCAAAATAAGGGAATATCTGGTTGTGCTATTGTATGTGGCCAAGAATAAAGTCCAGGGAATCAATTTCCCCACCATGTTATGACACTGGTGACTTGGATCCCTACCAATAGTGTTATTGACACTGGGAATCCCCATATCTATGAAGTCCCCATGCTGAGAGAATAGAAACTGGGACTGGGAAGGAAGTGTTTTCTTGAGATGGAGTCCTTAGGTAGACCTGATATAAGATTTTACCAGGCTACCAAGACCTCCATCCCTTTTAACATCTTAATTTTCACAAGAAATTTTAATTTTTATCTTTGGGGAAAGTTTTTCCAAGTCAATTTCATCTTTGCAACACCAATTCTTACAATTTGGCATAACACCTGGCACCATTAATATGTGCTGAGCCCTTCTGGCATGGTTACATTCATACAGTTAGGTGCCAGGAAAGAATGATTCAATGGACAGTTCATAGTCTCTTAGCTAAATGATTGAAACCCCCATTGAAATGTTCCTCTGTCCCCAGTCTTTCCCCACTCCATCCATTCTGCACACCACAATCAGATTAATCTTCATTGAATATGATTACCACCCTATTAGAAATATCCAGTGACCTTACACTGCCTACAGAATAAAGTTCAAATTTATTTATTATAGCATTGAGGAACAGTATCACCAGCTCATAACATATATGGTTTACAACTCACACTGTTCTGCATTGCTCCAAGATCAACTCAGGCCAATATTTTCATAACATGCTGATTATTGTTGAAGTTTTCCAAAAAGGACTTGGAAAGCTAGGTCGGTAAAATGTTTTGGCAAGTATATGTACAATACGGTACACCATAACTAACTATATTCCCTAAGAAAATAAACAGCTACTCTGGGGTGTTATTTTTTATTCTTGCCTATTTCCCTTTAAGTATCTGGTTGCATGCTTAGTGACTTAGGTTGTGATTACTGTAGAAAACATGTTCTCCAGTAGAAGTCAATTGTTGATAGCCAGCTCCCCCGCTGGGTGATGTTATGATGGTCATATCACCCTCAATGGGCAAAAACTGAGAGCTTTTCTCCTAAGGTAAGGAACATGACAGCAATGTCCACCCTCACCACTATTATTCAACATAGTACTAAAAGCCCTAGCCTCAGCAGAAAACAAAAAGAAATAAAATGTATCCAAATTGGCAAAGAAGTCAAGCTTTCATTCTTCACAGATGACATGATACTTTATGTAGAAAACCTGAAAGACTCCACCAAAATATTGCTAGAACTGATTCATTAATTCAGCAAAGTCATTAATTCATTAATTCAGCAAAGAAAAATTGAGGAATCAATCCCACTTACAATTGCACCTAAAACCTTAAGATACTTAGGAGGTAAAGAATCTGTGCTCTAGAAACTACAGAACACTTAGGAAATAAATTGAGGAAGACACAAAGAGATGGAAAAATATTCCATGCTCATGGATTGGAATAAAAAACATTGTTAAAATGTCTATGCTGCCCAGAGTAATCTACACATTCAATGCAATCCTAATCAAAATAACACCAACATTTTTCACAAAGCTGGATACAAATAATCCTATAATTTGTATGGAACCAGAAAAGACCCCCAATTGGCCAAAGTTATACTGAAAAAGGAAAGTAAAGTGGGAAGCATCACAATTCCAGACTTATAGCTGTTTTACAAAGCTGTAATCATCATGACAGTATGGTACTGTCACAGGGGCACCTGTTTGGCTCAGTCAGTTAAGCATCTTCCTTTGGCTCATGTCATGATTCCAGGGTCCTGGGATAGAGCCCCATGTCGGGCTCACTGCTCAGTGGGGAGCCTGCTTCTCCCTCTCTCTCTGCCTTCCAGTCCCCCTGCTTGTTCTCTCTCTCTCTCTCTCTCTCTCTCTGTCAAATAAATAGATAAAATCTTTAAAAAAATAAATAAAAGTATGGTACTGGCACAAAAATAGTCACATAGATCAATGGAACAGAATAGAGAACCCAGAAATAGACCCACAGCTCTATGGTCAACTAATATTCAACATAGCAGGAAAGAGTACCCAAGGTAAAAAAAGACATTCTCTTCAACAAATGGTGTTGGGAAAACTGGACAGTGACATGGAGAAGAATAAAAATGGACTACTTTCTTACACCATACAAAAAGACCTAAATGTGAGACTGAATCCATCAAAATCCTAGAGAAGGAAACAAGTAGCAACCTCTTTGACCTCAGCTACAGCAACTTCTTACTAGACATGTCTTCAGAGACAAGGCAAAAATAAACTAATGGGGCCTCTTCGGGATAAAAAGCCTCTGCACAATGAAGGAAACAATAAAACTAAAAGGTAACAGACAGAATGGGAGAAGATATTTGCAAATGGTGTATCAGATAAAGGGCAAGTATCCAGAGTCTGTTAAGAGCTTATCAAAATCAGCACCCAGAATGTAAATAATGCAGTTAAATGGGCAGAAGACATGAACAAACATTTCTCCAAAGAAGACATACAAATGGTTAATAGACACATGGAAAAATGCTAAACATCACTCATCATCAGGGAAATACAAATCAAAACCACAATGAGATACCACCTCACACCTGCCAGAATGGCTCAAAAGAACAACTCAGGAAACAACAGATGTGGGCGAGGATGCAGAGAAAGGGAAACCCTCTTACACTTTTGGTAGGAATGCAAACTGGTGCAGTCACTCTGGAAAATAGTATAGAGGTTCCTCAAAAACTTAATAGAACTACCCTATGACCCTTAATTGCATTACTAGGTATTTGTTCAAAAGATACAAAAATAGTGATTTGACGGACACATGCACCCCAATGTTTATAGCAGCATTATCAACAACAGCCAATTATGAAAAGAGCCCAAATGTCCATCACCTGATGAAGGGGTAAAGAAAAAGTGGTGTGTATATGTGTGTGGAGGAATATTATAATGGGGGACAGGCTAAATGGGTGATGGGTATTAAAGAGTACACTTGTTGGAGGGAGGAGCAAGGTGGCAGAGGTATAGGAGACCTAAATTTTGTTGGGTCCCAAGAATTCAGCTAGACAGCTATCAAACTATTCTGAACACCTACAAACTTAACAGGAGATTGAGGAGAAGAATAACCACGATTCTAGGAACAGAAAAGTGACCACTTTCTGGAAGGTAAGTCATTCAGAGAAGTGAATCTGAGGCGATATACGGGAAGAGAGAATGCGGAGGGAGGGGCCAGCTCCCGGCAAGCAGTGGAGCAGTGGAGCACAAAATCAGAACTTTTAGAGAAGTCTGCTCCACTGAGGGACATCATTCCAGAGGCCAAATGGGTTAGAGCCCTTACAGGGACAGTGTGGTCTCAGGACCTGAATGGTCACAGAAAGACCAGGAGTGTCTCAGTGTGGCAGAGCTCCCAGGTATAGCTTCAGGAAAGCCGGCTGCAAAGACAGAGCCAAGGAGGGGCTTTCAGCTAGGGGTTACCTTAATCTGTGATCTGAGGCACAGTCAGGCCACTGCTCTTTGTGCAGGGACCCCCACAAGTGGCAGATCTGGGGAGACTCACTTTCCTCCCTTGGGGGAGTGGCATGAGAATATGCTGCAGGAATCTGCTGGGTTTGGAGACTCCAAACAGGGCTCTGTGCCAGGGATAGAAATGCTCAATCACAGGTTGGGTGAGCATGGAGTGCGGGCAGAGACCAGGGAGACAGGAGGGAATGACTGTTTTTCTCTGAGGGTGCACTGGGGAGCAGGACCCTGAGCTTTCAGCTCCTCCGGCTAGAGATTGGAAGGCTGCCATTTTCATTCCTGTCCTCCAAAGCAATTCAGAAAGCATTCAGGGGAAAAAAGCTCCTGAGAGCAAAACTGAGTAAATTACTTAGCCTGGCCCCTGGCAAGGGCAGTGCAATTCCACCTCAGGCAAAGACATTTGAGAATCACTGCAACAAGCTCCTTTCCCAGGAGATTAGCAAGAACATCCAGCCAAGACCAAGTTCTCCGATCAATGACAACTATGGAACTCCAGAGCTAGGGGAAAGCAACACATAGACTTTATGGCTCTTTTCCCATGATTATTTAGTCTTTCAAAGTTAAATTTTTTAAGTATTATTTTTTTCTTATTCTATTTTTTAAAAATTTTCCTCTTTCCTATTTTAACCTTTTAAACTATTTTATCTTATGGATACCATTTTTAAAAATCCTTTTTAATTTTCATTTTTATAGTCATATTCATTGTATTTAACCTTATTTTTTGTATACATATGGGTTTTTCTTTCTTTAAAATTTTGGTATACTGGGGCGCCTGGGTGGCTCAGTGGGTTAAGTCTCTGCCTTCGGCTCAGGTCATGATCCCGGGGTCCTGGGATCGAGCCCCACATCGGGCTCTCTGCCCCACGGGGAGCCTGTTTCCTCTTCTCTCTCTGCCTGCCTCTCTGCCTACTTGTGATTTCTGTCTGCCAAAAAAATAAATAAAATCTTTAAAAAAAAAACTGGGGATACAGTTTCTTCTAACAAATTAAAATATATCCTAAACCTAGCACATGTTCTAGTCTCCAGCCTGATCACATTCTCTCCTCCTTTTTTCTTTTTTCAACCAATTTCTTATCTTATCAATTCCTTTTTTAGAATCTTTTTTCATTTTCATCTTACAGTCATTTTCCAACCCTTCATGATGTTTACCCTTATTTTGTATATATATAAGTTTTTCTTTCTTTCTTTCTTTCTTTAAAATTGGGGGGGGGCAGTTTACTCTAACAGACCAAAATACACCCAAAATCAAGGGTGTGTCTCTGTCCTATTCACCAGTCTAATGTACGTATGTGTATGTATATATATATATATATTCCTCCTTCTTTCTTCTCCCCCTGGTTTTGGGTATCTTCTGATTTGCTGATTTGGTTAGAGTATGTTTTTATGGGGTCGTTGATAGCCTTTTAGTATATTGTTCTCTCATTCATCTATTCTTCTCTGGATAAAATGACAAGGCAGGAAAACTCACCTCAAAAAAAAAAAAAAAAAAGAACAAGAGGCAGTACCAACGGCTAGGGACCTAATCAATATGGACATTAGTAAGATGTCAAAACTAGTTCAGAATGACAATTATCAAGGTGCTAGCTGGGCTCAAAAAAGGCATGGAAAATAGTAGAGAATCCCTTTCTGGAGAAATAAAATGCCTCTCTGGAGAAATAAAAGTACTAAAATCTAACCAAGTTGAAATAAAAAAAAGCTATTAATGGGGTGCAATCAAAATGGGAGGCTCTTACTGCTAGGATAAATGAGGCAGAAGAGAGAATTAGTGACATAGAAGACCAAATGATGGAGAATAAAGAAGCTGAGAAAAAGAGAAGTTGTAAAGAACCCAAATACATGGAGGCTAAAGAGCATCTTACTAAAGAGTAAATGGGCCAGGAAATTAAAGGAATACATGGATACAAATGAAAATGAAAACACAACTGTTCAAAATCTTTGGGACACAGCAAAGGCGGTCCTGAGAGGAAAGTATATAGCAGTACAAGCCTTTCTCAAGAAACAAGAAAAGTGTCAACTACACAACCTAACCCTACACCTAAAGGAGGTGCAGAAAGAATAGCAAAGAAAGCATAAACCCAGCAGGAGAAGAGAAATAATAAAGATCAGAGCAGAAATCAATGAAATAGAAACCAAAAGAACAATAGAACAGATCAACAAAACTAGGAGGTGGTTCTTTGAAGGAATTAAGTAGATTGATAAACCCCTGCTCAGACTTAGCAAAAAAAGAGAAAGGGCCCAAATTAATAAAATCATAAATGAAAGAGGAAAGATCCCAACTAACACCAAAGAAATACAAACAATTATAAAAACACATTATGAGCAACTATACACCAGCAAATTAGACAATCTGAAAGAAATGGATGCATTCCTAGAGACATATAAACTATCAAATCTGAACCAGGAAGAAATAGAAAACCTGAACAGACCCATAACCAGTAAGGAGATTGAAGCAGTCAGCAGTCATCAAAAATCTCCCAACAAACAAGAGCCCAGGGCCAGATGGCTTCCCATGGAAATTCTACCAAGCATTTAAAGAAGAATTCTATTCTCCTGAAATGGTTCCAAAAAATAGAAAAGGAAGGAAAACTTCAAAACTCATTTTATGAGGCCAGCATTACCTTGATCCCAAAACCAGACAAAGACCACACCAAAGAGAAGAATTACAGACCAATATCCTTGATGAGCATGGATGCAAAAATTCTCTCCAAAATACTAGCCAATAGGATCCAACAGTACATTAAAAGAATTATTCACCATGAACAAGAGGGAATTATTCCTGTGATGCAAGGTTGGTTCAACATCCACAAATCAATCAATATGATACAACACATTAATAAAAGAAAGAACAAGAACCATATGATACTCTCAATAGCTGCTGAAAAAGCATTTGACAAAGTACTGCATCCTTTCTTGATCAAAACTCTTCACAGTGTGGGGATCAGGGGCACATACCTCAATACCATAAAAGCCATCTATGAAAAACCTGCAGCAAATATCATCCTCAATGGGGAAAAACTGAGAGATTTTCCCCTAATGTCAGGAACATGCCAGAGCTATCAACTAACACCACTGCTATTCAACATAGTACTAGAGGTCCTAGCCTCAGCAGTCAGACAACAAAAAGAAATTAAAGGCATCCAAATCAGCAAAGAAGAAGTCAAACTCTCACTCTTTGCAGATGATATGATACTTTAAAGATTTCTATTTATTTATTTGACAGAGATCACAAGTAGTCAGAGAAAGAGAAAGGAAAGTGGGCTCCCCACTGAGCAGAGAGCCCAACACGGGGCTCGAACCCAGGACCCCGGGATCATGACCTGAGCCAAGGCAGAGGTTTTAACCCACTGAGCCACCACCCAGGTGCACCAATATGATACTTTATGTGGAAAACCCAAAAATCTCCACCTGAAAACTGCTAGAACTCATACAGGAATTCAGTAAAGTGTCAGGATATAAAATCAATACACAGAAATCTGTTGCATTTCTATACACCAACAAGACAGAAGAAAGAGAAATTAAGGAATTGATCCCATTTACAATTGCACCCAAAACCATAAGATACCTAGGAATAAACCTAATCAAAGAGGCAAAGAATCTCTACTCATAAAACTATAAAGTACTCTTTAAAGAAATTGAGGAAGATGCAAAGAAATGTTCCATGCTCATGCATTGGAAGAACAAATATTCTGAAAATATCTATGCTACCTAGAATAATCTACACATTGAATGCAATCCCTATCAAAATACCATCAACTTTTTTCAAAGAAATGAAAAAAATAATCCTAAAATTTCTATGGAACCAGGAAAGACCCTAATAGCCAAAGGAATGTTGAAAAAGAAAACCAAAGTTGGCAGCATCACAATTCCAGACTTCAAGCTCTTTGCAAAGCTGTAATCATCAAGACAGTATGGTACTGGCACAAAAACAGACACAGAGATCAATGGAACAGAATAGAGAGCCCAGAAATGGACCCTCAACTCTATGGTCAACTAATCTTTGACAAAGCAGAATTCCAATGGGAAAAAAGACAGTGTCTTCAACAAATTGTGTTGGGAAAATTGGAAGCCACATGCAGGAGAATGAAACTGGACCATTTCCATACACCACACACAAAAATAGACTCAAAATGGATGAAAGACCTAAATGTGGGACAGGAATCCATCAAAATCCTTGAGGAGAACACAGGCAGCAATCTCCCTGACCTCAGCCACAGCAACTTCTTCCTAGAACCATTGCCAAAGGCAAGGGAAGCAAGGGCAAAAATGAACTATTGGGACTTCATCATGATAAAAAAAAAAAAAAAAAACTCTTGCACAGCAAAGGAAACAGCCAACAAAACTAAAGAGAACTCACAGAATGGGAGAAGATATTTGCAAGTGACATATCAGACAAAGGGCTAGTATCCAAAGTCTATAAAGAACTTATCAAACTCACCACCCATGGAATACATAATCCCATCAAGAAAATGGCAGAAAACCTGAACAGGCATTTCTGCAAAGAAGACATCCAAATGGCCAATAGACACATGAAAAAGTGCTCCACATCACTCGGCATCAGGGAAATACAAATCAAAACCACAGTGAGATACCACTTCACACCAGTCTAAAATGGCTAAAATAACAAGTCAGGAAACAGCAGATGTTGGTGAGGATGTGGAGAAAGGGGAGCCCTCCTACACTGTTGGTGGGAATGCAAAATGGTGTAGCCACTCTGGAAGACAGTATGGGGGGCTTCTCAAAAAGTTGAAAATAGAGCTCTCCTACAACCCAGCAATCATACTACTGGGTATTTAACCTAAAGATACAAATGTAATGATCCAAAGGGGTACATGCACCCCAATATTTACAGCAGCAATATCAAACTATGGAAAGAGCCATTATCCATAGTTTGTGGATAATGAAGATGTGATACACACACACACACACACACACACACACACACACACACGCACACACACACACACACACACTTGTGCACACCATGGAATATTATGGAGCCATCAAAAAATGAAATCTTGCCATTCAAGCAATGTGGATGGAACTAGAAAGTATTATGCTAAACAAAATAAGTCAATCAGAGAAAGACAATTATCATATGATCTCTCTGATATGAGGAATTTGAGAGGCAGGGCGAGGGATCATAAGGGGAAGGAAGTGAAAAAAATGAAACTACATGGGACCAGAGAGAAAGCCAAACCATAAGAGACTCTTAATCTCAGGAAATAAACTCAGGGTTGCTGGGGGGTGGGGGGGAGGGATGGGGTGGCTGGGTTATGAACACTGGGGAGGGTATGTGCTATGGTGAGTGCTATGAATTGTGTAAGACTGATCATTCACAGACCTGTATCCCTGAAGCAAATAATACATTATATGTTAATAAAATTTAAAAAAAAGAAAAAGAAAAGAGTACACTTGTTGTGATGAGCACTGGGTGTTATACATAAGTGCTAAATCACTGAATTCTACCCCTGAAACCAACAACAACAATAAAAAGCCATTGATGTTTTCCTTATTACTTAGTGGTAGTAAGATTACATTTCACAGATGAAGAAATTTTGGTTCTAACAAGTTTAGACATGTGGAGCTGAAGCCCAAGGCAACTGATGTATATGACTTTATCTATTATTTTTTAAATTTTTCATTTAAAAAATGAAATTACCCAAGTGTAAATATTAGTATTTACCAGATTTGCCTAAATAAAATATGTAGTCTGTTTAAAAAAATAAAATAAAAACCATGTAAAGGGTGAATTCCTAGAATATGGTATATTTTAAATAACTGTTAGTGGCCATAGTCCTTGTTAAAATTAAAGCCAGGAAGTTACTGCTAATTCCCTCCCCAAAACTGTAAGGAATCACCTGTGACCTGCTCTGTGAAACTAGATGGCATTCTGTGCTTCAATCATATTTTTGGAGAACATTTTGAGTTCAATGTAGAATCACCTACTTACTGGGATTCATGTGAAGGATGATTTCAGTCTATCTTAGAAACCATGCTTTCTAGGTACTTAAATTTAAAGTAAAAATTTACCTAATTAACTGAAAATACACAGATTTGTACTGTCCAATACTCTCTCCTAATTCATGGACAGACATGTATCTGCCACTGGTTAAATAAATTTTCACCAAATTTTTAGTTCTACCTTTAACTTAAATTATGTTACCCTTTCATATTTATATTTTTGTATGTGGATGCATTTGTAACAACACAGTTTACATATCTGTCATAATTATACCTTTTAAGGTGTGTCAATACACCCTCACACCACAGTTTTTTGTTTGTTTGTTGTTTGTTTTAAATATTTTATTTCTTTATTTGACAGAGAGAGACACAGTGAGAGAGGGAACACAAATAGGGGGAGTGGGAGAGGGAGAAGAAGTCTCCCCAAGGAGCAGGGAGCCTGATGCGGGGCTTGATCCCAGGACCCTGGGATCATGACCCCAGCAGAAGGATAACAAGTGAGGATAACAAGGATAACAAGTGAGCCCCCCAGATGCTCCAACACACCACAGTTTTGTCAAAGACTGCCCTACTATATGTTTGAGGATAAATTTAAATTTTTGAATATTAAAAAATATCATTTCAGCAAGCATTAAATTTTTCACATAATTTACTCTCCTAGTTTACATTCTTAAAAAGAAATACACCCACACATACATATGAATTTGTCATCAAAATATAACTGTTTACCCACAGTCTCACCAATAATGTTTCACTATTGTATTCATTTTAGTAGCTTAGTAAATATGTAATACTATAATTATTGGTATGGATGATTATCTTCTGTAAGTATTGAAATCTGAGAAATTTAGTAAAAGTCAAGAAACACATAAGAATAAATCTAGCAAAAGATGTGGAAGATCTCTACTCTGAAGATTATACCACATTATTATTTGTTTAAAGTAAACAAGTATCTGTTAGCCATCTGTGTGTCTTTTTCAGAAAAGTATCTATTCATGTCTTTTACCTATTTTTTTCCCTAGATTATTTGTTTTTGGGCTGTGTAGTTTTATAAGTTCCTTATTGTTTGGGATACTAACCCTTTATCAGATATGTCATCTACAAGTATCATCTATTCTGTGAGTTGCCTTTCAGTTTTGTTGATTGTTTACTTTGCTGTACAGAAGCTTTTATTTTGACAAAGTCCCAATAGTTTATTTTTTCTTTTGTTTCCCTTGCCTCAGGAGACCTGTCTAGTAAGAAGTTGCTACAACCAGTGTCAAAGAGGTTGCTGCCTGTGTTCTTCTCTAGGATTTTGATGGATTCCTATCTCACATTGAGGTATTATGAGCAAGGGGGTTTCAGAGGGGCAAGGAAGAGAGGCAAAACAAGAAACAGATTATTAACTATAGAGAACAAACTGAGGAAATGGAGGGAAGGTGGGGGGGCTAAATAGGTAATGGATATTAAGGTACTTGTGGTGATGAGCACTTGGTGTTTCATGTAAGTGATGAATCACTAAATTCTGTACCTGAAACTAATATTATACTGTATGTTAACCAATTAGAATTTAAATAAGAATTAGGGGAAAGAAAAATATAATTTTAAAAATTACCCAAAAAATAAAGTGAACTAAAAAAAAAAAAAAAGGAAAAATACACCATGTTCAAGATTTAGTTGGATATCCACACTCGTGGGGGGGGGGGAATGTATCTTGACCTCTATCTCACCAAATATCATAATCAATTCTAGATTAATAACACATCTAAGTGTTAAAACAATAAATCGTTTAACATAAAGTATAGGTACTCAAGAGTCAAGTGTAGCTGCATTATTCATAACAGCCAAAATTGGAAACTACTAATACTTATCAAGGTAGAATGGATTTCTCCTAATGGCAGAGTCATAAAACAGAACATTAGACAGCAATGAACGATCTACAACCACATAGAGCAAAATGGGTAAACTTCACATATATAATGCTAACTGAAAGAAACAGACACAAAAGTGTACAAACTATGTTCTTTCATTTATATAAAGTACAGATATGGGTTAAACTAAATTACAGTATTAAGAGTGGTTAGTCTTGCAGGAACGGTGACTGAGGAGGACATGAGGAGTGCAAAGTGATAACAATGTGCTTTTTATTTGAGTTCTGGTTATTTGCATTTTGTCAGTTTATCAAAATTCCCACCAAAATTTTCAGGTTTGGTTTTAGCTTATGAACACCTTTGGTTTTTGGTCTGTGTCTGATTATCGTATTTTCAGATGCCTTTCATCTGTTGGTTCTTGCTTTTAGTATCTTATTTCCTTGTGTGTCTGCTTCTTTTTGAGTTTGTGCTTAATACTGTGTTTAAATATTATTGAAAGTAATCATTTGAAGATTAGGCTAACATTATTTTCCTCTAAATGTGATTTTTCTCAATTGTTTTTATTTAGTATTTGGGGTCATAGCAATCTCAAATCATCCTAATCCAAATTTAGTGCTTCAGATTTTCCAGTCCTCTGATCACTCAAAGCCAGGCAGGAGTATGTGTGTGAAGTCTTCTTTAATTATGGTTTATTCTTACTCCTAGGAAACCTTTTAAGATGCTGCCCAATATGGAGTTGGTTTACTCCTGTAAAAAAGACCGATTTCCCAAGAAACTTTCTAACAGATATTGATGTTGGAGCAATTATCCAGGTTCATCTCAACAAGCTGTCTTGGGATTGCTTCCCCAAGGCCTCTACAAAAGTAATAAATAGGCCTGATGTGCTCCCAGTACACCCCCTTTCTTCATGAACCTGAGATCCAAGCATCAATTCTCAGATGCCAAATTCTCATCAGGGCATCCACTTCTTCCATACTGTCTCTTCTTTACAAGAACTGAAGATCCAGGCACCAATACCCTCCTTCCCACTTTAGCCAATAGGACATATTGCCAAGTGTACTCAGAAAGCAATGCATTAGGGTCCTTTATGCCTTGATTGGATTTATATCCTATGTAAGAGGAAACAAGGCAGCAGAACCAGGCAACTCTGAGAGCAGCAAAGGACAGTGGGTAAGGTGTACACATGACAGACTTCATTCTCTCTCCCTTTTACCCTTTATTATCTTCTTTCTTCATTTTTCGTCTCTCACACAAACATACAAATTTTAATGGCCGTCATATAATCTAATCCCTTAATATTTGAAGGTAATTGGCATCCCCTCCCATCTTTTTAGCACTCTACAATTTTCAAAGTGCTGTCACATACTCTGTTCTCAAATCTGCAAGAAAGGCTTCATGGGTGGGATGCAGCGGCTTGGGGAAGCTCCGTGCCCTCCTCATCTTCCTGCAACCAGGGAGCAACACAGGAGGTACCAAAGGACACTTTTCCAACATCAAGTTTAGAACACTTTTCCATACCACCCCTACACTCTCTGCCCTCACTGCAGAGGGGTTTGTGTCTCTAAGGCCATCTGACCACACAAATGCTCAGAACCCATTGAGTCTTGCAGACTCAGAACAGCATTTCTGCACAGTGAGAATCACCAGGTGGCTGCTAAAAAGGACTTGGTTCTCAAAACAGAATTAGTATTTCCAGAAGGGGGCCACAAAATCAGCTTTTTGTTTTAAAGTGTCACAGGTGTTTCTCTGCACACTGAAGCATGGGAGACACCTGCCTTGAGGGTTAGAAAAGCAAAGATATCAAGCCCTCTGGGTGTTCTCTGTCTTTCCCCAGCCCTCTTCCCTGCTTCCTTTCTTCCCACCTGTGAGGCAGATGTCCCAGAGGGCCCTGAATCCAGACAAATGGGCTGTGGAAGGAAGTAGTTTCTGATGAGGTCTAAGGAGCTGTAAGACCTTTGTCTCCATGACAGAAACAGAGATGGTATCCAGTGTGCTCAGGGTTGTGGTCACTCAGGGAGTTACCATTATGCTCATTTTCATTCTTGGGCCTGGAGTGGTGTCTGGAATTAGCCCATCAGTTCCCCATTATTAGTCAACTGTTCCTCTAAGAGGCAAGCAGTCTTCTACTAGCCTCAAGTTTCCAGGTTTTCTACTTTCTCCCAGTTCTAGACTAACAAAGTAAACACATGGTTTGGAACTCCTGGTCAAAGCCTCATCCCTGCCACCAAATCACTCTATGACCTTGGACAGATCTCTTCAACCAAAACTCTCCCTTAAGTATGGGTAAAATAAATTATCTCATTCATGGTGTTGAACATAGGTAAATTATATGGTGACAAACAACAAGTATGGGAAGCTATATATATACAAAGTATAGAGTCTGTGCTAAGAGTTACTCCCATTTTCATTCAAATGCCAAAGAGGCATCACATGATTACTGGAATCTTGGAGTTTGGAATCTTAGAGTTAAAAGAGATCTTAACCATAACCTACTTCCACTAAATGCTTGTTTCAGCTCTGAAATGACCACTCAGCCTGTGAGATAACGTTTGAATGCCTTCTGTTATAGGAAATCCACTTCCCCACCAGCCCCTTTCATTCACAGAATATTAACTCTTCTGGGAGATAGCCTGGCTCTTCTCTTTGTCTCCATTTTACTCCCTAGCTGCTGACTTGGACAAATCATACCCCATGTATGGGAAGCCCATGATAGTAGGTTCTGTCACTCATCTCTCCCCATGTACACAGCACCAAGGTACCAGCCACAAATGAGTCTGCATCTGGGTCACTCTCTGCAGACACAGGTGGGCAGAGCCAGTCTGGGCCTCTGATGCCTCTTTTCCTGAGAGCAGGGTTTCCTGCTGGAGAAGGTGGGAGATAATCAGAAATAATCAGAAAAAAAGGACTCCCTTTACAGTCACTCCCATTAAGGTTGGAGAAGTACCTCTGTGTAGAACATTTCAGTTCTCAATACATCTTTTCAGGTAGGTATTGTCTTATTCAGGTATGGCAAAATCATTAGGACATGGACTTTCCAGGAAGAAGAAGGAGACTCTCATTCTGATTCTATCAGCTCCTGGTTAAGCAACTTGGTAAATCGTTAACCTAAGTCTTGGTTGCCTGATCAAGAAATTGGAATATTAGAGTCAACTTGTGATATTGTGTGAACTAAATACAAGATTTTAATAGATATAAAACACATTGTCTAACCTTTCAATAAGAGGTAGTTGTTTGTTTAGAAAAACAGTTGTATGTGTTAAGCTAGGACTTGGACCTAAACTTCTGACTCAAAATGTCCTCCCTCCACTCCACCACCCACTCTGGATATGCGGGGAGTGAACTTTGTGAAGATAACAAATCTGCTCATCTGCTAAATGCTGGGCCTTCTACCCTTCTCCCAAACTGGAGCTCCAAGTTATTCTAATCTCCCGGGTTACTCATTGTCCACACATTTGCAGTTCTTTGTCCTGCTGCTACTTCAAATTCATCATATTCCAGATGAAAATTCCAGAACAGGCCTACTTCCCCCCCCACACACTGGCTAATTTTTCTGATGACTGCATTTTATCTGTAGTATTGCTGATTCATTTAAGTTTTCAGGCTGATCACTGTACTCCATTCATCTTGTACACATGCAATGCTTGATATTCTATATACAGTTCAGTTCCGCCTTCATATGTTGATCCTATGCTGTTTCTGATGCTGTGCAAGGTCCTGGGGTACAATAATGAAAATGCTATTGTCCCTGTTCTTGAGGCACTCACAGTATTGTGGAGAACAGACATTTATTTAGGCACTGTAGGACAGGAAAACTATAAAAGTGTACAAAGCCAAGAAATAATGTTTCCTACATGTCTCATGTCTTTTTATGCCTCTATTCCTCCCTTAACTGATTTCTTTTCCATTAAGTGAATAGTTTCTAATATAGCATTTTAATTTCTTTAATGATTTTGAAACTATATTCTTTGAGGGTTGGGTTGTTTGTTCTGTTTTGTTAGTGGTTGCTCTAGGATCTCCTATATACATCTTCAAATGGGAGAAGCAGCTTCAGATCTGTTGTAGCTTAATTTCAGTGGTGTATATACAAACATGGTTTTTATGTAGATCTATTCCCTTTCCCTCTTTTTCTACTATTATATGATATAACATCTAATAATTTACAAGCCCAACAAAATATTGTTATAATTATTACTTCGCTCTCTGTAGTCATTTCCTTAGTCAGTACAGGTTTGATCCCACTGACATCCTTTGTGGTGCTATTGACAATATATTACACATATATTATAGATCTATAGGTTCAACAATATATCATACACATATTATTTTCTATACTTGGTTTGTAAATCAGTTAAGGCAAGAAAGGAAAAAATAAGCATAAAAAAAGCAGTTTATATTTACATAATTGCCTTTCACTGTTCCTTGTTTTCTGTGTGCATATGAATTACAATTGGGGTCATTTATACTTTCAGTTCAAAAAAAAACTCCTTCAGTATTTTCTGTGAGGTAAGACTGCTAGGAACAAATTCTCTCAGTTTTGTTGACCTGAGAAATATTTTATGCTGCCCTCATTTTGGAAAGTAGCTTCACTAGACATGAAATTCTTGTTTGATCGGCTTTTTGGTTTTTTGTTTTTGTTTCATACTTAAATATGTTATCCCACTGCCTTCTGGCCCCCATTGTTTCTGCTAAGTGATCTATTAATGTTATTAGGGTTTCCATATAAATAGTTATTGGTTTCTTTTTTTTTTTGTTGTGTTATGTTAGTCACCATAAAATACATTACTAGTTTTTGATGCAGTGTTCCAAGATTCATTGTTTATGTACCTCATCCAGTTATTGGTTTCTTGCTGCTTTCAGGATTTCTTCCAGTATTCACTTTTTAGCCCTTTTATGATGATGTGTCTGTTTGTGGAATTCTCTCTGTTTGTGAGCTTCTAGATGTGTAAGTATTTTTCAGTAAATTTGGGATATTTTCAGTAATTATTTCTTCAAATATTTTTCTGCGCCTCTTTCTTTCTCTCCTTCAATCTCTCTCTCTCTTTCTTCTTTCCAGTACTCCACTACATATGTATTTGTGTGCTTAATGATGTCCCACATTTCTCTGAGGCTCTCTTCATTCTTCTTCATTTTCTCTTTTTTCAGTTTGCATAATCTATAACAATCTATCTACAGGATTACTAATTCTTCTGCCAGTTCAAAGTCACTCTTGACCCCCTCCAGGGAACTTTTCATTTTAACTATTATACTTAGAAACTCCACAATTTCTATGCGGTTATGTTTTAAAATTCCTTCCTCTTACTGCTAGTTTTGATCTGATAGGCATTGTCATAATACTTTCTTTTACTTCTTTAAACATGTTTTCCTTTTTTCTATGAACATATTTTTTTGAGGCTTATAAACTTTATTTTCTTTCCAATGTTTTTTCATTTTTTAAGTTTTTATTTTAATTCCAGTTAATAAACAGTGTTATATTAGTTTCAAGTGTCTGATGTAGTGATTCAACAATTGTATACATTAGTGCTCATCTCCACAAGTGTACTCCTTAATCCCCTCATCTATTTCACCCATCCCCCACCCACCTCCCCTCTGGTAACCATCAGTTTGTTCTCTATAGTTAACAGTCTGTCTCCTGATTTGTCTCTTTCTCTATCTCTTTCTTTCCCTTTGCTCATCTGTTCTTTCTTAAATCCTGTATATGAGTGAAATCATATGGTATTTGTCTTTCTCTAACTACCTTATTTCACTTAGCATTATACTCTCTAGCTCCATTCATGGCATGATTTCATTCTTTTTATGGATGAAATATATATATACATACATATGTATATATATATATATATTCTTTTTTATAGATGAAATGTGTGTGTGTGTGTGTGTGTGTGTGTATATATATATATATATAGAGAGAGAGAGAGAGAGAGAGAGAGACTGCTTCCATACCTTGGCTACTGTAAATAATGCTGTGATAAACATGGGGGTACAAGTATCTCTTTGTATTAGTGTTCTTGTATTCTTTGGGTAAATATCCAGTAGTGCAATTGTTGGATCATATGGTAGCTCTATTTTTAGCTTCTTGAGGAACCTCCATACTGCTTTCCTCAGTGGCTGCACCAGTTTGTACTCCCCCCAGCTGTGCAAGGGATTCCTTTTTCTCCACAGCCTTACCAAAACCTGTTGTTTCTTGTGCTTTTTTTTTAAATTTTCGTGTTTCTGACAGGTGTGAGGTGATATCTCATTGCATTTTTTTTTCCTCATTGTAGTTTTGATTTGTATTTCCTTGATGATGAGTGATGTTGAACATTTTTTCATGTCTGTTGGTCATCTTGGCTTCTTCTTTAGAGAAATGTCTGTTCATCTCTTCTGCCCATTTTTTAATTGGATTATTTGTTTTGGGGGTGTTGAGTTTTATAAGTTCTATGAACATACTTTTAATGTCTTCTTTGAAGTGTTTTTCTGTTAAGGCTGTCATTACATCACTCTCAGAGATGGTTTCTCTTGCCTGCTTTTTATCCAGCTGTATGGGTCATATTTTCCTGTTTATTTTTATGATATAAAAATTTGTTGGAAAATGGACATTTTCAATAATACATTGCAGCAACTCTGGGTACTGAGCCTCCCTTCTGGATCTTGTTATTGTTACTTATTTATTTGTTTAGTGTTGGCTGAATTATTTTATTGCAGTCAGTTTTATCCCCACAGTGGTAAGCCTCTGGTGTTGTTCCTCAGGGCAGCACAGCCATGGGTATGCCTACAGTCATTGTGAGCTGACCATAGAATTGGTAAGGCTCCTCCTCTCTTCCCTTCATAACACTCAGCTGTTAAACACCACTGCTTGGCAGTTGGTTTTTCTATGATTTTCAGCAATTACCTGGGGCATAAATTGCTCTACCATGTATCCTATCAAATTGTGACTCCATGGAAGGAATAGTATTTTAACTCAATGCTTAATATCTCTTCTCTCTCTGGGAAGGTTCCTCCCAGCTGTCTTTTTACTCCATTTTCTATAACACAGTAAGGATCCTACAGCCTAGGCTATATCAGTATCAGATCCACAAATCTCCTCCCAATTGCCTTTCTCCTGTTCTTGAGAGCACCTTTGGGCTTGAATTTATCTGTGCTTTATTGCAAATAAACTCAGTTCTTGGGAGAAGAAATTAAGAGCTATTTTTTAGGGCTGCTTCTACACCCAAGCAAATCTCTAAGCCATGACTCTGGAGCTGCAGGTGAGGAAATTAGCAGTCTTTTCTCTGAGTGACCCCACAATACCTAGACACTGAGCATTTTGTTAGAGGGGAAGCAGTTTGAGTTCCAGTGAGCTTACTTCTCCTGGTGTAGAACCCACAACTCATAAGCCAGGGAAGCAAGGACACCTGGAGTTCCTAAAAACTCAGCACTCCACACCAAGGTAGAGCCTCCATTCCAGAAGTGGAAGCTAAGCAGAAAAAGGACCCACCTTTCAACTACACTTGTCTAGGGCTTAGCCTCAGCAACAGGTAGCTGGGGGCATGATTAGGAGCACAAATGACCTGCTCTCATAGGAAGAACGTTCTTCTGCTGGGTATAAAGACCTGTGTTCTGAGATGTGGTAGTCTGGAGTGGAGTCTTCACATCACTGAGATAGGAGGGAAAGAGGTAGAGTCATGGTTCAAAATGCCACAGCCTCCAGTGTTTCCCACTGAATTTTCAAAATTTTTCTTGAATAGATGTTTCTTCATTTGCTCTTCACCTTTAGAATCATTTCCAGAAGTTTTAAATTATCCTTTTTCTATATTTCTACCAATTTTACTGTAGAATGGATACTGGAGCATCTCACACTGTCATGCTGGAAGAAAATTGCTTCCTCCATTTTAAATTGTATTTATTTTGTTTTTCATGCAAAAGCAAGACTTCCTGAAGTGAAGCAGTCTTTTTAGGTAGAGGCACTATTTCCCTGCCATTGATGTAATGAATCATTTTTTTTTTAAGTTTCTCTTTTTTCATAAAAGAAAAAGTCTTCTGCATAAGGGGACCATTCACCTGATTGCTTAGAATGATACCTTACTTTTAGACTCTTTAGTTCATTCAAATGACTATTATTTTATATGTCTGTTCATTTTCAGAGAGGTAAGTTTGGATTTCCTAGAGGTTTGTGGGAGAGGGTAATGGATTAGTGTTTCCCAATATGAAATACTAATGTATATCTCCTATAGTATTAATTTCAAGAAGTGTAGGAAAACTAAATTAATGAAAGAGTGGAATAAAATGAGAGGAGAAATAAATTTTGATTGGAAAAGATCCTTAATTTCAAGTGGAAAAGCACCAATGAAAAAAGACTGGGAAAAGTTTTAAGATTAAAGAAAAAAAATATGCAGGTTATGCAAGAAGAAAAATCTCTAAGCCTTCAGCTGTACTGGATTTCATTTAGTGCTTTAAACACAGTAAGACCTTTCCCACCTCAGGGACTTTGCACATACAGCTCTCTTCCTGCAATGTTCTTTGCCCAGTGCTTGACAAGACAGAATTCTTTTGTCTTTCATGCCTCAACTAAAATGACATCAAAATGTTAGCAGTGGTTATCTATCTCCACATGGTAGGATTTGGTATAATTTATTTCTATTTCTTTATTTTTTTATTTTTAAAATCTTTACTCCTTAAACATTATGTTTTCAAGTGGTTAAAAGATGCAATAGATATTTTAGTCTTTGCTATCTTTGAAATTTGCTTAGTAAGATAAAAACATTGATTTAACTTTTCTCCCAAATAATAGACAGTTGTCCCAGTGACATTTATTGCATGGTGCAACTTTTTCTGCTAATTTAAAGCTTTATCACAATAATCCACTTAATACTACATGCACTTGGCTCTGTTTCTAAAGTTTCTATCCAGCTCTAGTGATCTTTCATTCTACCATTAGCACATGCTGTTTCAGAGTCCTGGCTATGTGACAAAGCAGTGACTCCTTCTTACTGTTTTTCCACATTTGCTTAGCTTATTTTCGTGCTTATTTGTAGATGACATTTAGATTATCTTTTATTTCTTAAAAACCGTGTTAGAATTTTATGTTTCAGTGCATTTAATTTAAGATTACTTCAAGGGAATATGCACCATTACAACCAATTTATCTTTCTGTTTGGTATCATTGTGTATCTATCATTAAATTTATACATGGTGCCTCACTGGAGATTTTGAAGGTCCTGCCTGACTCCTGCTAACATTTTAATGCATGGATCTGTTTGTTGATAGTGTGGATGTGACTGTTTCACATTATGTTCTATCCTATTTCTGATTAGTGTTTACATGTAAGAACAATAGGCAATGGTTCTTAACCTCTCACTGCAGGCAAGCTCCCTGTGTTAAGAACATTACTACTTAATTTTATCCTTGCCCATTTTCACATGAAGAAATGGACTATTAAAGGTCTCAAGTAATTTACCAGACAACTCACAGGTGGCAACACTCAGGCTGGAATTCAAGCGTTCTGACAATATGATCTTAATAACTGAGAGTGCCATGAGTGTAAGGTCCATGTACTGTATAATTGTCCAGTTTCATGAAAACCCTTTTTATTCCTAATGGCATATCAGTTGATTATCTTAGATTTCCCAGATAAATTTTCATTTCAACAAATAATTTTTCCTTCTCCTTTCCAATACTTTTACTTTGTATTCTTTGTGTAATACCCATTTTTATAATGTATATACTTATTTTAAATATCTTTGAAAAACAAATGCATATACACTATCATAGCACAACATAGTAATCTTTAAGCACTCTAAGAGTATTTAAGAGGATAGGATTTCATATAGGACATTGACATAATCCCTAGAATATTGAGAATGCCAAACTAGAAGTCCCTGGAATGATTAAGGTGCATAAAGATTTTTTTATGTTCTGTTTTAGTGTCTGTTATTTCTTTCTTATTTTAAAAGAAAGTATAAAATTGAGCCTATTTTAATGGTATTTTTACAAAATTGAGATATTTTTAATGCTAAGAAAACCTTGATTTTGCTTATCTGAATATCCTTATTCAATAGAGGACACTTAGCAGACATTTGATGGTACTGATGTTGCAGAGAGTTGGGGAAATGGATGAAGGCAACCAGACAGGAGTCTCTGAATTCCAACTCCTGGGGATCTCAGACAGTCCTGAGCAGCAGCAGGTCCTGTTCTGGATGTTCCTGTCCATGTATCTGGTCACAGTGGTGGGAAATGTGCTCATCATCCTAGCCATTGGCTCTGACTCCCACCTGCACAGTCCCATGTACTTCTTCCTGGCCAACCTCTCCTTCACCGACCTCTTCTTTGTCACAAATACAATTCCCAAGATGTTGGTTAACCTTCAGTCCCAGAGCAAAGCCATCTCCTATGCAGGGTGCCTAACACAGCTCTACTTCTTGGTCTCCCTGGTGACACTGGACAACCTCATCTTGGCCACAATGGCATATGACCGCTATGTGGCCATCTGCCGCCCCCTCCACTATGTCACAGCCATGAGCCCTGGGCTCTGTATTTTGCTTCTCATCTTATGTTGGGCACTTTCTGCCCTCTATGGCCTCACCCTCACTCTCCTCATGACCAGGGTGACATTCTGTGCATCCCGGAAGATCCACTACATTTTCTGTGAGATGTATGTCTTGCTGAGGCTGGCCTGTTCCAACACCCAGATCATTCACATAGTGCTGATTACCACAGGCATCTTTATTTTCCTTACCCCTTTTGGGTTCATGATCATGTCTTACATCCGTATTGTCAGAGCCATCCTCCGAATACCCTCAGCCTCTAGCAAGTACAAAGCCTTCTCCACCTGTGCTTCCCACTTGGCTGTGGTCTCCCTCTTCTATGGGACACTTTGTATGGTATATCTGCAACCCCTCAAAACCTACTCCATGAAGGACTCAGTAGCCACAGTGATGTATGCTGTGGTGACCCCCATGATGAACCCTTTCATCTACAGCCTGAGAAACAAGGACATGCATGGGGCTCTGGGAAGACTGCTCTCAGGGAAAGCCTTTCAGAGGTTGACATGAGGTAATTTTGAACACTGTGAAGTGGAGACTGAGAATTTCCTTCCATGTACAAGGCATTATCCTATGGGGAATACAAGAGGGATTAGAACAAAGCTCCAGCTCAGAATGAATTTATGTATCTGTGGTAAAGGAAAGACATGTATGCATAACCCAAAGTCCCCCAGTGTCAAAAACCTTGGAAATAAATAAAGCCACACTAACACTAATACCAGAATTTTGTAGGATAAGATCCTTCATCTTATGTGACCACAGTACCACATTGCCATCATGCTTTGGAATCCATGTAATGGAGTAAACTCACCAACTAAAATATACACAATGTCTGAATGGATAAAATAAATATATCCAACTATATGCTATCTACAAGACATACCACTTGAGATTTGAGAACACAATGGCCTTAAGTGAAAGGATGGGGATAAGATATCCCACATTATATGTAGCTAACCATAGGTGGCTATGTTTATAACAGACAAACAGGACTTTAGATCAAAAAACTCACCAAAGACAGAAGAGGACATTATAAAATGATTTTAAGTCAATTTAGCATAAAATATAAGAATTATAAATGTATGTGTACCCAAGTTCAGAGGACCTAAGTATATAAAGCAATACTAACAGAACTGAAGGAGAAATGGACAGCGACAATAATAGTAAGAAACTTCAATACCCTATTTTCAACAATGGATAGATCATACAGGCAGGAAATCAATAAGGAAACAGCAGATTTGAAAAACACTACAGACCAAATGGACCTAACAGACACATCTAGAACAGTCTACCAAACAGCAACAAATAAGCATTCTACAGTACACACAGAGCATTCTCCAAGGTAGATTACATGACAGGCCGAAACACAAGTCTTTTTTCTTCTTTTTCTTTTCTTTTGGGGTGGGAGTGTGAGAAGACACATTTTATTTATTTATTTAATATCTTAGTTCAACTAATTAACATATAATATATTATTAGTTTCAGAGGTAGAGATCAGTGATTCATCACTCTTATATAATACCCAATGCTCATTATATCACATGCCATCCTTAATGTCTATCACCCACTTACCCAATCCTTCACACCCATCCCCCACACCCCTCCCCTCTAACAACACTCAGTTGTTTCCTATGATTAAGAGTCTCTTATGATTTGTCTTCCTCTCTGATTTCATCTTGTTTATTTTTTAACTCTCTTCCCCTATGATCCTCTGTTTTGTTTCTTAAATCCCACATATAAGTGACATCATATGATAATTGTCTTTCTCTCACTAACTTATTTCGCTTAGCATAGTAACCTCTAATTTCATCCACGTCATTGCAAATGGCAAGATTTCATCTTTTTGATGGCTGAGTGGTATTCCATTGTGTTTGGGATATATCACACACCTTCTTTATCCATTCATCTGTGGATAGACATCTGGGCTCTTTCCATAGTTAAGCTATTGTGGACATTTGACTATGAACATTGGGGTACACATGGCCTTTCAGGTCACTGCATTTGTATCTTTGAGGTAAATACCCAGTAGTGCAATTGCTGTGTCATAGGGTAGCTCTATTGTCAACTTTTGAGGATTATCCACACTGTTTTCCAGAACTATTGCACCAGCTTGCATTCCCACCAAGAGTACAAGAGTGTTCCCCCTTCTCCACATTCTTGCAACATCTGTCATTTCCTAACTTGCTAATTTTAGCCGCTCTGACTGGTATGAGGTGGTATCTCACTGTGGTTTTGGTTTGTATTTCCCCAACACAGTGTGATGTTGAGCATTTTTTCATGTGTTTGTTATAGTCATTAGGATGTCTTCATTGCAGAATATCTGTTCATGTCTTCTGCCCATTTCTTGATTGGATTATTTGTTCTTTGGGTGTTGAGTTTGATAAGTCCTTTATAGATTTTGGATACTAGCCCTTTATCTGATACATCATTTGCAAATATCTTCTCCCATTCTGTCAGTTCTCTTTTGGTTTTGCTGACTGTTTCCTTTGCTGTGCAAAAGCTTTTTATCCTGATGAGGTCCCAATAGTTCATTTTTGCATTTGTTTCTCTTGCCTTTGGAGACATGTCTAGGAAGAAGTTGCTGCAGCTGAGGTTGAAGAGGTTGCTGCCTGTGTTCTCCTCAAGGATTTTGATAGGTTCCTATCTCACACGGAAGTCTTCATCTATTTTTTTTATGTTAATTGGGTTTTTTTAATTTTTTTTTATTTTCAGCATAACAGTATTCCTTGTTTTTGCACCACACCCAGTGCTCCGTGCAATCCGTGCCCTCTCTAATACCCACCACCTGGTTCCCCCAACCTCCCACCCCCCGCCACTTCAAACCCCTCAGATTGTTTTTCACAGTCCATAGTCTCTCATGGTTCACCTCCCCTTCCAATTTCCCCTAACTCCCTTCTCCTCGCTAACTCCCCTTGTCCTCCATGTTATTTGTTATGCTCCACAAATAAGTGAAACCATATGATAATTGACTCTTTCTGCTTGACTTATTTCACTCAGGTCTTCATCTATTTTGAGTCTATTTTTGTGTGTGGTGTAAGGAAATGGTCCCATTTCATTCTCCTGCATGTGACTGTCCAATTTTCCCAACATCATTTGTTGAAGAGGTGGTCTTTTTTCCAAATAGATGCATTTGTGGGGCATTGGTGGTTCAGTGGTAGAATTCTCGCCTGCCAAATAGATGCATTTTATTAATTACCCTACATCTACAGTTTAACTTGAGGTAAAATATAAGCAACACATAAAAATGTCTATTTCTGCTACCATGTAATATAATTATCCATCGTGAATATTCTGATAAAGCTAATGAAAACTCTATGCCATCATATACTCTAGCTTCTCTTATAGCTGGTATTTTCTAGCTCTCATTTTCTGTGAAATCCCAACACATGTAAGATTCTCCCACAAATGGTGTAGAATATCAGAGTGTCCATAATTAGCTTATTAGCCCCTCCTTCCCCACCCTAGAGCCTCAAAGTTACAAGTAGAGTTCTAAAATAATGAAGGCCATGAAAACTCCTTGAGTCTGATCCAAGCTGGGCAGTGTTCCAAAGAAATACACACCACAATTTAGGTTGCATGATAGTGAGGGTTTAGTGTCATTGAGCTTGCCCAAACACTCATACCTGATCTTAAACGTCTGGTACACCATGCCTTTTGGATGAAAAATAAATGTAGAAGAGATTCTCTGTATACCATCTATAAGCCACATGCTGACATATGTTATTTCCTATTAGGTGATCCGAATGGTGATTTTTTAATTATAACAAAAAACATATGAACCATGATAGATAGCTTAGGAAAGGGTTTAGTCAAATATACAGATTCTAACTGTTCACTCAGTCACCAAGGAGATCTGTAAACAAAAGGATCATTTAAATGACTCTTCAAATAGAAAAACTAAAGGGTTGAACTATCACAAGTGTTTTCTTCACTGCAGAAGATGATGTTCCAGTAGGGGAGATCTTCACTTGACTGGAAAATAGACACCATAGTTGAAGGCTCTGTTGATACATAAAAAATCTGGTGAGTTCCATGCCTGTCATTTTCCCTGTCCTTTTTCCACCATTGCTGTAAAATACTTATAATACATTCCAAAGTAAACCAGCCATTCCAAATCTACAGTCACTTTGCTCTTTATTTCAATTGACAGAACTGCTGAAAAAGTAGACACTTCTATCTAAAAGAAGGAAAAATGTTTGTATAGAAGGTGTTTCTGTGGGGCACTTGGGTGGCTCAGTCAGTTAAGTAAGTGACTGCCTTCAGCTCAGGTGATGATCCCAGGATCTTGGGATTGACCTTCTCATCAGGCTCCCTGCTCAGCAGAGTCTACTTCCTCTCCCTCTGCCCCTCTCCCTGCTCATGATCTCTCACTCTCTTACTCTTGCTCTCTCCCAAATGAATATAAGCTTAAAGAAAAAATAAGGTTTTTCTGTTACACAAAGTAACAGCTTGCGGCAGTAACACATCTGAAAACTCTTCTGACCCACCAATACTTTAACCCTGGAGGGAAGAGGTCTAACATGCAGGGCCTGGTTTTTGCTTGACCTGAGAGTTTCCATCAGTCTCTTTATTTCTTCTGTTGCAGGAACCTCCAACTGGCTTGGCTCAGCTGATTCTTGTATCACTGGACCTTTTGACTCACTCTGATCAACCAATTCTGGGATCAACAAGTCCTAGAAATGGTCTAATGACTGTGAATTTAATGAACTCAGCAGAATCTAAGATTCTTCCCATAGAGTTGATTTCCAGGTAACTGGGGGCTTTGAATGACTCTGTGGGAGGAATGCCATTAACTACCACACAGCCAGGGTTAATTGCCATTTTTCTGCACAGAACATTCACAGGAAAGCCCATACTAATAGCTTCACCAAATTTTGACTGAAGGGGCCATTAACTGTTTCTCTGAAAAAGTTGTCTAGTTTTTCAACTTTTGATATTCTTTCGTATTCATCATCTGGAATTGTCACCTGAATGATGTTAAGATCTCCAACATCTGATTCAGTAGTATGAACACTGGGTGATGAATTTATTCTCAGAGGGGTGTTCTCCTTAACTGTGGTCTCAAACATTTCAGGCTTTTTAATGATGAACTGAATTTTAGCTTTGTTTCTGAATATCTTCTTCAGCCTTGGAATGCCAAAAGGAGACTGCAGTCAGAATGGCACACCTTTAAGCAAGCTTTCTGCATAAAAGTCTTCTGGGAAAGATTCAAATAATGCAAATGGCACTTTCAGAGCTTGCTTAAGGCCAAGAACTTCACAGCATTTTTCGTTGAAAAGAATTTCGACTTTCTGTTTTAGGTCTATGATTTTGGCATTCCAGGCCACAGAAGAATACTCTCACCCTTGAGGATTAAAGGGAACATTAGAACAATTAGTCTGAGTAGGGGTTTGAACTGCGAGGTTTGAGGTCATTTTTTTCCCCTAGATTTTTATTTATTTATTTGACAGAGATCACAAGTAGGCAGAGAGGCAGGCAGAGAGAGAGAGGGAAGCAAGCTCCATGCTGAGCAGAGAGCCCAATGCAGGGCTCAATCCCAGGACCCTGGATCATCACCTGAGCTGAAGGCAGAGGCTTTAACCCACTGAGCCACCCAGGTGCCCCTGAGGTCATTGTTATTAGGACCTTCCACAGTGACCTCAGTTTCAGGAACTTTTGAATTACTCCCAGGACTTCATGGTCTTTTCAGGGACTGCAAGGCTTTAGTGTTTACTTTATTAGCCATTCCCAGAGGCAAATAGGAGATAACTAGTTCAGGATTTTTAACAACACAAATGTGATCGTATTACTCCCAAAGATAATCCTTTCAAGTCACAAAACACAAGTCTTAACAAATCCAGAAAACTGAAATCATTGTATCTTTTCTGACAACAATGGAATGAAGCAAGGAATAAGGAACAAAATGAGAACAGAAATACTCACAAATACATGGAAGTTAACCAATATATTATTGAATAACCTATAGGACAAAGAGGAAGTCAAAAGGGGAATTAGAAAATATCATGAGTCAAAAGTGGAAACACAATATTCACTTCATTAGCACATATACTAAAATTGGAACAAGACAGAGAAGATTAGCATGGCCCTTGTGCAAGGATGACACAAAAATTTGTAAAGAGGTCCATATTTAAGAAAAGAAAAAGAAAACACAACATATAGAAACTTATGTAACACAGCAAAAGCAATTCTAAGAGAAAAGTTCATAGTAATAAAACAACAGTATTTAAAAAAGAAGAAAAATCTTGGGGCGCCTGGGTGGCTCAGTGGGTTAAGCCTCTGCCTTCAGCTCAGGTCATGATCTCAGGGTCCTGGCATCGAGTCCCGCATCAGGCTCTCTGCTTGGCAGGGAGCCTACTTCCTCCTCTCTCTCTCTCTGCCTGCCTCTCTGCCCACTTGGTCTCTCTCTGTCAAATAAATAAATAAAATCTTTAAAAAATAAAAATTTAAAAAAAAAAGAAGAAAAATCTCAAAAACAACTTTATTATATACCTCAAGGAACTAGAAAAAGAATAAATTATGTCCTGAATTAACAGAAGGAAGGAAATAATAAAGATCATAATAGAAATTAATGAAATAGAAAATAGAAACATATAGAAATTAATAATTAAACTAATGGTTTCATTTTTTGAAAAAAACAAACATAATCAAGCAACACTAGACAGAGAAAAAAGAGAAGACAGATTTTGTCAATTAGTAACAACAGACATCACATTTAATGTCATAGACATAGAAAAACAAAAAGATAAAGGACTCATATTAAAAACTACATGCCAACAATTAAACAACCTGTAAGAAGTAAATAAGATCCTTGAAACATACACTACCAAGACTGAAGTAAGAAGAAATAGAATGTATGAAAAAAAAAAAAAACAGCAAAAAATAGATTGACTCAGGGGCACCTGGGTGGCTCAGTGTGTTAAGCCTCTACCTTCAGCTCAGGTCATGATCTCAGGATCCTGGGATCAAGCCCCACATCAGGCTCCCTGCTCAGCAAGGAGCCTGCTCCCCCTCTCTCTCTGCCTGCCTCTCTGCCTACTTGTGATCTCTCTCTCTGTCAAATAAATAAATAAAATCTTTTTTTTAAGAAAAAATAGATTGACTCCGCAATAAAAAAATCCAACAACAAAAAAGTGCCATCCTTCAAATATCTAAAGAATCATTCTTAAGTTCTTCCCCCACAAAAAAAAAAATGAAAAGGAAGCGGTTACGCTTCCAAACTCATTTTACAAGGCTAGCATCATTCTGAAATCAAAGCCAGACAAAGACACTGCAAGAAAAGAAAACTATAAGCTCACTTCCATGAAGAATACAAAGGCAAAAATACTCAACAAAAATATTATCAAACTGAATTCAACAGCACACTAAAAGAATTATACACCAATAACAACCAGAATTTACCCAAGAGATGCAAGGATAGTTCAATATATGCAAATCAATCAACATGGTACAGCACGTTAACCTTATGGAGTTTAAAAAACCATTTGATCATCTTAATGGATGTAGAAAAAACATATAACAAAATTCAACACTCTTTCATGTTAAAAACTAAAAAATTTTATATAAAGGGCACTTACCTCAACACAATAAGGGGCATATATACAAGCCCACAACTAACGTCATGCTCAATGGTGAGAAAAATTGAAAGTTATTCCATTAAGATCTGGAACAAAGCAAGGATACCCACACTCACCACATCTATTCAACACAATAAGGGAAGTCTTAATCAGATGAATTATTCAAGAAAAAGAAATAAAAGGTATCCAAATAAGAAAAGAAGAAGTAAAATTACCTCTGCAGATGACATGATCTTATAGGAATAAAACACCAAAGATTCTACAAGAAGACTATTAGAAATAATCAATGAATTCAAAAAATGTGTAGGGTACAAAATCAATGCACAAAATCAGTGATATTTTTATACACTAACAATGAATTGTGAGAACAGGAAACTAAGAAAGCAATTCCATTTACAATAGCATCCAAAAAATAAACAAAATACTTGGGAATATTTAAACAAAGACAAAAAAAAAAGACTTGTACATTGAAAATTATAAAACATTGATGAAGGAAATGTTAAAAGACATATAGAAAGACATCTCATGTCCATGGATTAGAAGTATTAATTTTGTAAAAATGTCCATGTTACCCAAAGTGGTCTCTTGATTCAATGCAATCCCTATCAAAACTCCAGTGGTATTCTTAACAGATACAGGAAAAAAAAAAAAACCCAATCCTGAAATTCATTTGGAACAACAAAAGACCCCAAATAGCCAAGGCAATCTTGACAGCCAAGACAAACTGGGGGCATCACACTTCCAGATTTCAAAATCAATAGTAATCAAAACAGTATGGTGCTTGTATAAAGGCACACATATAGACCAATTGAACAGAATAGAGAAACCCAAAATAAATCCACACATACACACTGATCATTGAAAAAGGTGCCATACTGATATTTAGTAAGAGATACATATCCTTTTTGATGGCCATCAAAAAGAATGAAATCTTGGGGCATCTGGGTAGCTTGTGATCTTGGTGCCCTGGAATTGAGCCCTGAAGGGAATCTGCTTCTCCCTCACCCTCTGCCCCCCTCCTACACTCTCTCTCTCTCTCTCTCTCTAATAAACAAATAAAATGTTTTTTTTATTTTTTATTATGTTCAGTTAGCCAACATGTAGTACCATCATTAGTTTTTGATGTAGTGTTCAACGATTCATTAGTTGCATATAACACCCAATGCTCATCACATGTACCCTCCTTAATAATCATCATCCAGCTACCCTGCCCCTCCCACCCCTCTCTTCTGAAACACTCAGTTTGTTTCCTCGAGCCCAGAGTCTCTCATGGTTTGTATCCTCACTGAAAGTAAAATCTTCTTTTTTAAAAAAAAGAATGAAATCTTGCCATTTGCAAATACATGGATGGAACGAGAGGGTATTATGCTAAGCGAAATAAGTCAGTCAGAGAAAAACAAATCTCATATGATTTTACTTATGTGAAACAAACAGGTAAACATAAAGGAAGGGAAGGAAAACTAAAATAAGATGAAAATTGAGAGGGAGGAAAACCAGAAGAGATGTTGAACTCTAGGAAACCAACTGAGGGTTGCTGGAGACGAGCTGGGTGGGAGGAAGGTGAGGGCATTAAGAGGGGCACTTGAAGTAATGTACACAGGATGTTATATGTAATTGATAAATAACTAAATTCTACCTCTGAAACTAAAATAAGAGAGAAAGAGAGACCTACATGTAATTTTGGTTAAGTTGATCTTAGGTGCTCTCGCCATACACATACACATACACACACAAACAATGGTACTTTTGTGAGGTCACTGATATGTTAACTAGCTTGATTGTGATAATCATTGTACAATATATATATTTGTCAAAATGTCATATTGTAAAACTTAAATATATACATTTTTATTTGACAATAGTAGTTCAAGAAAATGGAGACAAATTAAAGTATCATTTCAATAAGCTTTTGTATATTACCTATAGTCTTATAAATTAAATTATCCACCTATAGGGGTACCTGGGTGGCTCAGTTGGTTAAGCATCTGCCTTCAACTTGGGTCGTGATCTCAGGGTCCTGGGATTGAGCCCCACATTGGCTCTCTGCTCAGCGGGGAGCCTGCTTTCCTCTCTCTCTCTCTCTCTGCCTGCTGCTCTGCCTACTTGTGATCTTCTTTCTTTTGGTCAAATAAACAAATAAAATCTTTAAAAAATATATCCACCTATAATTATGGATAGTTTTAATTTCATGTCCTATAATGCCAAACTGATATCAAAATGTAACCATTTCCCCACAGCCTCACCAACACTACTTCAATATTTTTATTTATTCTATTAGCATAATAAAAACAGAGTAATGTAATTTAATTATAGATAAGGATAATAATTTGCCAATCAGCATTGACAACTGAAAATTATTCCTATCACCCAGGGTTTTATCAAATTTTCAATATCCTTGCTACTCCTACAAATGAAAATTTTAAAATAAAGATATTTGTGGTGTGCCTGAGTGACTCAGTTAAGTGTCCAGCTCCTGATCTCAGCTCGGGTCTTGATCTCAGGGTTGTGAGTTCAAACCCTCACTGAGCTTCATACCCAGCATGGAGCCTAGTTTAAAAAAAAAATCTAAAATAAAGATATTTGTAAATAGAGCAATATGGTGTCATCATCACACAACTGAAGGCATATTCTTAGACAACAGAATTAAATAAGCCACATTAGCACTTAAATGTTTTCCTCCAAGATGAAGTAGCCCACTATCACCATTATTATTGAAAATTGTACTAAAAAAATAATAAAATAATACTGAAGGTACAAACCAGGAAATCAGGGGAGATAAAGAAATTAAAGAAATTTAATATACCAAAAAATTCCACCTATGGTAAAGTAACAGGGTCTGGACTACCAATGCAAGCTTAAAAACTGGATGTAGGAAAAGCTATTTTAAAATACTGGACAACAGGCACAAAACTTGTAATACCTGGAAGAAGGACAACAAATGACATGCACTCTATCACTAGACAGATTTCTGTCTGGAAGAAATTTCCAGACTGTAGCACAAGGAGAGAAAACCCAAAGACCATAAATCTCATTGAGCTAAGGAGAGAGATCAGTGTTAAGGGAGACTGGAATGGCTAGAATTTGCAAGGCAGAGTTATGGAGAGGAGAAAGCCACCGAGACAAAGAATTATATTTATCAACAGAGAGATCCAAATAAGACTTAGGCTGAATATCAACTTCTGTATTCATAGGATGAAAGCCCTGGTAGAGCCCAGATGTCCAACAGAGGAATGGATAAAGAAAATGTGAGATATGTGTGTGTATATATACACATACATACACACACACAATACACACACACACACACACTCATACATACAATGGAATATTCTTTAGCCATCAGAAAGGGTGAAATCTTAACCATTTACATCAACATGGATGGAACTGGAGGGTATCATGCTAAGTGAAATAAGCCCTTCAGAGAAAGACAATTATCATATGGTTTCATTCACTTGTAGAATGTAAGGAATAGCACATAGGACCATAGGGGAAGGGCGGGAAATCTGAATGGGAAGAAATCAGAGAGGGAGACAAACCACGACAGACTCTTAACTATAGGAAACAAACTGAGGGCTTCTAGGGGGGAGGTGAGTAGGGGGATGCGGTAACTGGGTGATGGGCATTAAGGAGGGCATGTGACGTGATGAGCTCTAGGTGTTATATGCAGCTGATGAATCACTGAACTCTACATCTGAAACTAATGACATACTCTATGTTGGCTAATTGAATTTAAATTTTAAGAAAATACTGGAGACCTGTACAGCAAATAATTCTCTGTGCTCACACTGGATCAAGAATTGTTTGAGCTCCCTTCACCCAAAATGGAGAGACTTTTCCATATACAAGACATTCAGTAGAGATCCCAAAAGTGTTTTATAGGTAGGATTAAATTAGCCCTAAAATAAAGGCTATTCTAGACAAGACCTAAAAGAAGCTTTAAAACAGCTTCAAAGCCATCAAACTAACTCATCTGTAACTTAACCATCAGCAGCAAAAGTCTCACACTCTTACACAAACACAACAGGATCCAGTGCTCGACAATATAAAATTCACAGTGCCTGGAATACAATGAAGTATTACTAGATATACAAAGAAACAGTAATGTTAGATCCATAATTGAGAGAAAAATAAGTTATAGAAACAGACCCAGAAATGTTAGATGATGAGACTAACAGATAAGTATGTTAAAACAGCTGTTACAGATAGACTTCATAAGATGAAGAACACAAATGAAAATGAAAACATATTAAGTAGAAAAATAAAAGGAAAAAGAACATTAAGGAAATTACAGAGACTTTTAAAACATAATACATAGAATGAATATTTCACTGGAAGAGATTAAAAGAGTATTTAACATTGTAGAGAAAAAGAGTATTGAACTTGAAACATAAAAATATAACCAATAAAATAAATAATAAAATCCAAAAAGAAAGCAGAGAGAAGAAAATGTCACAATAAAATTAACAAACTCTCAGTGAGCTGCGGTCTAATGATAAAATCAATAATATTAATAATGATAATAACATGCAATAATATCATGTGGTCTAACAAATATGTCATTGAAATCTCAGAAGGAGATAGAGAGAGGGCCAAAAAATGATTAAAGAAATAGTGACCAAATATTCCCATACACAATAGAAGCTTAACAAATATCAATTAAGCAGTCTAAACACATCCACACACACCCATACCAAATATGGAGAGGAGAACGCCAATATGCAAATTACTGAAAATGAGCAATAAAGTTTCAAACATAGCCAGAGAGAAATAAGAACCATTACCCACAAAGGAACAAAGGCAAATATGTTAGCAAATTTCTTATGAGGATATATGCATACCAGAAGAAAAAGAAACACATATTAAGTGCTGAAATAAAAAACCTGTCCACATTGGGTTATGGACATTGGGGAGGGTGTATGCTATGGTGAGTGCTGTGAAGTGTGTAAACTTGGCATTTCACAGACCTGTACCCCTGGGGATAATAATTATTATATGTTAATAAAAAAATAAAAAACCTGTCCACAAAAATTCTATGTCCAGCAAATACCCTCCCCAGTCATCCATCCTACCTGCCCAGCAAATCTGCAATCCCTGGATACACACAAAACTCTCCTTTCTCTACTTCTACACTCAAGCTGACAAGGACTATCAGAAAATATGTTCCAAAATATGAACATGTTCCATGACAAATTCATCTTCCACCTTGTTAGGGTCCATAATCAAAGGAGCAAGACTGATACAAAGCAAAGGTCAAGCA
This sequence comes from Enhydra lutris kenyoni, assembly GCF_002288905.1. Lineage (NCBI taxonomy): Eukaryota > Metazoa > Chordata > Mammalia > Carnivora > Mustelidae > Enhydra > Enhydra lutris. The sequence goes on from NW_019154110.1 coordinate 434,995, forward strand.
AAGCTTTATTTCGCGCCAAGCATGGAGAATCAAACAAACCAATCGGGGCTGTCTCTTACAAAGAGGCGACGACGACCCTTCCCAGCCTCACAGACTAACTTTTATAGAGGTGGTTGAGCCTGGCTTATACACAGGTGGCCAATGAGATTGCAATACACAGGGAAAACTGCACAGTCATGCTAGGTCGGCAATACAGGTGGCCAATTGAATTTCAATTTACCATAGTAAATATATGCGCGCCCTACTGATTGGATGTCTCCACCCGGCCTGGCCTGCCCTTGTATCTGGGCTTTGCAAGTAAGTTTTTCTGGGAGGGGCAGGGTCAATCTAAGTTTACAGCCAAATGGCTTCCTCTAGCTAACCAGGCCCTTACACACCTCACCTAGTCTCTCCTCAAGAATCCTTTCACTCAACCTTGGCAAGTGGTTTCTACGATTTTCTTCTTCAGCTCTTCCACACCTTCATTACACAACTTGGGTTCCCTATATCTCCCCACGCTCCGATAATTGCACTATATCACACTGGACAAATTGTCCAACATTTCCTGCAGCTAGAAACTTGAATAAAGTTTATACTTCTTCTTTAGTCAATTTCGGCCATTTCAATTTTTATGTGTGCTAGGGACTGAATTGTGTCCTTCCAAAATTCATATGTTAAAGCCCTGCCCCCAAATGTGTTGTTTTATGATCTGGGCCTTTGGGAGGCTGGGATTACATTAGATCATGAGGGTGGAGATTTCATGATGGGATTAGTGCCCATATAAGGACACCATGTGAAGTGTGTAAGCCTAACGATTCACAGACCTGTACCCCTGGAGCTAATAATACATTATATGTTCATAAAAAATTTTTTTTAACTTAAAAATAAATAAATAAAAAGAACAGACACCGGAGCTTACTCTCTTTGCCATCTGAGGACCCAGCAAGAAGTGGCTGTCTGCAAACCAGGAAAAGAATTCTAACCAAATCCAACCCAACTAACATCCCAGTCTCAGACTTCCAGCCTCCAGAATTGTGATAAGTAAATATCTCTTGTTTAAGTCACCCAGTCTTGGGATTTCTTGTAAGTCAGGCCAATCTAAAACAATATAACTTCAAGTTAACAAATAAACCAAAAAATCCTGATATTTATTTACTTTTCGTATATCTTGGTATCTGTTGATGGGCCAACAATGTTATAAATACATACATAATTCGTAATTTCACCTATTTAATGTATAATATTGATTTTTATGATCGTCATTTATAATAAACAAAATTACAGATTATGTTATAATTGAGATTTTTACATAAGTGTGTGTTAACATAGTTTACATTTCTATTGATAACAATGATCTAAGGATTTAAAAATAAAATGTAATTGTGTTCAAATATGAAATTTCACAATAAATGAGTATTAAAGTAAATGGGAAAATTGAAGTTATTATTTTTTAAATGATTTCAAAAAGTTTTCTTCTAAAACGTTACAATTATGTGTGACAGGCAAAATAAAATTTAAAATAATAAATATAAACTTTTTACTGAATGAAATAAAACTGTTGATTTCTTAAAATTTTAATTAAATTTGTTTTATATCATAAAAAATAAAATGATTTTCAAATTTAGCATTCAAAGTTCATCCAGTTGCCAATGTAAACTGTCAAATCATATTTCATACATGTTATATTGGCCTCATGTATAAACATTACAAGTAATATAAATTATTTAATATTTCAAATGTTTTCAATAGCTATGTGCAATTGTTATGGATACAGAACCGGAAGAAACGGGACGCTCAGCACTTTAAGAAACAACACTTCATTCATGCACGAATCCATTGCACACATGCTATCATGAAAGGGAGGGTTTGACGAGTTACTCAGTCTTTTCTCTGACCTCAGAGCTCCACTGGTCCAACCCTTCCTACACTCTGAATCCGTGGCCACCACCGACACCAGCAGAAGCACAGCACACAAGGCTTTACAATATTAAGATGTAGGTGCTTCTCTCTCAAAACCTTGGGAAAGTGAAGTGAAGGAGTCTTGCTTGCCCTGGGGCTTGAAGGCTCTAAATTGCAAGAATGGGCTTTCCGGTTCCAGACCCTGCTATGCCAGAACCGAGCTCCAGATCCCCAGTAGAGGAAGGACCAATGTGTGTTTGCAAGGTGTAAGAGCTCTCTCTGAAGCAGTGGGCTCAGCTGGGGTGATTATGCACCCACACCACACCTGAGGCCATTTGGCAATGTCTGAGGATACTTTTGGTTCTCACAGCAGGAATGAGGAGTAATGTCGCTGGCAACAAGTGGATGGAGGTCAGGGGTGTGGCTGAACATCTTACCGTACACAGGACAGCACCTACAATAAGGAATTATCCAGCCCAAAATGTCAGTAGTGCCAGAGTGGGGCAAATGTGGCCCAGGAGAGGGGACCGTGTTGCCCAAGATTAAGGGCAGGTCTATAAAAGGCTGCATCTGGAGGGCAAACATGTTTTATCTTAATTCATATAAAAATATTAATTTTTATATGAATTGTTGTCAATATTAGAAGCTGAAAGATTCTCATAAAAATCTAAATGAATAGTTTATAGTTTAATAATTATAGTTTAATCCGTGCTCGCTTCGGCAGCACATATACTAAAATTGGAATAATTATAGTTTAATCCAAATATGTAGTTTAACAGAATGTGCTCCCAAGAATTGGACCAGTCATCCAAAGCTTTGCTTAATACATTAGAGACACAACATGTTGGACATCTGTACCAACAGAGGCCAGACACAGGGCCAAATAGCTGGGAGATTATGTGATCCTGGGTCTATATTACTACACAAAAGCAACCCCCTGTGGCTCAGTAGCACTTTGACCTTTGAGACAGGGCATAAACTCTCCCATTCATCAGCATGTTTCATAGTCTTCTTGGTATTCCTTTTCTCAGAAGAAGGTAACATTTACTGGATTCATAGAGATATCAAAAATGGAAAAATAAATAATTACGCTTTTCAGGAAAAAGTGAGAATCTTTCTGGAACGTATGGCATCCCAACATGTTTAATAAGCATGCATCAAAGAGCACTGCGTCAAACCTATTTTACATTAAATGAATCTTACAATGATCAGTGTACAAAAAATTATGATACAAAAAACTTAAGCAAAAATAAGACTGAAATTTTTAGTTTATTTTTTCTTATGACTATAAAATTAGAAATGATATTGTACAATGCTGTTGTATTAAATGAAATAATTGACTGGCCTTTACACTCTTTGGAGATTTCGAGTATAAATGATGGTCTTTAGGGTTTAGCAAAAATTATGTGCTTCAAACAGAAACAAGCATCTATATCTTGCCACACGAGAATATAAACATAAATAATATCACTGAATTCACTGTTTGTGATGTTGATGAAAGGTTTGATCTTTTCATGGAAACTTTGGGAAAGATTCCCTAATAGACACAATATCACGAAATTAGCTATATTTTTATTGGAGTAAAAATAACTTCAAAATTTTAATGTCACCTGGTCAATATTAGTAAGTCTATGACAAACTACACTCTGATAGTATTGGTAATAAGATTAACCTTGTTTTTAAAAATTAAACCCAAAGTGGCAATATTTTGCAAGACACCAGATATGAGTTCATTTATTATATTTTTCAATGTTAAAATGTCAAAAATAAATGCATAATACAATAATACTTAATATCATGAATTGAAAATGTTCCCAAGAATTGAACCAGCTAGCTAATGTTCCACTTTTAAAAAATGGGTAAACAAGATGGTAACCTTCAGCACTACATGGAGGTCAGGCACAGGGCCAGAAGGTTTTGGAAATGTTTAAAGAAAACAAGTTACTTGTGTCATACACTAATTAAAAAAAAATCCTCTCATATCACTTGTGAAGGTTTGATTCAATACATGGCCTTAACTTGACATTGCAAATCATGTAAACATTCTGAATATTTCTCTGCAAATACATTCACAAATAACTGCACAAATATTTCATTCAATTGATGGATACTCTTAAATATATGTACTTTGAAAACATAATTTGGCAAAGAAAAATGAAAACTACTCACTATAGCTAAAATATATTTAGAGAAATGAAAACAATGACTGATCTACATATATGAAATTACAGAGTTGAATGATGAGTTCTTTTAAAATGTTCATTTATTTCCTATTTTTTACAATAAAATAACATTATATGTTATATGAACCTACTAGTTCACCTTTCCCAACTAATATGATGGTGTAAATGAAGAGGGAAAATTAAAGTTAATGTTAGGAACATTGTGCAATACTGAAAAGTATTATGACAACATTGGAATATCAGAATTCTACTTATACCTCCAAAAAAGTGACCTTAATTATAAAAATGTCTGTGCAAAGATTTGATCCATATTCAAAGTACATGTGTTGGTGAGTAGTTCTTGTCTATTATTAAGTAGAAAAAAAAATCTAAATATCACTCCCAGTTAAATGGACCCAAGCTTAAATTCTCTACTAAACAATTCAAGGAAAAAAAAAAAAAGGACTCCACACTGACATCTTGGTCAGAAGAAATGGTGCCAGGTTTTGCTTCCAAATCAAAGGAGTTATAAAATCCAATAATGTACCTACTGATTAAGTATTTCTATTTTTATTTAGATATTATTTGATATCAGGGTTAAAGATCATCTCCAGTGGCATATATTTTGAGTTATGATAGATGAATACTCCAAATATTAATAAAATAAAGTACCTTTTATCATATTTCTGCAGCTGGTTTTTCTTAAATCTGATACACTTTACACTCAACTACATTAGCTGCTTGGCCACTGGGATATAGGTTTAGAACTCCTGTTCTATACTTTATGATTATATATGAAGAAGATCATTATTCGACCAGAAAAACAAAGATATGAAAGAAATAAATGAAAGCACAATCAACTGACAAGTGAGTTAAACTGAACAAAACACACCATTACAATGGAGGGATGTGATTCTATAGTCTCAAGATGCAGCATAGTGTAGTCCTGAGGATCTTGGGCTACAAGACAAATGGCCTAGGCTTCAATCTGAACTTTTTATTTGATGTTAGATGGTAAACTAACCTTTCTATCATTTTAGTTATAAAATGGGGATAATAATAGGACCAAAATCATAGAGGTGGTAGGTTAATAGATTGGAAAAGAACCTGACACATACAAAAGCACCCAACAACTGTTTGCTATTTGTTTTCTTTCAAAGAGTGATTTTCTGCTCTGGCTCAAAAAAATAGAGTTAGAATTAAGGGATAGAATGAGGCAAGCATACGAATGGAGAGAGGGAAATATGAGATGCTTTTATACATAGTGGAGAATAAGGTGTATATAGAAGCTGAGAGCTCCAGGAGTCTCTGTGTTCTGTGAGAAAGAAAGGTTGGGTTTTATTCTTTCTTTGCTTGTGCACATTACTGAGGATTCCTGGGCAGGAAAAAACAATGATTACAGTAATGTTTTAAGAAGATAATTCCTGGGGGTGCCTGGGTGGCTCAGACAATTGAGTGGCCAACTCTTGATTTAGGCTGGGATCATGATCTCAGGGTCATAAGATCAAACCCTAGGCTGGGGCTCCACGCTCAGCAGGAAGCTGGCTTCAGGATTCTCCCTCTCCCTCCACCACTCCCCCTGCTCTCCTTCTCTCTCTCTCTCTCTCTCTCTCTCTCTCTCTCTCTCTGAAGTGGATAGATGAATCACAAAGAAGAAGAAGAGGAAAAAGAAGAAGAAGGAGGAGGAGGGAAGAGTAGGAGGAGGAGGAAGGGGTGGAGGAGGAGGAGGAAGAGGAGAAGAAGAAGAAAGAGAAGAAGGAGAAGAAAGAGGAAGAGAAGGAGGAGAAGAAGAAGGGGGAGGAGAGCAGAAGGGGGAGAAGAAGAAGTAGAAGAAAATTCTTAAATTGAAAGGAATAAGGTATTTTGCACAAAGGTATATAAATCTTATTTTCAACTTCAATTCCACCTAGCAAGAGGGAAATAAGGACTCAGAACAGACTGGTTTGCTGCCCCCAACTCTACCTCAAAACAGCTCAGTTGTCATCATAGTTTCATATTTGCCTTTAATATGATATCAAACAAAAAGTTTGAAGGGTTTAAAATTGAAGGGGAAAAAACATGGATTAAGAGTAATTTTCCATTATCAGTATTACTATACCCACTGAATTAAATAATGTGAAAATATCAACTGTTACCACTTTAGAGAGAAAGATATTTTATTTTTCCAAAAGACTCTTCCCAGGGCTCCCTTCATGTCTCTGTTCCTCAGGCTGTAGATGAAGGGGTTCAGCATGGGGGTGACCACAGTGTACATCATGGCCATGACAGTCTCCTTAACAGTAGAATTATTAGTTGATGGGCACAAGTAGAGACCAATAATTGTCCCATAAAAGAGAGACACCACAGAGAGGTGGGAGCCACAGGTGGAGAAGGCCTTGTGGATGCCCCTGGCAGAAGGGACCTTGAGGATGGAGGATACAATCCGCACATAAGACATGATGATGAGCAGGAACGGGATGACAAGAATGAGCCCTCCCATGATAAATATCACCAACTCATTAACACGAGTGTCAGAGCAGGCCAGTTTCAGCAGAGCAGACATATCACAGAAAAAGTGGAGGATTGTGTTGTCTGCACAAAACCACAATCTGGCCATGAGCAGAGTGTGTAACATAGAGTGGAACGTGGTCAGCACCCAGGACAGCACCACCAGGGAGAGACAGAGCTTGGGGCTCATGATGGTGGTGTAGTGCAGAGGGAAGCAGATGGCCACATAGCGGTCATAGGCCATCGCCACCAGGAGGAAGCTCTCCAGGTCTCCAAAAAACAGGAAGAAGTACATCTGGGTCAGGCAGCCGGCATAGGGGATGGAGGAGACTTGGCTCTGCATGTTCTGCAGCAATTTGGGCATTGTGACAGACGAGAAGCAAAGGTCAGAGAAGGATAAATTGCTGAGAAACAAATACATGGGCGTGTGGAGGTGGGAGTCCAGGCTGATGAGGATGATGATGAGAAGGTTCCCCAGGATGGTGGTGACATACATGGTCAGAAACAGGGCATAGAACAGGTCTCGCTGATCTGGATCAATGGGCAGACCCAGAAGGAGGAAATCTGAGACAACAGTTTGGTTCCTTTCTGTCATTCTGTGATGCTATCATATTTATGAAGAAAATGACAGACCTTAAAATCCAAATATAAGAAATAAACATATGTCTATTGCATGTGGCCTATTGTCAAATGTATGGATGAGTGAGAATTAAGGCACAGGTGGCAGCTGGCTCTATTGAAACTACCCCATCAAAGTCTCCAATGACTTCCAACAGCACATTTAACACCATTGATCATTTCTTCCTTTGTAAAACTCTCCTGTCTCTTGATAGTGGTGATACCTCAGCTTCATGTTCTTCCTGCCTACCTTGCAATACCTTCACCCAGTCCTTACAGAGCTCCCCCTTCCCGGTCATCATTTGAATGTTGGTGGTCCTCAGAATATTTTCCTTCTACACTTACCCTAAATATGAAAGTGAATCCCAAATGTATTTATTCAGCCTACATAGCTCATCTGAGCTACAGATATGGGTGTTCAGCTCTCTGAAGACCAGCTTCCCTGTGTGTCTCACTGTCACTCTGAAACCAATCTGTCTGAAATGTCTGCAGTCTTGTCTTCCTTGCCCTGTAGGTGCTCCACTCCCAGTAGCTCTAGTAGTTCAGTGACTGGCAATACCACCTACAAGGTACTCAAGCCAGACTGAGGGCCATCCTTGGCTCCCTTCATGCTTGTCACTCATTTACTGTATGTTACCAATCTCCCTTTCTACTCACTTCTCATATAGACCCTGCTACCCATCCCACAGCCATCATTCAGGTCACTCAACTTTTCTCACCCGAACCATCACAACCAATCTGGTCTCTCCGTATTTACTTTTACTCCCTTCCATCCCGTTGACATTACCCAGAATTGTTCTTTTTATGACTCAAACCTGCTTGTGCCACTATTCTAATTGAAGAGTTTCCTCTTTCTGCTAACATAAAGTCCAAAATGGTTAACATGACCCACAAAACCCTTTTATTTCATCAGATCAATTAGCTCATGTTTAATCCTCTCTCCACTCCAGGTATACCAATTATTTCTGATTTTCTCAAAGGCATCCTGCTGTCACCCACCATATCACATCATGTCTTCCATTTACTGACACATGCTATCTGCATTTCATTCCATCCTCTCTCCTAGGAATTGGCCCAGACCATTAAATCAGGATTATTTGCTCTTTGCTAGGCTTTAAGGAAAGGGAAAATTTCTATCCTGTTCATTGCTGAAGCCTAAAATCTAGAACAATGTGTGGAGAAAGAAAGAAAGAGAGGGAGGGAGGGAAGGAGGAAGGGAAGAAAGAAGGGAGGGAGAGAGGGAAGGAGGAAGAGAGGGAGAGGAGGAGGAAGAGAGGGAGGAAAGAAGGAAGGGAGGAATGTAGGAAGGAAGGAAAGGAAAGAAAAGAAAATTTATGCCACCCAAGGGATTTCCTATTTGTTTCAACAAACACCAAAAATTTTGGAGGTTGGAACATCCACTGACACTGAGCCTTTCCAAATCTGAGCTCCCTTATCTAAATCTGTTGTACTGATTTCCAGATACTGTACTGCAGACTGTCCAGAATTTCTCTCCCTGGGTCAGCACACTACCCCATCTGAAGCTATCCTGCTCTATGTCTTACACTAATCTACACAGACAACAGTGCTATCAATTTTTCCTTAAGATTTACCCCACACAACATCAATATTGTAGCTTTGGGAGGTGGGCAGGAACAAATTAGAAGAAATTAGACAGATGTGGAAGTTGAGATATCATGGAAAAGTGAAAAAAAATGAGGATAACTTCCAATCTCTTGGATCTATTTCTGGTCTCCTCCAGATAGCCTTCCCACGGTGTGAGTCAGGATTGACAAAAAACAAGAGCATTTCAGGATGAGAAAACATCTACTAACCCTGAAGAGAGAGAAGAGTGCACTCACTGCAGGACATTCACCAAGATCCCAGGGCTTAAACCAGGCATATGCGTATGTTCTCACACTTGGACAGAGGACAGAAAGATCTGTTATTAGGTATTACTGGAGGAAGGAGCCATCTCTGACTTCTCAGGAATTTCCTTTTCTGGGAAACAAGGGGATCCATCTACTGTATAAAATACCTGATTAAGAGCCCAACTCAGAGATCACTATAAATGTTGCCATTGAGGAGCCATATGAACTTTACCTACTCCTTTCATTTTTCTACATCTTACCTGCTTCAGCTTTAAAATGTCAGTACTGACTTGTTCCTGCCCACCTCCCGAAGCTACTGTAAACTGAAATCTCTTTCAAAAAATCTCTGCAAAACACAAAGGACTCTGTCGTGAAATACTTACAAATACTATTTGAAATACATATTGAATCTGGTGACACAAATGAAGTTATTTCTAGAATGTTGAGCATGTGATGTTGTTGTTTTTTTTTTTTTTAATTTAGACTGCCTGAAGAACAATCCCAGAGTCACATCATAAAACCTTAGTAACCTGAATGCTAAGAAGAAGTCTAAGGCATGTACCCTCCAGCCTAACTTACCAAGTATGTTTCAAGGGGACTTCAGGGCTTTTTTCCAGGACCCCCCACTCTTTTATTTATTATAAGCTCATGGAGACTCAGACTCTGTAATCATTACCTGAATCTACACCATCCCTTTTCACTTCTCTCATTTTGTCTTCCTGAGCCTGGGGGACTTTGGGTCCCAGTGGAACCTATGTCTTGGGGGGAAAAACATTAATAACAAACAAAATAAATTCCAGACCTCCCTGGGACAAATCCCCTAGGATGTCTAAAGCAGGGACTTCTTAATTACTGGCCATATTTAGGTAGGGGGAGAGGCAACAGAGGAAATAGCTCATGTCCCAGTCCCACCAGGAATACACCCTGGTTACCACAGCAGAAGACTTCTTCCTTCTTTGACTTCATTATTTTCACTCCTGAAGTACTTATTTGCCTTCTGAATTGCTTAAGTATGCCTTCTGAAGTGCTTAAGTATGATAACCTATTTTTTTGGAGAGTCCAATTATTGCTCCTGAAATATCATCCTGAAAACAGGAAAAGAAATTTTCCTTGTTGATCAACTGATTCAATAATTGAGTCCCATAATTTATCCCTGCCACATTTAGGAAAAGTAACTGTGACATATTTCTACACATTGCTTGTCACTTAGTGATGAAATGTCATTGCAGTCTGTAATAACAGTGCCTTCACTACACCCTCACTTTCCTAGCCACTCCCAGCCACATTTGACAACTGTGTCTTGGATCTTGGATCTCTGTGAGGCAACTGGATGAAAAGAATAGATGGAAAGAAAACGGTTTTCTCAGCAAACTAAATAACTTGTGCAAAGATTTAAGAATTAAAGATGATATGGCATACTCAGGGAATTTGAGCAAGTTCAGCATAACTATCACATATTGTTGAAGGAGGAAACACAAGGGCCGGGGTAAGAGAGTCAGGCAGAGGACTGGTCAGGCAAGATCTTGTAAGGTGTGCTTCTTCATCCTTAAGGCCATCTTCATCCTCAGAAAAACATCTCTAAATAGTTTTAAGGGGAATTAGGTGTTAAATTTTCATTTTTAGGACAGTAATTCAGATTAAAGGAGAACACACTCACATTAAAAAAGGAGAGAAATCATTAATTCAGTACCCCAGGTTAGAGATAATGGTTACTTGAATCCAGGTAGTAGCAACAGGGTTTCAAGGTGGATATATTAGAAGAATGTGTCACTTATAAACATCCACTAAGTGTCTTAAACAAACTAACATTTCTTGACATGAGGCTCTATGGAAATAAAATAAACAAATCTCTCCATTCACATAGAATATAGTGGGTTGCATCAAGCAATGTGCTGCTGCAATGATCATTTTTAAAGAACAAATTTTTACATCATGAAAGGCATCAAAGGGTTGTAAAAGCAACAAAAAGTACATAAATTAGTTTCAAAGAGAGACAGAATGTTCTGAGATGAGGTGAGTACAACCGGCTCATTTTATATTAGAGGCTACTTCCTGAGTCTGGGCACAGACTGAGACAGGATATATGCTAGGGAAATACAAAGCATCAAAGCTTATAGCAGTTGTACAGTACTGGAAATTTGAGGGGACATAAACACATGGCTGGTTTTCCTCTGGACATTTAATGAATCTCATGCAATTCCAGGGAATGAGGATGAGTTTTTTAAAAAGGCAGCATAAAATGTCCTACAGTCCTTCAGAACTGAAAACCAAAGTTCATCAAAGGAAAAGGGCTTCTTTAAACACATGCCTGGCCATTCTGTCAAGATTACTTGCCAAAATTTGAAGTTTCATGGTGCAAGACACTAGAGAGCTAGGGGGAAAACAAACTCTAAAGAGAACTTCCCATTATCTTTTAGAGCTGAGGAACTCATCAGGTTCTCAATCAAAAGCCTAAGAGAAATACACCCTAGGAAGTAGTAAGTCTGCAGCCCAGCCCTAGGCCAAAATCAATCCCTGGCTGTAATAAAGTGATCAGCCCTTTCACCATATCTGCCTAGCAGGAAAGGGAGAACCATCTCTGGCAGAAGATGACATCATCTGGAGCCACAGCAATACTAATGGTAATAATGTCCAGCATACAATAAAAAAGACCAGAAATATGGAAGAGGCAAAACACTGTGGCCAACAATAAAGAATAAATAAATAAATAAATAAATAAATAAATAAATAAATAAATAAAAGAGGAGGAAAAAGAAAATAAAAAGAAGCAGCAAAAACAAGCTGATTTTAGAGGTGGCAGATAAGGAATTTAAACTACAGCAATTAATATCTGAAAATAATAAAGGGATCATAACTTTCATCGGCAAGTGACATATATAAAAAGAAATCACTGGACATCCTAGAAGTGAAAAACAGAGTATCTGGAATTAAGAATTCAGTGAATGAGTTTAACAGCCAACTGGAACTAGCAGGATACAGAATTAATAAGCTAAAAGACAGGTCAATATAAAATACCAAAACTGAATTAAAAAAAGGAAAAAAAAAAAACAGATGAGATCATAAGAGCTATATGGGCATACACTGAAGATCTAACATATGTATCATTGAAATCCAAAAAAGACAGGAAAAAGAAAATGAAAAAGGGGGAGCAATATTTGAGAAAATAATGACTATTTTCTGAACCAATGAAAGACAGAAAACTACAGGTTTAGTTTGTTCAGTTAACCCCACTGTATAAATTCAAACGAAACTAAATCTACACATATGAAACCAAATTTAAAGAAAAATCTTAAAGCAACTGGGGTTGAGAGTAAGGGCACATTATCTTCATAAGAGAAACAATTAAAATGGCAGCTAACTTCATAACAGAAATGATGAAGAACAAAAGACAGTACCATGCCATCTGTTAATAGAGACGATATATAGCAAAAACATTCTTCAAAAATGACTAACATTTCCTGACAAATAAAACTACAGGAATTTGTCACTAAGGACTCCACAAAGAAAAATTTTAAATATTAAAGGAGATGTTGCAGGCAAGATGAAAATGATCACAGACTGAAACTTAGAAATGAGATTGGAGTCTCGTATCTCAAACATGCAGAAAGGGTAAGCAAATGATCAATTATTGAAAAACTGCCTCTATAAGACAAAAATTATAATGTCCTGTGAAGTTTAAAATATGTGTGGAGGTAAACTCCATGATAATAATAATGTGAAGATAAAAGGTGGTTAATGGAGTTTAAATGTTCTAAGATTCTAGTAAAATCATAGAAATGATAAAAGAAAAAAAAACACTTGCATTCAATTGTAATAAGTCAAGGTTGCATGTTATAATCTCTACAGTAAAAGAAAAATAAAACAATGTATAAATAAGAAGTATATATAAGGATAAATAGATTTAAAATATTAGACTTTTGAGTTTTGAAAGGAGATAAGAAAAGGAAAAAAATACAAAACAGATGGGTAAAAGAAAATTTTAAGTGAGATGCTAGATATAACTTCAAGTATATTAGTAATTACATAAACCTAAGAGGTTAAATACTCCAAATGAAGATTAAATTTTTCAAACAAAATAAAAAAATAAAAACCCAGCTATAAGCTGTTTACAAAGCACACATTAAATATAAGGATTCAGAAAGTTTAGAAGATGGGATAAGATATACCCTGTACACAAAACTTTTTTCAAAAGAAAATATATACAGTGGAGATGTTTTTAAGGAAGCGGTAATACTAGAGATAAAGAGTGATATTTTGTAATTAAAAATAGGTTAACCTAGTAGGATGAGATCACTATTCTAAATTGGAATACACTTAAAAGGATAGCTTCAGAATATATAAAGCAAAAAATGCTAGAACTAAAGTTAAAATTAATAAAATTTTGTTTAAAATTTGTTTTGTTTTGTTTTGTTTAAAATAATTTGTTTTGTTTAAAATAAACAAATCACCATCATTCCATTCCAGAATGAAAGCAATCATAGACAATATGTAACTGAATGGGGTGGGGGGGTGAGTGCATGGGTGCTAGGTCATTAAGCATCTGCTTTCAGCTCAGGTCATGATTCCAGGGCCCTGGGGACTTGGATCAAGCCCATGTCCAGCTCTCTGCTCGGCGGGGAACCTGCTACTCCCTCTCCCTCTGACCTCCCTCTGCCACTCTGCTCCTGCTCTCTCTCTCTCCTCTCTCTCTCTCAAATAAATAAATAAATAAAATCTTTGAGGGAAAAAAAGAAAAAATTATGTAACTGAATGGGCCTATGTTTCAATAAAATCTATTTATAAAAACAAGTGGCATGTAGATTTGACTCACAAGCTATAGTCTGTTGACTCTTAATTCAAAACAAACATACACAATGGTGAGATATTTAAAGCTTTCCTCAAAGATCAGTAATGTCATTATCACCACATTAATTCAACACTGTACTGGAAGACCTAGTTGGTGTTAGAAGTCAGAAAAAGGAAATAAAAGATGTAGGGATTAGAAAGGAAGAAAAAAATGTCATTATTCACAAGCTTGAGTGTAAACATATAAAATGCAAGAGAATCTACAGATAAACCAATAGAATCAGTAGATGTCTCCAGCAAGATCACCAGATACATGGTCAATATGTAAAAATCAAGTGTGTGTGTATATTTATATGCTATATACTATATATATACTATACATACATACTATATATATTATACTATACTTGGTATAAAAAGTAAACAAGTAGAATATATATATAAATAAACATATAAATAGTTAACAACTAGAAAACAAATACATATAATAGTAAATAGGTAGAAAAAATCTTCAAAATGTTACCATTTAACAAAGTATTTTAAAGATATCAAATTCATAATGGGGAAGAACTCTACTGAAAACCATACAGTGTTACTGAGATTTAAAAAAAAAAAAAACAAGCCTTCCAAAATGGAGAAATATACTACATTCCTGGTTTAGAAGGTTCAATATTGGAAAGATGCCCATTCTATCCCCAAGTTAATCTAATTTCAGTGCAATAAAAATTAAAATCCCAAGAGATCTTTTTGAGGAAATTGACAGGCCTATTCTAAAATTAAATAGAAATTCAGGGCCAAGAATATGGAAGAAATACTGAAGAAAAAAATAAATCCCATTAGAAGATATAGTAATTAGGGCACCTGGGTGGCTCAGTCAGTTAAGCATCTGCCTTTAGCTCAGGTCATGATCCCAGGGTCTTGGGATCAAGCCCCATATTGGGCTCCCTGCTCAGCAGGGAGTTATCTTCTCCCTCTGCCCCTCCCCGCCGCTCATGCTCTCTCTCTCTCTCGCTTTCTCTCAAATAAAGAAGTAAAATCTTTAAAATATATATATAATGATTTAAAAGTTGAGTATTGATTCAAGGATAGAAAAATGCATAGGACAAAGAGTTCAGGAACAAATTAACATATATACAGTCACTTGACTAATAATAAAGATTTACATAGCAATACAGCAGGGACAGTATGGCCTTTTCAATAAATGGCACTGAGTCGGTTGGATATACATACTTTGGAAAGAAAACTATCTTGATTGCTCCCTCATCTGATATAAAAATCAAGTCTAGATTGACAACAGATCTAAATGTGAAAGGTAAAGCCATGTATCTTTTGGAGGAAAATATAGGAGAATATTGGCAAAGATTTAGCAAAGATTCTTAAACAGGATACAAACAATACTAACTACAAATTAAAAAAATTGTTAAGTTGGAGTGTTTTAAAATTAAAATATCCTATTTCACAGTATCCATCATTAGCTGAATGAAAGACAACCACAAAGTTGAAGATGTTACTACATATATCTGACAAAGGACTCTTAAACAAAATACATAAAGAACTCCTATGAATCAACATGAAAGGGTCAGGAAACCCAATAGAAAAAATGGGCACAAGACTTGAAGAGATAATCTACACAAGAGAATATACCTGTGGATAATAACCACATGAAAAGATAGATGCTTAACTTCCTTAATCAGAAGGGACATGCAAATTAAAACTACAGTAAGATACCACCACACACCCACTAAAAAGCTCCAAAGAGAAGGATGGAAAATACTAAGTCATGTTAAGAATGTGGAGCAACTGGAACTCTCACTGGCTGCTAAAGGGAGCATACCAATACTATGTTAAAACTAGTAGAGGAGTGGCGCCTGGGTGGCTCAGTGGGTTAAGCCTCTGCCTTCGGCTCAGGTCATGATCCCAGGGTCCTGGGATCGAGCCCCACATCGGGCTCTCTGCTCTGCAGGGAGCCTGCTTCCTCCTCTCTCTCTCTCTCTCTGCCTGCCTCTCTGCCTACTTGTGATCTCTGTCTGTCAAATAAATAAAATCTTTTTTAAAAAAAAGGCTTTAAAAAAAATTTAAAACTAGTAGAGGAGATGGAGGAGGAGCAAGATAACAGAGGAGTAGGAGACCTAAATATCATCAGGTCCCAGGAGTTAAGCTAGATAGTTATCAAACCATTCCGAACTCAACAGGAGATCAAAGAGAAGAACAGCAATTCTAGGAACAGAAAACCAACCACTTTCTGGGAGGTAGGGCATGCAGAGAAGTGAATCCGAGGTGCTATATGGAGAGACTTCGGGGGGGAGGGGCCAGCTCCCGGCAAACGGTAGAGCAGCAGAGCACACAATCGGAACTTTTAGAAGTCTGCTCCACTGAGTGATGTTGCTCCAGAGGCTAACTGGGGGGTGGGAGGTGGAACACTTGCGGGGACAGTGTGGTCTCAGGACCCACAGGGTCACAGAAAGACTGGGGCTGTCTGAGTGTGGCAGAGCTCCCAGGTATTGGGCCAGGGAAGCCAGCTGCAGAGATGGAGCCAAGGAGGGGGATCTCACCTCAGGGCTACCTTAAACTCTGATCCAAGGCAGAGTCGGACCACTGCTCTTTGGGCAGGGACACCACAACTGGTAGACCCAGGGAGAGTCCCTCCTTCCTCCTCTGGGAGGAGCAGTGCAGAAGCATGCTGCAGGAATCTGCTGGATTTGGAGATGTCAAATGGGGCCATGCGCCAGAGATAGAAATGCTCAGACACAGGCTGGGTGAGCTCAGAGTGCAGCAGGAGACCAGGGAGACAGGAGTGATTGACTGCTTTTCTCTGAAGGTGCACTGATGAGTGAGGCCCCAAGCTCATCAGTCTTAGACACTTCACAGCACTCACCATAGCACATACCCTCCCCAATGTCCATAACCCAGCCACCCTCTCCTTCCCCACCCCTCACCCCCTAGCAACCCTCAGTTTGTTTCCTGAGATTAAGAGTCTCTTATGGTTTGTCTCCATCCCTGGTCCCATCTTGTTTCATTTTTTTCCCTCCCTAGACCCCACGATCCCCACCCTGTCCCTAAAAGTCCTCATATCAGAGAGATTATGTGATAATTGCCTTTCTCTGATTGACTTATTTTGCTTAGCATAATACCCTCTAGTTCCATCCACATCATTGCAAATGGCAAGAGTTCTGGTTTTTTGATGGCTGCATAGTATTCCATCATGCATATATACCACATCTTCATTATACATTCATCTGTTGATGGACATCTAGACTCTTTCCATAGTTTGGCTATTGTGGACATTGCTGCTATAAATTTTGGGGTGCATGTACCCCTTTAGATCGCTATGTTTGTATCTTTAGGGTAAATACCCAGTAGTGTGATTGCTGAGTCATAGGAGAGCTCTATTTTCAACTTTTTGAGAAGCCCCCATACTGTTTTCCAGAGTAGCTACACTAGCTTGCATTCCCACCAAGAGTTTAGGAGGGTTTCCCCTTTCTCCACATCCTCGTCAACACCTGTGATTTCCTGACTTGTTAATTTTAGCCATTCTGACTGATGTGAGATGCTATCTCATTGTGGTTTTGATTTGTATTTCCCTGATGCTGAGGGATATTGAGCACTTTTTCATGTGTCTTTTGGCCATTTGGAATGTTTTTCCATTTCTTTGTGTCTTCCTCAATTTCCTCAATTGAGTATTCTCTGGTTTTCTGAGTACAGATTCTTTGCCTCTTTGGTTAGATTTATTCCTAGGTATCTTATAGTTTTGGGTGCAATTGTAAATGGGATCAACTCCTTAATTTCTCTTTCTTCTGTCTTGTTGTTGGTGTATAGAAATGCAACTGACTTCTGTGCATTGATTTTATATCCTGACACTTTACTGGATTCCTGTATGAGTTTTAGCAATTTTAGAGTGGAGTCTTTTGGGTTTTCCACATAAAGTATCATATCATCTGCAAAGAGTGAGAGTTTGACTTCTTTGCCAATTTGGATGCCTTTCATTTCTTTTTGTTGTCTGGTTTTTGAGGTTAGGACTTCTAGTACTATGTTGAATAGCAGTGGTGATAGTGGACAGCTCTGGCATGTTCCTGACCTTAGGGGTAAAGCTCTCAGTTTTTCCCCATTGAGGATGATATTTGCTGTGGGTTTTTCATAGATGGCTTTTATGATATTGAGGTATGTACCATCTATCTCAAAACATCACAAACATCATGATTTTTCATTCTGGATCCAATTGTTCTATTACCTAGAGTCCCTATATGCCTTTCAGCTATTGGCTTTTGCTTCCAGTATCTTATCTCCTTGTGTGTCTGCTTATCTTTGGGTTTGTGCTCAAAATTATATTTGAAAATGGGATTGAGAAAAATAATTTGAAGTCTACTTGATGTTATTTTCCTACATCAGATAAGATTTTTTTTAGCTTCTTTTACTTAGTACTCAGAGCCACTAGCCATCTGGGATTATCCAAATTCAATGCTTGAAGCGTTCTGGACCTCTGATGACTCAAAGCCAAGCTGAAGCATGTTTATGTAGCTCTTTCTTTTCTGCTAATCTAATTTCTAGGGCACGTTTTAGGATTGCTGCCCAAGGTGGAGCTTGTTTACTCCTTGTAAACTAGACTTATTTCCCAAGACCTTTGCATGTAGACATTAACAGTAGAGCAATTATCCAGGTTCATCCCTACAAGCTGTCTTGGGATTGCTTCCCCTGCGTCTCTCCAAAACTGATATATAGCCCTGATGTGGCTCCAGCTCATTCATTTTTTCATGAAACTCATATCCAGGGTTCAGTTCTCAGATTCCACAAGTTCATCATAGCATCCACAGCCTAACATTATTCTTTTGTGCAGGCACTGAAAACTCAGGCACCAATTTCTATCCTATTCAGAAATAATGCCTTAGGGTCCTTTGTGTCCTGATGGAATTTTCATCCTGAAAAGGAAACTGGAGACGTTGTACTACAAGCACAGAGGAGTGGGTAAGGTCTGGACATCTCAGACATTCCTTGTCTCTCTTTCCCTCTGTGTCTCTGTCTCTGTCTCTGTCTCTGTCTCTCTCTCTCTCTCTCTCACACACACACACACACACACACACGCAACCTTTCTTCTCTTCTCCATTTATTCTCATGAACATACCCATATACTTTAAAATTTTCCATATAATCTAACCCTTTAGTATTTAAAGGTAATACAACAATCCCTCCCACCTCTTAGCACTCTAGTATTCAAAGTGTTGTCACATGCTGTCACTCTTGATTCTCAAGCCTGCAAAGAGGGCTTCATGGGTGAGATATGGAGGCTCACAGATCATGCAGGTAGAGAGCAATACCAGAGGTATGAAAGGACAGTTTTCTAAGGCTGACTTTGGAGCCCTTGACCATACTGTCCCCCACCCCCCTTCTCTCCCCTCTTCACCCAGCCACACTGCAGAAAGCCTTGGGCTCTAAGGCCATCTGACCTCACAAGTGTCCAGAAACCACTGACTCTTACAGACTCAGAGCAGGAGTTCCCAAAACATACCATCAGAATTAACAGATGATCTCTAAAAAGGACTTAGTTCTCAGAACACAACCAGTATTTCAAGGAAGGGGGCCAGAAAATCAGCTTTTTGTTTTAAAGTATCACATGTGATTCTGATGCACACTAAAGTGTGGGTGATGCTGCCTTGAGGGCTAGAAAGCAGAGCTATCATTCCCCTGGGTGTCCTTTGACTTTTACCAGCCTTCTTACTTCCTTTCTTCCTCCATCCTGTCAGAAAGATGTCCCAGAGAACCCTGAATCCAGGCAATAGCTTACACAAGGAAGTAGTTTCTGATGGGGTCTAAGGAGGTGAAATATCTTTGTCTCCATGGAAAAGCAGAGATGGTGCCCAGTGCTCAGATCTGGGACCCTCAGGCCATTACCATGGTGCTCTTTTTCATCCTCAGGTCACTTCTGGGGTCTGGTAGTGGTCTCTAGGATGAGCCCATCATGCCCCATTTTCACTGAAACTCTTTGCTTTCCTAAGAGGCAAGCAGCCTCTTCAACTTGAAGGCTCACATGCTCAGAAACAAAGGAGCTCAGTCATAGTGTAGAAACTTAGGAGAACTATATGAGTAACAAATAGCTATGGGCACACAAAATATCATGTCCTAAGGATTACTCCCATTTTAACTCAAATGCCAAAGGACCAGCACAAGATTACTCTATAATTTGGAATCTTAGGGTTAAAAGAGAGATTAACCATCACCCACCTCCACTAAATGCTTGAACGAACTCCAAAATGATCACTCAGCCCACTATATCATAAACTGTTTGAAAGTCTTCCATAAAAGGAAGGAAGGAAGGAAGGAAGGAAGGAAGGAAGGAAGGAAGGAAGGAAGGAAGGGAGGAAGGGAGGGAGGGAAGGCGGGAAGGAGGGAGGGAGGGAGGAAGGAAGGAAGGAAGGAAGGAAGGAAGGAAGGAAGGAGACAAGACAAGACAAGACAAGTAAAAGAGAGTCTTCCATAATGGGGAATCACTTCCCCTGGCCAGCCCCATTTGCAGGCACAGCACTTAAGTCAGATAGCCTGAATTGTTTTTCTATATCTCTTTCATTTCTTTTCTCCTGACTTGACCAATCCACACCGCTTAGCCTGTGAAGGCCATAATGCATTCTCTCACTTTTCTCTGCTCCTTGTCAGCAGCACCAAGGGGACAGCCACAAATAAGTGTCCCCTCAACATCCTGGGTCACAGCCTGCAGACACAGGTGGGCTAAAGCAGCTCCTATGTGAGTTGGGAAGAACCATGTCCAGGATGGAGACAAGAATGGGGCCCTCTATCCCTCTTGGTTCTAAGAGCAGCATTTCCTACTGGAGCCGAGGTGGCAGGCAGTCAAAACATAGGGAAACGATAAGAAGAGGACTCCTTCTGAGATCCTCATACCAGCACCTCCCACTTACACAGAGCTTTAAGTTGAAGAAGTGCTTCCACATTCAGCATTTAAGTCTTCTCTAAACCCACAGTGAGGTAGGCATCTTTACTCTTGTTTAATGTGTGGCACAGCAGTAAGGGTGTGGACTTAGAGACAAAAAGAAAGTCAAATCCCAACTCCCATCAGTTACTAGTTTTGAGGGAATTGGAGAAATCCATACCTCCCAACTCTCAATCACCTCGTCTATAAAATGGGATAATAGAAACAAATAGTGCTGTTGTATAGACTAAATGGGGAGGCGGGGGTGGGGGGGTCAGGAGGGAGAGGTGACAACTCACATGTCGTCTGGTCAGATACTCCATAAAGGGTAATGGTTTGTTCAAAAGGCACTCATAGGTGTCAAATTGAGATTTGGACCTAAACATATGACTCAAACTTTCCTGTCACTGTACCATGGTCACCAAACATCTGGGAATTCAAATGTTTTCATTGAAATATGCTAAACACTGAGCTTCCCCATGCCCAACTCACCTGCATACTGGAGCTCCAAATTACTATACTCTTGTAGGTTACTCACAGTTCCCACAGCTACATTTGCTCCCTAACACTGAGATTGCTCAGAGGACCTCTTTTTTAAGAGCTTCTGACATGAAATGTCAGGTTTCACTCCAGAAAGTATAATCATTTATTTCATCAGACATAAAACTGCCTGTTCATCCCATCTTTTGATAAGTAATAAAGCCATATGTTCATATGCTTTTGACTTTGACCTTCTTCTTTTGTGAATTGCACATTCATGTCTGTTGCTATTTTCCAATGAGGATTGGCAACTTTATTACCAGCTTGAAATAGTTATTTTCTGTTAAGCATATTAAGCCTTTGTCTATCACATATATGGCAAGTATTTTTCCTTTTTGGCATTTTTGTTTGTTCATATTTTACCACTGTTTTACAATGTTTTGATGTAAGAGGTATTTTATTTTTATGAAAATAAAATATGGCATAAATTTTCATAAGTTTTATTTCATAATTTTCACAATTTTTCATTGTTTCCTGCTCTCAGTGCCACTCTTGTGAATGTAGTTTTTCTCTTGTTGCTCATGCTTTTGCTGTCACATCTTAGAACCCTTCCCTAAATCCAAAATCACAAAATTTCTCCAAATTTTCTTCTAAGAGTTTAATAGTTTTAGCTCTTACATTCAATTTCAAATTTATCCATTTCATATTAATTTTATTTAAATGTAATTAATTAACATACACTGCATTATTAGTTTCAGAGGTAGAGTTTAGCGATTCATCAGTTGCACATAACACCCAGTGCTCATTATACCAAATGCCCTCCTTAATGCCCATCACCCAATCATCTCTTCCCCTCACCCACCTCCCCTCCAGCAACCTTCAGTTTGTTTCCTAGAGTTAAGAGTCTCTTATAGTTTGTCAAATTAATTTTTATATACAGTGTGTGATAAGAATCCAATTTTGGCATGTGGCTAGTGGTCCAGCAGTTTTTGTTGAAATTATCTTTTCCCTCCTGTGTAATCTGCATACACTTGTCAAAAATTAGTTAACCATAGGGACACCTGGGTGGCTCAGTCGGTTAAGCATCTGTCTTTGGCTCAGGTCAGGATCCTAGGTTCCAGGAATCAAGTCCAGCATCAGGCTCCTTGCTCAGCTGGGAGTGTCCTTCTCCGTCTGCCCACTCTGCCTGCTGCTAGCCCCGCTTATACTCTCTCTGTCACCCTGACAAATAAATAAAATCTTTTCTTAAAAATCTCAGTTGAGCATGGATACATGGGCTTATTTCTGGATCTCAATTCTATTCCATTCATCTATATGCCTATCCTTGTGCCAATACCACATTGTCTTCATTACTGTTGTTTGTAGTAAGTTTTAAAATTGGAGAATGTGAATTCTTGTTCTTGTTTTTCAAGATTGTTTTGGCTATTCTGGTCCCTTTAAATTCCATATGAATTTTAGAATCAGTTTGTACCAATTTCTGCAAAGAAGTCAGCTAGGATTCTAAAAGGAATTACTTTGAATATGTAAATCTATTTGGGGACTATTACCAGGTTAACCATGTAAGACTAAGTTATTGATTTGAGATCTTCCTTCTGTCCTAATATAGGCATTTACAACAAAAGTATTCCTTCTAGGCACTGCTTTAGCTGCATCCCATAAATTTTGGTATGTTATATCTTCATTTTCATTCATCTCAAAGTATCTTCTGTTTTGGTTGTTTTTTTTTTCTTTGACCCACTGGCTATTTTGTAGTGTGTTCTTTAATTTCCACAAATATGTGAATGTTCTCAAATTTTTCCAGCTAGTCGTTTCTAATTTTCATTCCATTGCACTTAGAGAACATATTTTGTGTTATTTTTATCCTTTTAAATTTATGGAGGTTTGTTTTATGTCCTAGCATATGGTCTATTCTAGAGAATATTCTAATGGCCCTTGAAAAGAATCTTGTCCTGTTGTTGTTGGGCAGAGTGTTTTATAGATATCTGTCAAGTATAGCTGATTTATACTATTGTTCAAGAGGCACCTGGGTCACTTGCTCAGTCAATTGAGCATCCAACTCTTGGTTTTGGCTTAGGTCATGATTTCAGGGTTGCAAGATCAAGTCCCATGTCAGACTCTGCTTCAGATTCTCTACTTCTCTGTTTTCCTCTGTCCATTCCCCTGCTCTCTTGCTCTCTCTCTCTCTCATATAAATAATAAATCTTTAAAATATATACATATAGTATTGTTCTCTACTCCCTTGTTGTTCTTCTGCTCAATTGTTCAATCCACTACTGAAAGTGTGATGTTCAATTTACCCTTTTAACCTATAAAATGTCTCCATTTATTTCTAAAAAACCTTTTTAAATTAAAGTCTATTTTTAATCTCTAAAATCTACTTTTATATTTAAAGACTAATGTATAGCCACTCTAGTTTTTCAGAGGTTGCTGTTTTCCCATCTTTTTATTTTCCATATTTCTTATTGAATTTTCAAAGATGTTATTGAACATTTCTTCATTTGCTGCTTGCCCTTAGGACAATTTCCATCAGTTTTAAATCCTTCTATTTTGATATTTCACAACTGTCATTTGGGGAGTGGGTCATTGGACCTCCTCACATTGTCATGCCAAAAGTCGATTGCCTACCATTATATTTTTAAATTTCATGATCTTATTTTTCACCCAAAAGGAAATTTCCTTAATAGAGGAGCACTCTCTTTTGACAGAGGCAATATCCTCCTTCTATTGGTATCATTAAATAATTTTTTTTTTTAAAGATTTTATTTGACAGAAAGAGGGATCACAAGTAGGCAGAGAAGCAGGCAGAGAGAGAGGGGGAAGCAGGCTTTCTGCCGAGCAGAGAGCCGGATGTGGGGCTCGATCCCAGGACCCCGGGATCATGACCCGAGCTGAAGGCAGAGGCTTTAACCCACTGAGCCACCCAGGCGCCCCACATTAAATAATTTTTTAAGTTTTCTTTCTTTATATAAAAAGTGTTTTGCATAAAAGGATTATTCACCTTAATACTTGGGATGATACTCTTCTTTTAGACTTCTTTTAATCTATTCAAAACACTACTTCAATCTGTCTATTCATTTTCAAAGAGACAGGTTGGGGTTTACTATGGGTTTTTTTCGAAGAGATGGAGTAACATCGCTAAAATGAAATGTTAATTTATTGTTAATGTATAGATACAGTATAAATTCCAAAAAATGTACCAAAAAAATAAATAAGGAGAGAATGAAAGAATATTCTCATAAAATGAAGGGAGACATAATTTTAAGATTGGAAAGGACATTCTAAGTTAGATAAATCAGTGAAGGAGAAACATCCTTCATATCTCAAATAATAAAAACATCAAAATATGAAGTTACCTATCTCCACACAGTGGAATTCAGTTTAAGATTAAATAAAAAATCATGTAGACAGCAATATAAAGTTATTCAAGAAAAATATATAGTAGGGGCACCCGGGTGGGTCAGTGGGTTGGGCCTCTGCCTTCGACTCAGGTCATGGTCCCAGGGCTCCTGGGATTGAGCCCCACGCTGGGCTCACTGCTCAGCGGGGAGCCTGCTTCCCCCTCTCCTTCTGCCTGCCTCTGTGCCTGCTTGTGATCTCTCTCTGTCAAATAAATAAATAAAATCTTTTTTTAAAGTATATAATAAATCACAATACTGTCTTGGAGAAAATTACTCATCACACTGTTGAGTGCCTAAGATAACTGGAACAAAAACCTCAAGGTATGTTCACCAAAATGTTACAGTTGGTTGCAAGGCAGAATTTGTGATGATGTTTGCTTTCTTTCACTTTAAATTTAAGTAAATTTAAATGCAAATGTGGTTCAGTATTACCAGAGCTATCAGTGTAATAGGCACTGAAAAAGTATTTGATTAAAAATGGAAATCCAGGGACGCCTGGGTGGCTCAGTTGGTTAAGCAACTGCCTTCGGCTCAGGTCATGATCCCAACGTTCTGGGATCGAGTCCCACATGGGGCTCCTTGCTCAGCAGGGAGCCTGCTTCTCCCTCTGCCTCTGCCTGCCACTCTGTCTGCCTGTGCTCACTCTCTCTGACAAGTAAATAAAAAAAATCTTAAAAAAAAAAAAAAATGGAAATCCAGGGGCACCTGGGTGGCTCAGAGGGTTAAAGCCTCTGCCTTGGGCTCAGGTCATGATCCTGGGGTCCTGGAATCGAGCCCGGCATGGGGCTCTCTGCTCAGCGGGGAGCCTGCTTCCCACCCCCTCTCACTCTGCCTGCCTCTCTGCCTACTTGTGATCTGTCTGTTAAATAAATAAATAAATAAATCTTTTTAAAAAATGGAAATCCATAGCTAATTATTAAAACACTATTGGTAAAATATAAATAGAAGAATAGTTGCTAAATAAATATACCCTCTTCTGCTTTTAAGGCTTTTTAACTTTTTAACTTCTAAGGCTTTTTACTGCACTTAGAATAAAATTTTAAAATCCTAACAAGGCTCTGAATGACCTGACTCCTGCTTACCTGCACAACCCTACATTTCACCACTCTCTTCATTCCAGCCCTACTGATCCATATGTAACTCCTTACATACAACGAAGTTCCAGCTCAGGTGCTTTGTACATTTAATTCTCTGTAATGCTCTTGACCCAGATTTTATAGCCTGGCCTTTTTCATCCTTCACATTGCAAATAATCCAAACACCAAAATGTGCACCATTGTTATTTATCTCCACACAATGGAATTCTAATTAACTTATTTATATGCCCTCCTTTTTATTATTTGTTTTTACTTTTAAGATTTTTCTTTATTTCAGGTTTTTGAAAGGGAAAAAGACACGTTATTTTAATCATTGTTATGCTTGAAATGTGTTTGGTAAGAAACAAAATACGGATCTCATATTACCCCCAAAATAATAAGACAATTGTCGCAATGCCATTTATTGAATAATACAACAGTTTTCTACCACAAAAGTACTACAGTAATAATAAACTCAGTCCCACATGGTCTTTGGTCTGAATCTGAAGTTTCTTTCTGTTTGGTTGATCCATTCATTCCAGCATCAGTACCACATAGTTTTGTATACAGCCCTTTATATTTATATTTATATTTTTCAAGATTTTTCTAGCTTATTTTCACAACTATTTTGAAGTTAAACATAGATGTTTTTTTAAAAACCCTGTTCAAAGTTTTACTTCACATAGTTTAAATTTTAGATTAATTCAGTAGAATACACACCTTTGGAATACTGGTATGTTTTTCCACTTACCAAGTTTCCACTACATGCTTCTTTGAAGAATTTGAAGATCTTGCCTGAATGTTAACATTTTAATGAGTAGATTTATTTGCTGGTGACGTGGATGGCATTGTTTCACATTACATATAATACATATATGTATTTTATATATATATATGCATAATATAAATATAACTTTTTTAAATTTACGTAATCTTTACACCCAACATGGTGCTTGAATTCATGGCCCTGCAATCAAGTCACATACACTTCTGACTGAGCCAGCCAGGCATCCCTTTCACAATATATTAAACTTATTTGTATTTATTATTTCTTACATATATTAATAATAATAACAATAAATATTTCTTGAGTAGTTACTGCAGGCCACCAGCTCTTTATTACTTCATTTTATTCTCACCCTGACCCATTTTTCACATAAAGAAATGGAATATAAAAAAGCTCAGGTAACTGGCTGGGGGGTTAACAGAAAGTGTCAGACCTCAGATTTAAATTGTTTTCAAATCCCGTTTTATTTCTAATGTCATTTTAGTCAATTGCTAAAGGTTTCCCAGATAGATCATCCTCTCAGCAAATAATGATAATTATTCCATTTCCTTTCTAATACTTTTACTTTCCCCCTTGTCTAATTGTATAAAATCAATTTCTTATACTGCATGCACTTGTTTTAAATATCACTTAAATCTATACAAAATCATAATATACCACATGAGTCTTTAAGCATTTCAAGAAAATTGAAAGATGGTATGATTTAAAATAAGACATGGACATTATTCCATATTGAGTATACTAGATTAGAAGTTGCTGGAATGACTGAGTTGCATAAAAATTTTCTGTGTTATGCCTTTTTATGTTATTGCATTGTCTTATATCCAAAAAAAATTATAAAATTTAGCCTAAGATACTTTTAATGCTAAGAAAACAGTTGATTTTGCTTATTTGTATGTCCTTATTCAATTAAGGGCATTTAATAAACATTTGTTGGTGCTGATGTTTCAGACAGTTGGGGAAATGGATGGAAGCAATCACAGTGGAGTCTCTGAGTTTCTGCTCCTGGGGATCTCAGACAGTCCTGAGCACCAGCGGGTCCTGTTCTGGATGTTCCTGTCCATGTACCTTGTCACAGTGGTGGGAAATGTGCTCATCATCCTGGCCATCAGCTTTGATCCCCGCCTGCACACACCCATGTACTTCTTCCTGGCCAACCTCTCCTTCACTGACCTCTTCTTTGTCACCAATACAATCCCCAAGATGCTGGTGAGCCTCCAGTCTCAGAACAAAGTCATCTCCTATGCGGGGTGTCTGACACAGCTCTACTTCCTAGTCTCCTTGGTGGCCTTGGACAACCTCATCCTGGCCACAATGGCATATGACCGTTATGTGGCCATCTGCCGCCCCCTCCACTACACCACAGTCATGAGCCCTGGGCTCTGCATTTTGCTCTTCACCTTGTGTTGGGCACTTTCTATTTTTTATGGCCTCACCCACACCCTCCTCATGACCAGGGTGACATTCTGCGGTTCCCAGAAGATACACTACATCTTCTGTGAGATGTATGTCCTGCTGAGGCTGGCCTGTTCTAACACTCAAGTGAATCACACAGTGCTGATTGCTACAGGATCTTTCATCTTCCTTGCCCCACTAGGGTTCATGATCATGTCCTATGTCTGGATTGTCAGAGCCATCCTCCGAATACCCTCAGCCTCTAGCAAGTACAAAGCCTTCTCCACCTGTGCTTCCCATTTGGCTGTGGTCTCCCTCTTCTATGGGACACTTTGTATGGTATATCTGCAGCCCCTCAAAACCTACTCCATGAAGGACTCAGTAGCCACAGTGATGTATGCTGTGGTGACCCCCATGATGAACCCTTTCATCTACAGCCTGAGGAACAAGGACATGCATGGGGCTCTGGGAAGGCTTCTCTTAGGGAAAGCCTTTCAGAGGTTGACATGAGGTAAGTTTGGAAAGGGCATTCAAGTAGAGACTGGGAATTTCCTTCACCATGGGCAAGACATTACCCTCTGGGGGATACAGGAGAGTTTAGTACATAGCACCAACTCAGAATGAGCTCATATACCTGTGATGAAGAAAAGAAATGTATGCATAATCCAATGTCCACCAAACAATGGAAACCTTGGCAATAAATAAGGTCACTAACACTAATACTAAAAGTTCACAAAATCAAATCCTTCAACTTGCCTAACACAGGACCAAAGTCCCAACCTTATCCAGACATTCCCAGTTAGGACCTAATGGGGTCTGTTATGTTCTCTAGCACACATCCACTCAGAGTCTCTGAGCTCTGAACTTCTCTAAAGAGCCTGCTTCCTGCAACCCTTTTATGGAAGACAACTTGCATCAATCCACTGTAGATGTCCTGGGTGATGCCACCCCTTACCTAAAGCTCTGCTGGGCACAGCCCCCATTGCTTCAGTTCTGATCCATAGTCCCTCTGGACACAACCACTGATGTCCAGGCAGAAATGGCAAGAAATCCCTTTCTTTTGCTCTGGGGAGATATTTTTCCTTTGGGCCTCAAAACAATACTATTTTTCTTGCCTTTTTCCTGCATTCCTTCTCCCTGAGAGGAGTCAGGCTGTCTTTGGAAAAGTTCATCCTGTCCTTTATTTCTGTAGTTCCTTACCTCTCATCTTCTTCATTCCCTCAAAACAAAACTCTCAAGCATATCAACATATGCTCATGACAGGAGTGTTGGTGTAAGCAGAAAAAGGGGAGCAGGTAACTGTGAGACCCAAACCCTACTTAGGTTCTACAATTCTGACAGAAATTTTGGTGCGTGTGTTTTTTCCAACAACACCAAGCAATTCTCTGATACCAGCTGGATATCCTACAATTCAACTCAATTCTGACACTATCTACCTGGAGATAGAATCAAATCTCACAGCTTAAGGGTTCAGTCCTATAAGACTGCCCTCACCCCACTTCAGACACCAATTGAAGTCCAAATTGTCACCTGTGTTTCTGACTGACCAGCCAATTGGAGGTTTTCAACAATCCCCTCCTTGGGATGGATTAATTTTCATGAATAGCTTATGGAACTAAGAGAAACATATTACTTAGTAGATTACTAATTATTATTCAAAAACAACCAGATGAAAGAGATCCATAGAACAAGATATGTGGGAAGGGGCATGGAGCTTCTATTCCCTCCCTGCATACACCTCTCCCCAAATTTATATGTGTCACCAACCCAGGAGCTCTCTGAAACCCATCCTTTTAGATTTTTATTGAAGCCTCTTTACATAGGTGTGATTGATCAAATCACTGTTGATTGCCCCTCTCCACAGGTGGGGATAGTGAGCAGCACTGATAAAACTGAAAATTTCAACACTCCAATCACATGATTGGCTACCCTGGAAATTTACATTGCAATGCAGCAGGGAAAGGATAAGCATTTCAATAAATGGGGCTGGAGATTTGGATATACAAGTTGTATATCCAACTTTTGGAAGAAAAAACATCTTCTTAAAAAGTTTTAGTTATTTATTTTTCAGAGAGAGAGAGAGAGAGAAACAACTTAAGCAGGGAGATGAGAGAGAAAGGGGAAAGAGAATCTCAAGCAGATTCCTCACTGAGCAAAAAGCCTGACATGGGGTTTGATCTCACAAATCTGAGATCATGACCTGAGCCAAAACCAAGAGTCAAACACCCAACCAACTAAGCCACCAGGTGTCCCTAGGGAGAGAAAAAAAGTCTTGATCTCTCCCTCACCTGATATAAAAATCAAGCCTAGATTGACAGCAGATCTAAATGTGAAAGGTAAAACCATGTATCTTTTAGAGGAAAATATAGAAGAATATTGGCAAAGATTTAGCAAAGATTCTTAAGCAATATATAAACAATACTAAGTATAAATTAAAAACTGATAAATTGGAGTATTTAAAATTAAAATATCCTGATTCACAGAACCCATCATTAGCTGAATGAAAGACAACCACAAAGTTGAAGATGTTATTACATACATCTGACAAAGGACTTCTAAACAAAACACATAAAGAACTCCTATAAATCAACATGAAGGGGACAGGAAACCCCAATAGAAAAATGGGCACAAGACTTGAAGAGATAATCTACACAAGAGAATATACCTGTGGAGAATAACCACAAGAAAAGATAGATGCTTAACTTCCTTAGTCAGAAAAGGCATGCAAATTAAAACCACAGTAAGGTACCACATACCCACAAAAAAGCTCCAATGAGAAGGATGGAAAATACCAACTCATGTTAAGAATGTGGAGCAACAGAGGGCACCTGGGTGGTTCAGTGGGTTAAGCTTCTGCTTTTGGCTCAGGTCATGACCTCAGGGTCCTGGAATGGAGCCCCACATTGGGCTCTCAGTGGTGAGCCTGCTTGCCCCTCTCTTTCTGCCTGCCTCTCTGCCTACTGCCTACTTGTGATCTCTCTCTCTTTCTCTCTCTCAAATAAATAAACAAAATCTTAAAAAAAAAAAAAAGAATGTGGAGCAACTGGAACTCTCACTGGCTGCTAAAGGGAGCATAGCAATGCTATGTTACAACTAGTAGGGGAAGCTGTATAGCACTGTCTTCTAAACTAAATGAACACCTGCCCTGTCATCCAGACATTGCCCCCATATAGAAAGATGCCCAGGAGGAATGTGCAGCTCCACTATTCTTAAGAGCCCAACACTGGAAGCCACAAGTGCCCATCAATGGTAGAATGGATTTCAATGGCAGTCACACAATGCAATGAAAATGAACAACCCACAGCCATCTACAACAATGTGGGTAGACCTCACAATATAGAGAGTGAGAGAAGCAGACACAAAACAGTCCAAAAGAGGTACTTCCATTTCAATAATGTACAAAATGGGTCAACTGATTCATACTATTAGGAGTCAAGGTCTGCTGACCTTGCAGGAACAGTCAGTGACTAAAAGAAAACCAGACAGCATCTCTACAAGGCTAGTAAGGTGTTTGTTTGTTTGTTTGTTTTATCTGATTGCTGGTTACTCATGTTTGTTCAAAAAGTCCTGCCAACATTTCACAATTAGTTCTATATCCCAAAACATTACAAACATCATGATATTTCATTCTGGTCCAACCATTCTGTTATCTAGAGTCCCCATATGCCTTTCAGCTGTTGGCTCTTCTTTCAGTATCTTATTTACTTGTGTACCTGCTTATCTTTGGGTTTGTGCTCAAAATTGTATTTGAAAATGGGATTGAGAAAAATAATTTGAAGTCTACTTGATGTTATTTTCCTACATCAGGTAAGATTTTTTTTTAACTTCTTTTACTTAGTACTCAGAGCCACTAGCCATCTGGGATTGTCCAAATTCAGTGCTTGAGATTTTCTGGACCTCTGATGACTCAAGGCCAGGCTGAAGCATGTGCGTGTAGCTCTTTCCTGCTAATCTAATTCCTGGAGCATGTTTTAGGATTGCGGCCCAAGGTGTTGGTTTACTCTTTGTAAATAAGACTTATTTCCCAAGACCTTTGCATGTAGATATTAACACTGGAGCAATTATCTAGGTTCCTCCCAACAAGCTGTCTTGGGATTGCCTCCCCAGTGTCTCTCCAAAACTGAGAAAAAGCCCTGATGTGGCTCCAGTTCAGTCTCTTTCTTTTTTGAGCTTAGGATCCAACCATCAGTTCTCAGATCCCCCATCTTCAGCAGGGCACCCACAGCCTGCCATTCTCTTTTGGACAGACTGCTTATCCAGAGGCCAATTCCTCTGCTTCCCACCTTTAGCCAAAACAACAAATCATGAAGTCCTATTCAGAGATCAATGTCTTAGGGTCCTTTGTGTTCTGATTGACTCTTCATCCAATGTAGGAAGAAACTGAGGGCAGCAGAACCAGGTAACTTTAAAAGCAGCATAGAACAGTGGGTAAGGTCTGCATAACACAGACTCCATTCTCTCTCCCTTTTCTCCTTTCTTATCTTCTTTCTTCGCCTTTTCTTTCTCACACAAACATAACAAACTTTGATGGTCTTCATATAATCTAGTCCCCTAATATTTGAAGATAATTGGCATCCCCTCCCATCTTTTTAGCACCCTACAGTTTTCAAAGTGCTGTCACATACTCTGTTGCATGTGATTCTCAAACCCACAAGAAAGGCTTCGTGGTGGGATGAGGAGGCTCAGGGAGGTTCCATGCCCTCCTCATGGTTCTGCAACCAGGGAGCAACACAGGAGGTACCAAAGGACACTTTTCC
The DNA here is from genome assembly GCF_002288905.1 of Enhydra lutris kenyoni. NCBI lineage: Eukaryota > Metazoa > Chordata > Mammalia > Carnivora > Mustelidae > Enhydra > Enhydra lutris. The sequence continues at coordinate 467,581 of NW_019154110.1, forward strand.
AACATCAAGTTTGGAACACTTTTCCATACCACTCCTACAATCTCTACCCTCATTGCAGAGGGGTTTGTGTCTCTAAGGCCATCTGACCACAAATGCTCAGAACCCATTGAATCTTACAGACTCAGAACAGCACTTCCGCACAGTGAGAATCACCAGGTGGCTGCTAAAAAGGACTTGGTTCTCAAAGCAGAATCAGTATTTCCAGAAGGGAGCCAGAAAATCAGCTTTTTGTTTTAAAGTATCACAGGTGTTTCTCTGCACACTGAAGCATGGGAGACACCTGCCTTGAGGGTTAGAAAAGCAAAGATATCATGCCCTCTGGGTGTTCTCTGTCTTTCCCCAGCCCTCTTCCCTGCTTCCTCCCAGAGGGTCCTGAATCCAGACAAATGGGCTGTGTAGTTTCTGATGAGGTCTAAGGAGTTGTAAGACCTTTGTCTCCATGGCAGAAACAGAGATGGTGGCCAGTGTGCTCAGGGTTGGAGTCACTCAGGGAGTTACCATTATGCTCATTTTCATTCTTAGGCCATTTGCGGGGGGAGGCATGGTCTTGGAGTGGTCTCTGAAATTAGCCCATTAGTTCTCATTCTCACTGAAACTCCACAGTCCTAAGAAGCAAGGAGCCCACCCCTTGCTGACTTTTTGTTTCCTGGTTTTCTATCTCCTCCCCCTTCTTAGGCTAACAAAGCGAACACCTGACTTGGAACGAGGTCACAGCCTCATCCTTGCCACCAAATCACTCTGTGACCTTGGGCATATTGTTCCAGCTACAACCTTCCCTTAAATATTGGTAAAATAACTTACCTCATTTATAGTGTTGAACTTTGGGTGAATTTTACAGTACCAAATAATAAATGTGGGAAGCTGTGTATGCAAAAAGTCTCTAGAGCCTGAGCTTAGAGTTTCTCCCTATTCACTCAAATGCCAAAGGACCATCACATGATTACTCTAAAGTTTGGAATCTTAGAATTAGATCTTAACCATCACCCACCTCCATTAAATGCTTGCATCAGCTCTGAAGTGATCACTTAGCCCACTGTATCATGCAGCCCTGTTCAAAGGCCTTCTGCGTTTGGGATCACTTTCCCCTGCCAGCTCTTTTCATCAACACAGCACTCAAGTCTTTTGGGAGACAGCCTGGATATTTATGTCTCTCTTTTATTTTCTAGCTCCTGACCTGACCAATCCATATCTCTTTGTATGGGAAGTCCATAAGAATACATTCCTCCTTTTCTCTTCTCTCTCAACCATGTAGACCACACCAAGGGGCCAGCCACAGGTGAGTCTTCCCTAGGACATCCTGGGTTATTTCCTACAGACACAGATGGCCTGAGGGTGCTCCTCTCTGTGTGGTAGGGAGAGCCAGGTGCAAGATGGAGAAGCAAGTAGGCCCTGGATGTCTCTTTCTCCTGAGAGCAGGGTTTCTGACTTTAGGGGATTAAGAGATACTCAGAAGCTTGGGAAAATGGTAAAGAATAAGACTCCCTTTGGGACCCTCATAACAGCTCCTTCATTTACATATGGATTTAGGGTTGGGAAAGTGCTTCCTCCTCCATTTGAGCTCTTTTCTAAACCCATAGTGAGGGAGACATCATTATTCTTGTTTAATGTCTAGCAGAACAGTTGAGGCCTGGAATTTGGAGGCAGAAACTGGTAATCAAATCCCAGCTCCATGAGTTACTGGTTGGGCAACATTGGGAAACTCATTAACCTTCTAATCTCCAAAATGGAGAAATAGAAAGTAATAGGGCTACTTGTGGAATAAATATAAGATTTAATATACATAAAATATTGAACACATTGTCTAACCAAGTACTCAGTATTGGGTGGTTGTTTGCTCAAAAAACAGCTATATGGGTTAAGCTGGGACACAGACGCAAACTTCTGGCTCAAAGTCTCCTTCCACTATACCACTAACACAGGATATCTGGGAATTGAACTCTCTTCATTGAGATAATGAATCCACTCATTTGCTAAAAGCCAGGTTGGCCTCTCCCCTAAAACCCAGAGCTCCAAATTACTGTTATATCACAGGTTATTCATTGTCCCCACATCTACATTTGTTTATATTGCTGCTACTTTAAATTCATCATGTTCCTGACTAAATTTGCAAAACATGTCTACTTTCCTTGACACACTGACTGATTTTCAAAACAACTGCATTTTTTTATCTGTACCTTCATTCATTCATTAAGGTTCTTGGGCTTATGACTCCCCCATTCCTTCATCTCAAATCCACTAAATGACTAATATTCTATACAGTTCAGTTCAACCTTCATTTCTTTTTTTTAATTGACATAAAGTTGACATAAAAAACCTTACTAACTTTTCCCAAAAATAATTAGACAGCTCTCCCAATGACATTTATCACATAATGCAACTCTGACCTGTTATCATAATAATCCACTAAATCCCACATGTACTCAGTTGTGAAGTACTGTCCCATTCTGAAGTTTCTGTCCCATTCTATCAATCTATTCAGTGCAGCACCAGCACTACACCGTTTTTGAATCCTTTACGGTTGGCAGAGGAAGTGTCTCATTGTTATTCTCTTTCTCAACATTTTCTTACCTTATTTTTGTGCTTATTTTTAGATGAATTTTAGATTAGCTTTTGTTTCTTAAAAACTTGGACTTTGAATAGGTTAATAATAGAATTTTTGCCTTTGCAATATTTCAGTTTTCTGTTTGGAATCTGGTATATCCATCCATTTATTAAATTTTTACTTTATGCTTCCCTGGAGAATTTGAAGAGCATGCCTGATTCTTTTATTATTAATTATTATTATTATTATTATTATTAACATATAGTGTATTATTTGTTTCAGGGGTACAGGTCTGTGATTCATCAGTCTTACACAATATACAGCATTCACCATAGCACACACCCTCCCCAATGTCTGTCACCCAGTCAACACCACCCATGCCCCTCCACTCCAGCAACCCTCACTTTGTTTCCTGAGATTAAGAGTCTCTTATAGTTTGTCTCCATCTCTGGTTTTGTCGTTTCCTTTTTTACTCTCTTCCCCTATGATCCTCTACCTTGTTTCTCAAATTCCACATATCAGTGAGATTATATTATAATTGTCTTTCTCTGATTGATTTACTTTGCTTACTTCTAGTTCCATCTACATCATTGCAAATGGCAATATTTCCCTTTTTTGATGGCTGTATAATATCCCATTGTATATATACCACATCTTCTTTATCCATTCATCTGTCGATGGACATCTGGGCTCTTTCCAGTTTGGCTATTGTGGACATTACTGTTATAAACATTGGGGGGCAGGTGCCCCTTCAGATCACTACATTTGTGTCTTTGGTATAAATGCCTAGCAGTGCAATTCCTGGGTCGTAGGGTAGCTCTATTTTCAACTTTTTGAGAAGCCCCCATACTGTTTTCCAGAGTGGCTACACCAATTTGCATTCCCAACACAGTGTAGGAGGGCTCCCCTTTCTCCACATCCTTGCCAACATCTGTCATTTCCTGACTTCTTATTTTTAGCCATTCCGACTGGTGTGAGGTGGTATCTCACTGTGGTTTTGGTTTGTATTTCCCTGATGCCAAGTGATGTGGAGCACTTTTTCATGTGTCTGTGGGCCATTTGGATGTCTTCTTTGCAGAAATGCCTGTTCAGGTTTTCTGCCCATTTCTTGATGGGATTATGTATTCCATGGGTGTTGAGTTTGATAAGTTCTTTATAGATTTTGGATATTAGCCCTTTATCTGAGATGTCATTTGCAAATATCTTTTCCCATTCTGTGAGTTCTCTTTTGGTTTTGTTGACCGTTTCCTTTGTTGTGCAAAAGCTTTTTATCTAGATGAAGTCCCTATAGCTCATTTTTGTCCTTGCTTCCCTTGCCTTTGGCAATTCTTCTAGGTAGAAGTTGCTGTGGCTGGGGTCAAAGAGGTTGCTGCCTGTGTTTCCTCAAGGATTTTGATGGATTACTGTCTCACATTTGGTCTTTCATCAATTTTGAGTGTATTTTTGTATATGGTGTAAGGAAATGGTGCAGTTTCATTCTTCTGCATGTAGCTGTCCAATTTTCCCAATACCATTTTGTTGAAGATATTGTCTTTTTTTCCATTGGATATTCTTTCCTGCTTTAACCATAGAGTTGAAGGTGCATTTCTGAGTTCTCTATTCTGTTCCATTGATCTATGTGTCTGTTTTTGTGCCAGTCCCATACTATCTTGATGATTACAGCTTTGTAATAGAGCTTGAAGTCCAGAATTGTGATGCCACCAGCTTTTACTTTTTGATCATGCCTGATTCTTATCAACATATTAATGCATAGATCCATTTGTTGATAATGTAGATGGGATTGTTTCACAACTGATTACTGTTTGCATGTGATAATAATAGGCAATATTTGTGGAGTGCTCACTGCGTACAAACTCTCTGTTAAGTAGCTTATTGTTTAATTTTCTCCGCTCCTGACCTATTTTTGAAATAAAGAAATGGAGTCTTAAGGAACCCAGTTAAATGGCCTGACGTTTCACAGCTAGTAAGAGGAAGCACTCACACTTGAATTCCAGTGTCTGACAACACAGTCTTCATCACTGCAGTATATACTTATAAGAGCACCATTAGTTTTGTGACTATTCACTGTGTGATTGGTCACTTTACTGAAATCCCTTTTTATTTCTAATGGCACTTCAGCTGATCATCTTAGGTTTCCCAGATAGATCATACTATCAGCAAATAATGTTAATTTTTTTTCTTTTCCCTTACAATATTCGTCCTTATCTCCCTCCTTTGTCCATTGTACCACATCCATTTCCTATAACACATACACCTATTTTAAAATCACTTAAATCTGTGCAATATCAAAACTATAACATACTAATCTTTAAGTACTTCAAGAATATTATAAGCTGATAGGATTTAAAATAAGACATAGACATTATTTCTATAACATTGAGTATGTCAGATTAAAGGTCGCTGGAAAAAGTTGAATAAAGATTTTCCATGTTATGCTTTTGTTATTCGTTGCTCACATTAAAAAATTATAAAATTTAGTCTAAGATATTTTTAATCCTAAGAAAATATTTGATTTTGTTTACCTCAATGTCCTTACTCAATACTCAATTTGTAAATGTCTGTTGGTGCTAATCTTGCAGACAATTGGGGAAATGCATAGAGATAACCAGAGTGGGACCTCAGAGTTCCTCCTCCTGGGGATCTCAGAGAGTCCTAAAGAGCAGCAGATTCTGTTCTGGATGTTCCTGTCCATGTATCTGGTCACAGTGGTGGGAAATGTGCTCATCATCCTGGCCATTGCCTCTGACTCCCGCCTGCACACTCCCATGTATGTATTCTTAGCCAACCTCTCCTTCACAGACCTCTTTTTTGTCACCAATACAATCCCTAAGACATTAGTAAACCTTCAGTCTCAGAATAAAGCAATATCCTATGTGGGGTGTCTAACACAGCTCTACTTCCTGGTCTCCTTGGTGACACTGGACAACTTCATCTTGGCCACAATGGCATATGACCGCTATGTGATTATCTGCCGCCCCCTCCACTATGTCACAGCCATGAGCCCTGGGCTCTGTATTTTGCTCCTCACCTTATGTTGGGCACTTTCTGTCCTCTATGGCCTCTTCCTCACCCTCCTCATGACCAGGGTGACATTCTGCAGTTCCCAGAAGATACACTACATCTTCTGTGAGATGTATGTCCTGCTGAGGCTGGCCTGTTCCAATACCCAGATCATTCATGTAGTGCTGATTACCTCAGGCTGCTTCATATTCTTCACCCCACTAGGGATCATGATCATGTCCTATGTCTGGATTGTCAGAGCCATCCTCCAAATACCCTCAGCCTCTAGCAAGTACAAAGCCTTCTCCACCTGTGCTTCCCATTTGGCTGTGGTCTCCCTCTTCTATGGGACACTTGGCATGGTATATCTGCAGCCCCTCAAAACCTACTCCATGAAGGACTCAGTAGCTACAGTGATGTATGCTGTGGTGACCCCCATGATGAACCCTTTCATCTACAGCCTGAGGAATAAGGACATGCATGGGGCTCTGGGAAGACTGTTCCCAGGGAAAGCTTTCCAGAGGTTGACACGAGGTAATCTGGATCATTGAAGTGAAAACCGTATAACTTCATGCCCCAAAATCTTATATTTGCCTCACTTCTACTAAAGTCACTATGATAAAGCAATTTAAGCATGTTCCTTCAAAAAAAAAAATCTCTAAATGTATTATTTAAATCTGGTTTAAATAAATTTGGGGAAAATGTATAGAATCATCATCATGAAAGGAAATACTGGCAGGCCTGTGATTCCTGATGGGTCAGGTGGGAAAATGGTGAAAATATGGAGGATCTAAACAGCATGATTGATGTGCTTGATCTGTGGCATTTACATGCAGTGATTAGAAATCGAATATTTTTCTTAAGCACATATGGAACATTTGCAGGAATTATTAGGTACTAGGACACACACACACACACAGTGTCAAAAAATATCAAGGAATAGAATCTGATCATAACTTGGTTTGAATTTTAATGACAGAAAGGCAAATAGAGAATCCCAAATTTGTGGGCACAAAACGCTTCCTAACTCAAGATTAGAAATGAAGTCAATATGGAAATTTGAAAATATTTAGCTATTTTCTATATTTCCTAAATATATTTAGGATATTTGAAAATGAATAGTAATAGAGACACTGCATGTCAAAAATTGTAGGACATGGCAAACATGAAATGTTCAGGGAAAAATTCAGTTTTAAGTGATTATATTGGAAAAAAAGAAAGCTTCATGTTTATTGAGCTAAGTGTCCTCTTAGGATTCTGGGATAAATGAACAATGGAATGAGTGCAGGGAACACAGAAAAAAGAGACAAGTTGAGAGTAGAAATCAATAAAACAAAATACAATAGAGAGGATCAAATATGGTTTGGTTCTTTAAATGAAATGGACAAACTTCTGGGAGATTAATCAATGAATTAATCTAGAGATTAATCAAGAAAAGAGAAAACACAAACACTATGCTGGGAAAAAGAGGGATAAAACTTAAGATAAAACTGCAATTAGAATGGTTAAGAGTATTATTAACATCTATATGCTAACAATTTTGAACATTGGGACAAAATGAATGAATTCGTGGAAAAATATGACTTGCAGAGCTGTCTCAAAATAAATGGAAAAACAGAAAGTCTATAACTATTAGAAGAATTGAAGCAGTGGTTAAAGATATCCCCACAAAGAAAACATCAAACCCCAACGGTTTCACAGGCAAGTTTTAGCAAGTTCTCATTCATCCAGTGTTTTCACAAATTCTTCCAGAGAATGGAAAAAGAAATAAAACTTCCCCACTCATTCTATGAGATCAGTATCACCTGATACCAAAGCAGAAAAAGGTGCAAGAAAGAAAAATTGCAGGGGCTAATCTCATTTATAAATATAGATACAGGAATTCTAAGTAAAATACTTGTAAATTGAATCCAACAGAGTATTTTAAAAATAATAATAGTAACAAGGTTAATATATGACTGGTTTGGATTTATCACAGGTCTGTAAAGATCATCTGGTATTTTTTAAATCCATAAATGTTACTCACTATGTTAACAGATTTTAAAAATATGGCCATCTTACTAGATACAAAGCATTAGATAAAACTGTAGACAAAAAGAATATCCCTGATAAAGCAGTAAATTTACTAAATCTCAAGGCTTGAGTACATATCTTTTCAACATTCTGTGTGATGAAATGGGAAACACACAATGAAGCACTTCTGCGTCCCAAAGTACAATGGTTGTCCTGAGAGGAAGCAATTGTGTGTTCTTTGAGTTTGAACTGAATGAGCCACTCCTTGGAACACCACTTTTATTTGAAAGAATAAATTGAAAGAATAAATGGTTATTCAGACTTGGGTATTTGGCATATATTGTCTCAAAAAAACAATTGAAATAAGCCTCTCCCTGTAAAGAAAATAATTGATGGTGTTCATTACCAGTAATAATATTTGAGATTTCAAGTGAATATAAGAATTTTGGAAAATTTGCATGTCATTTTAAGTTCAACAGCTTCCCAATATATTAGGACTTTTACAATGAGACCTGTGATGAGATACACAGACAGACAGACAGAATGAGGACATGTCAACAATACGTAATGAAGTGCCTGAATGTTTGTTAGATATACATAACTCAGATAACTCAGTGAGCTAATATTTTCCAAGTAACCAATGCATTATGTGACAAAGTCACACATGGGTAAAAGATCAATTCAAAATGTAAGATAAAACTGATGGATTTTAATGTCATAGAGGATAAAAAGTTCATTCGTACGGTATCAGATTCCACATTGTCACTGATCTCTAAGAAACTACCACTTATCAAGTTTTTATATAGTATCAAAGAAGAATATCCATAATTAACTGAAAAAACTATTAAAATACTCCTCCCTTTCCAGTTACATGTTTGTATAAGGCTGCTGGATTTTCTTCATATACTTCAAACAAAATAACATGAATGCAGATGCAGATATGAGCTATCTTCTACTAAGCCAGATATGAAAACACTTTGAAAAAAGTGTAAAAAATGCTATTGTTCAAATTTTTTGTTTTGAAAAATATACTGCTTTTCATTTAAAATCCTACTTACGATAATGTGTAATGGACACATTGTTTTTTAAATGAATTAGTGACTATTTTCAAATTCAAGAAAATCATTCTTTTGAGAAAGATGACAGAACGGGGGAAGGAATTGGGATAATGCTTCAGTGCCATTTATAACATTTTAAACATTTTTGGAGAGAGAAGTGACACAATAAGGTAACAAGTTAATATCATTTAACTTCTTAAGGACTGCATCTCTATCTAAAATTATTTCCTATATTGTACTACATGCTTGAAATTATTCATGATCTTTTTTGATTTGTAAATAATTTGAAAGTTTGAATTTGCCATTGGGTTTGATCAGATGTGGGGAAACACCTCTTTCCCTTCTAACTATATAGGAAATCTGATAATACACCTCGGATTTTTTAAATAGCCAAGTTTGAAAGCCTAGAAGGAAAAATCATCAGATGCCAGAAACAAAAAGCCATGAAGAGTTGAATTAGTGACCTCTGGGACTACTGGGAACTTTAGGGGATGGGATTTTTAACTCCCATAGATGCAGGAGTTGAAGTCTGAGGACTCATGTTGGTGGAATCTCAATGTGGACTTCCTGTAAATGAAAAATAAAAGAGCCAAGAAAGCTGTGTCTTGTTCATGAGTAGAGCCTGTAAAGTTTCCTCTCTCTGACCCAGAATCATAGCTGGAAGGGAGTCATCCACCCTCAAACATTTCATACTTTCATATCTCTCTATCCCTATATGTGTCATGTCTTAAGAAAAAAATCATCAGCTTGACCTTTCACCTCAATACTTTATTTTCAGCTGCATCTACTCTCTACCTGGACCAATTACTCAATTTTTTTTTAACAATTACATTTTTCATTTGCAAGCAATAACCGCTGTCCTTGTTTCATGGATATGGTTCTAGGTAGTTTTGCCATAAGCATCTTTGTTCTAAGCATTTTCACCACAAACATTGTTGCTGCCTAATTAATTGGCCATAAGGCTATTTTGCCATAAAAGATAAAATCACAAAAAAATAAGGAACATTCATTTAAAAAGACATAAAACATGAAAAATTAGTAACAAAATTGAAGATATTTTAATACAAAATATTTGAATACATTCAAAATGTACAGTGTAGATTCATGTCAATACTGTACATGTAACTGGTGAAGCCTGGTACAGTTAAGCATCTGCCTTCAGCTCAGGTCATGATCCCAGGTCCTGCATCGGGCTCCTTCCTTGGTGGGGAACGTGCTTCTCCCTCTGTCTGCCACTCGCCCTGCTTGTACTTGCTCTTTCTGACAAATTAAAAGAAAAAAAAATTTTTAAAAACCCTGCACATATAACTGATTTTATTTGGGGGATTGTACCTTGTCTCCAAAGTCTGTTACTCATAGTATACTTTTTGCTCTTTGCTTGTTCATTCATCTCACTTGGCATTGAACTTTTTTTTTCACTGAAACTTCTTCCTTCCTTAAGAGAAGGATCAGTTTCCAAATAACAAGATGCATATTTGTATTGCATTTTGAAAGCTTTCTACACTCTTGTTTGTTCTTGGTATACTGTCACATGTATAGACATTGCAAAGTTCTATGCAAAGTGTGAGTTCAAAACTCTTCACCACTGTATAGACCACTATAAAAGCTAAGACTTAAAAAAAATGGGAGAACTGTATCTGTGGAAAAATGAAACCCAACTGTCAACCAGTTTTTATCTTTCATAGCAAAATTGCTTTATAGCCAATTAGTTATATGTCAAAAGTGTTTGCAAAAATGCTTGTGGCAGATGTCTACAGCAAAGAAGCTTAAAGCAAAAATACTGGACAAGCAATGTTCTACGCAGATGTATTTCTCTGAACACATTACTATACTTACTTAAAAGTCCTGTTCTTGTGCTCAATTAGGTCTATTTCCTTGGGTATAATTTCTTCCTTTTTGTTTGTCTACTGTTTATCATTACATTTCCATAAATTTTGTGCTTTTGCAATGGCTGGTGGATTCTTGATATATGCACTTGTGTTTGTAGCTGAGATTCCCTATTTAACTGTCCTTTGTCTCTGTATATCACCTGCCTGGGTTGGGGGTGGAAGTTAAAATGGAAGCTTGCATTCTGCACTCTTTTCACTGACAAGTGGATCTAAATACAAATTTAGCTGAGATAACACACCTCAGCAGCTAGTCTTGTGGGCATGAGTGTCCCCTGTTTTCCCCAGATTTCGCTAGCTAGTAGGGGCACTTTTCTATCTCCAACCCAACCTTCTATATTTTTTCCCTCCCACCCGCAGTCAAATAATCCCATCACTGTTACCTGACCCGACAGAGTTAGGCTGTTGCTGATCCCACTACAGAACGATGGATCACTGTGCCAGGCAGTCCTGGATGCCTTCCTACTCTAGAGTCCATCACTTCTAAGTGGAAAACACACTTCACAATGCCACAAAGTACAGCAGTATTGTGAAACACAGGGAAGTAGGAGAGCAGAGAAGTAAACCATGCCAAGGGGTTTGGGTAGGGACCAGGGAGGAGACATGCCCTGAAGTGGGCCTGGGAGGATAGGAAAAAAGAAGTTATGGCCACAAAGAAAGTAAAAAGGAAAATGAGGCAAAGGGTGTGGCAAAAACAAAAGCACAAGACCTTTAAATAGCCTGGTACATGCAAAGTTATAGGCAGTTTGAATAATTAGACCACTGGGTGATAAAGCTGTTCAGGCAATGTCACAGGTTGGGCTCACTAGGTACTAAGATGGAGTTTGGAGTGGAAAGTGCTTATTAGAGATCAACATCCGAGAAATAACAAGGGTGGAAGCTTAACTGGGTAGATGACATCAAAACTGCAAGCAAGCCCTACCAAGTATTAGCCAACACAGCAGGCAGACCTGGAGTGAATACTGATCATTAGAGCTGTCCCACATCAGCCCAAAATAGACACTCTATATCCCCACCTGTCTTGGTCACCAGGTGTGGATTACCCTAGGAAAGACGTGTTTTCAGGCCAGGAGGCTCTGTGCAACTGAGGTAAAGCCTCAAGGAGTTGACAGCTGGACGCTCTCTGCTGACTGCTGCACTCCCCACAGCTGGACAGCAAGTCTGTCCTTGAATGGGATGTGGGCAACGAATCTCCATTTTTTCATAGACATGCAGAGGCAATGTCACCCAGGATCCCCTATAGCCGGTTAGAGAGCCCAGATTTTATTCCATGGGCAATGAAGAGCCCATGGTAAGGGTCAAGCATGGGAGTGATGATGCTCAGGTTTTCGTTAAGTTGACAGTCTAAATAACAGATGTGAAACTGGAGGTGAAGAGTTAAAACAGAGCCAAATCAGGAGACTACCAAATTGTTCCCTTTCTAGGAAGGACCTGCACAGGGTACTAAAAGAAGTATAAGAAGTGGATAGATCAGAAAATTTCCAAACTAAAACTTGCAGGGACCCACGCCAAGACTATGTACTTTGGGGAGGTAAGTCGGGGTATCAAATATGCAAAAGCAGAACATCTTGACATCCACCCTCACTCCTTACCAGCCCACATTCAGCTGATTAAGGGCTTCCATCTACTTTTGTTCACCAGTTTCCCCAGTAGGTAGAGCACTGCCTCCTACATAGTAGATGCTTGAGAAATATTTATTGAGTGAATGGATAGATGTGTGAGAGGACAAAGACCCCAGTCAACTGACACAAGATGTGGCTGCTACTTCCTAATCATGTGAGTCTTCAGAAACCTTATCAAATTGGAGCATATACATTCACACAACCATCCAAGGTGGAATTCAGAACAATGAGAAGACTGACACAGTAGCACAACCTATCTGTGGGTTAACAGTGACTGAAAAATGGGCATGAGCCCTCTCATGCAGCAGATCCAGTGGAATAAACAACCTCCACAATCAGACATGCTACCCACTTAGCTCTGAGCCAAAATTATCTTTTAGACCTAAAAATCTCTCCGCCCCCCCAACATACATTTCAGATCCCAGCTCTGAGAATGACTAGAACTGCATATTCTGAGCACTCTCAGCCAAATATCTAAGATGCCATTTGATTAGAAATTTAAAAGCCTGGGGGCACCTGGGTGGCTCAGTGGGTTAAGCCTCTGCCTTCAACTCGGGTCATGATCTCAGGGTCCTGGGATCGAGCCCCATATCAGGCTCTCTGCTCAGTGGGGAGCCTGCTTCCCCTCTCTCTGCCTGCCTCTCTGCCTATTTGTGATCTCTCTCTCTCTCTCTCTCTCTGTGTCAAATAAATAAATAAATTCTTAAAAAAAAATTAAAAATCCTATCCCCAACCTAATTAATACATATTATGTATGAAGTCCCCATTCACTTGTTTTTTAATCGGTTTCCTTGCAAAAACAAGCAATGCAAATGTGCATAAAGTTAAAAGGAGTGTGTATACATAAATGCCTATTTACATAAACTGTTCTGAAGGATACTAGAGAAACTTAGGACGTTCCCTCCAGGTATGTGAACAGGGACATCACAGTGAGAGAGGCATACTTTTCACTGACTACTCACTTACGCAGCTTCTATTTTGTCCATGTATATGTATTATGTATATGTAGTATATGTACTACTTTTTTTTAAATTGTCAAAAAAATCAATCTTCACCACCCCCCCATATCTACTTTGATATCCCAGAAATTAAGGTTTGACGTGTATCCTTTCAAATACTCATCCTTTCTTCCACAGATTTTCTGGCCCAAGGGTGTGTCTGTCTACATGCTATTACGGAATAAACTACTTAAAATTACCTGGTCATTGTACTAAGTCTCTCTGTTCTTTGTCCTCAGAGCTGAGTAACAGAACAGTGACCCAAACAGGTAGCCAGTGATTCTGCCAGAGCAGTTTTTGCCAGGTTGCATGTTGTGTCCACTGCAACTAACATCTTACACACAAGCCATGGGTCTAGACCACTGCCTCTATCCCAGTCCCCATCAGGTTTATAAAGTATTTTCTATATTCAATTTTGTTGTTTAGCAAGGATCCCCACAGTTTCTTCAGCCTTTTATCTACATGCGTATTCTATAGCATCCAGCTCTGCGAGTATGCAGAGAGGCTGGGCCAGCTTCTCCTGGTAATAAAAGCAACATCTGTCTGGTTCTCCTTTAATCAGGACCCAGCAAAACCTGGAGCGTGTTGAAGGTGGGACGAGGCAGCGCTACCGTTTTTATCCACAAACCACTCTAGACGCTGGGCCTTATAAAGTTTTCCTACTTTGGGCCTACGACCTTTCCAAGTATTGATAAAACACTGAGTGGTCCCAAAAAAAAAGGAGCAAAAATGCAAAATTAAATTACTAAATATTTATCTCAAGGTCTACAAAACCTAACACATCAACTTGGCGACAACTCATGTCTTCCAGAGTCACCTACCAGTTATGTTTACCGTGGAGCATGGTGCATTTTAGTGATCGATTTTGCGTGGGGTTAGGCCTCCCGTACTGGGCGTCTACCGGGCCCTTGGGTGATTCCGGCGGGAGGTGACTCCCGCGCGCAGAGCTCTGCGGGGGAGGGCAGAGGCTGCATACAGTGGTCTCCACCACCCCGGCCTCCATTAAGGACTCCAACCCAGAGTCCCCTCGCCCAGTCAGAGCATCCAGATCTCAAGTCCAAGTAGACTCCGCTTCCCCACCCCCCGCCATGTTCTGGCGAACTGCTGAACGCCCCCAACCCGACCTCGGGACCAGCTGTCTCCCGAAGCTGGTCTGGCCCTACTTGCCGCGGACTTAACTCAGACAGTGGTACAAAGCGATAAAACCGTTCCTCAGTGTATGGGGTCCAACACGTAACTCTAGCCTGAGAGCTAGGGACAACCTCCTTGCCTCCTTCAAGGAGAGGACAGCAATTGCAGGTGCAACAGCCAATGGGAAGCCCTGGAGGTGGCCCTCCTGTTTGATTAGCCAGTGGAAGCGGAGGAGCTGGCCAAACCCAATGGGGAGTTGAGAAAGGCGGGACTTCCGCAGAAGAGGCTAATGAAGAGCTCCGGAAAGTCGGTGCTCAAACAACCCTTTGGTGGCGGCCTGACGGAGATGGCAAGTGTCTTTATGAGAAACAAAACCTGTTTTAACCTTCCCAGCGTTCCCCAGGTTTTAAGAAAAGATCCTGCCAACTCTCCTCTCCCACCTGGAAGCAAAATAGTCTGGGCCCTCTTGAAAACTAAGTAATTCTTTCTCAGGACTGCCTGGCGTGGGCTCCCACTGGGCAGGCTCTCTATTCTGTTAAAGCATTTGATGCAGGGCTCTAAATAAAACACTAGAAAATTAAGTTCAGGATTAAAGTAAGAGAGTAATGCACAATTACAGGGATCAATCAGATCGTTAGAAAAACAATGGCAGTTGATAAAATTTAACATCAATTACCAAGTTTAAAAAAAAATGAAATTCTCAGTAAACTAGGAATTCAAGGAACAATTTAACAGACTCAGAAAACCACAGAGAATCTCACACTGTGTGAAATTCCTATGAAAGTCAAGATGGATACAAATACAGTTGTCCCCTTTTATCCAGGAGGTACCTTTCAAAACCGGCAGTGGATGCCTAAAACCAGGGATAGTACTTCCGTACTGTATATACTGTTTTTTTCCCATACCTACCTATGATAAAGTTTTATTTATAAATTAGGTACGGTAAGATTAATAACAAATAATAATTATAACAATATACTGTAGTAAAAGGTATGTGAATGTGGTCTCTCTCTCCCAAAATACCTAATGTTGCAGTCCTCATCCTTCTTGTGGTGGTATGAGATGATAAAACGTGGAGGTGATGAAATGAAGGGGGGTGAATGATGCAAGGGTTATGATTAGGTTCCATTGATCTCCTGCCCATAAGGCAGAAGGAGGATCATCTGCTTCCAGACCAAGGCTGACCTCCAGAAACTGGAACTACAAAAAAGCGGAAACCCCAGGTAGGGGGACTATCATACTCCAAGTCTCCCCAATTTCATTTAATGTTTTTTTTAAAGATTTTATTTATTTATTTGACAGAGAGAGATCACAAGTAGGCAGAGAGGCAGGCAGAGAGAGAGGAAGGGAAGCAGGCTTCCTGCTGAGCAGAGAGCCGGATGTGGGACTCGATCCCAGGACCCTGAGATCATGACCTGAGCCGAAGGCAGCGGCTTAACCCACTGAGCCACCCAGGCACCCCTCATTTAATGTTTTAGAGAGACTGACAGGGAGTGGAGCAGTTAAGAGTAGAAAAGGAGAAGAAAAGACAAAATATCATTATTTCAAGTGAAATTATTTATCCCTGAAAATCCAGAAAAATCCACTAAAACCTGAAGAATTCAGAAAGGCGTCTTGAAGAAAGATGTATTTTTTTAAATAAATTATCTTTTATTGCAGAGGTTGAGCCAATGGTAAGTCACTGAATTACTTTTTTTTTTTTTTTTTACATTTTATTTATTTATTTGACAGAGAGAGCACAAGCAGGGGGAGCAGCAGGCAGAAGGAGAGAGAGAAGCAGGCTCCCAGCTGAGCAAGGAGCCCAGTGTGGTACTCATCCCAGGACCCTGGGATCATGACCCGAGCTGAAGGCAGCGGCTCAACCAACTGAGCCACCCAGGTGTCCCGAGGAAAGATATATTTGTGTGTACAAAGTGTTATGTGTGGGTAATAGAAAGAAGGGAACACATGAAAGAAGACTATAGCTTTTTCTCTATGCTAATATCAAAGACTTATGCTCTGTGGAAGAAAAGAAGATCCCATTCAATGGAAGAGGGAAGGCAAAAATTTGGTATATAGAGATTATATGATTGTGTACTTGGAGATATAAACTCAAATGAAAACTATTAATAACAATAAGAGAATGGCATAATTTGGGTACAAAATCAGTACACAAAAATTAGTGTTTTGGGGGGGCATTAAAGAAAAAAAAATTAGTGTTTCCATATACAAAGAATCAGGTAGAAAATATAATAGAAATAAAAATATCCCATATATCATAGCACCAAAAAAGAATACTAACTAGGAAGAAACTAACAAGAAACGTTCACTTTCTTCAATAGGCCACTGGAGTACATAAAAGAAAACTTAAATCCCTGTTTGTAGATAAGAAGGCTCAATATAATAAAGATGTCAAATCTCTCTAATTTAAATTATAACATTAATGTAATCCTAATAAAACTTCCAAATGTATTTGAGAGGTACTTATTAGAAAGTTGATTTTTTCTCTTTTCAAATTTTTATTTAAATCCTAGTTAGTTAACATACAGTGCAATATTGATTTCAGGAATAGAATTCAGGGGCACCTGGATGGCTCACTCAGTCAAGCATCCATTTCTTGGTTTCAGCTCAGGTCCGATCTCAGGGTCCTGGGATCCACCCCAGCGTTCCACTCTGCACTCAGTGGAGAGTCTGCTTGAGGATTCTCTTCTTCTCCCTCTGCCCCTCTTCCTACTCCCGGGCTCTCTCTTTCTAAAACAAATTTTAAAATCTTAAAAAAGAAATAAAATTCAGTGATTCAGTGCTTACGTACAACAAACACCCAGTGCCCATCATAACAAGTGCCCTCCTAACCCATCACCCATCTAGCCCATCCACCACCCACATCCCTCCATCAACCCTGTTTCTTCTCTGTTTTAAGAGTCTCTTATGGCTTGTTTCCCTCTTTTTTCTTTTTCCCCTCTCCCATATGTTCACCTTTTTTGTTTCTTAAATTCCCCCATAAGAGTGAAAATCATATGGTATTTGTCTTTTTCTGACTGACTTATTTTGCTTAGCATAAGACATCTTAGCTCCAGCCACATCATTGCAAATGGCAAGATTTCATTCTTTTAATGGCTGAGTAATATTCCATTGTATATATATACCACATCTTCTTTATCCATTCATCAGTTGATGGACATCTGTGCTCTCTCCATGGTTTGGCTATTGTTGATAATGCTGCTTTAAACATTGTGGTGCATGTACCCTTTTTAAACCATATTTTTCATCCTTCGGGTAAATACCCAGTAGTGCAGTTACTGGATTGTAGGATAGTCCCTATTTTTAACTTTTTGAGGATACTCCATACTGTTTTTCAGAGTGGCTGCACCAGTTTGCATTCCCACCAGCAGAGCAAGATGGTTCCCTTTTCTTCGCGTCCTCCTCAATATCTGTTGTTTCTTGTGTTATTAATTCTAACCATTCTGACCAGTGTAAGGGGGTATCTCATTTTGGTTTTTATTTGTATTTCCCTGATGATGTGTGGTGTTGAGCATCTGTTCATGTGTCTGTTAGCTGTCTGGATGTCTTCTTTTAGAAAAATGCCTATTCATGTCTTCTGCCCATTCCTTAACTGGATTATTTGGTTTTTGGGCATTCAGTTTAATAAGTTCTTGGTTTGAGATAGTAACCCTTTATCAAATATGTCATTTGTAAATATCTTCTCCCATTCCATAGGTTATCATTAGATTTGAGGACTGTTACCTTTGCTGTGAAAAAGCTTTTTATTCTGATAAAGTCCCAATACTTCACTTTTGCTCTTGCTTCCCTCACCTCAAGTCACGTGTCTAGTAAGAAGTTGCTCCAGCTGAGGTCAAAGAGGTTGCTGCCTGTATTCTCCTCTAGGATTTTGATGGTTTTCTGTCCCACATTTAGGTTTTTCATCCATTTTTAATTTATTTTTCTATATGGTGTAAGAAAGTGATCCAGTTTCATTCTTCTGCATGTCACTGTCCAGTTTTCCGAACACCATTTGTTGAATAGACTGTCTTTTTTCCATTGGATATTCTTTCCTACTGTGTTGAAGATTAGTTGACCACAGGGTTGAGGGTCCATTTCTGGGTTTTCTATTCTGTTCCATTGATCTATGTGTCAGTTTTTGTGCCAGTACCATACTGTCCTCATGATTACAGCTTTGTAATACAGCTTAAAGTCTGGAATTATGATGCCTCCCACTTTGCTTCTCTTTTTCAACATTACTTTAGCTATTTGGAGTCTTTTAAGGTTCCATACAGATTTTAGGATTGTTTGTTCTAGCTCTGTGTACAATGCTGGTGTTATTTTGATAGGGATTGCATTGAATGTGTAGATTGCTTTGGATAGTATAAACATTTTAACTATGTTTGTTCTTCTAATCCATGAGCACGGAATGTTTTTCCATTTCTTTGTGCCGTCTTCAATTCCTTTTTTTTTTTATTTTATTTATGCTTTTTCCTTTTTTAAATTTATTTTTTTAAAGATTTTATTTATTTATTTGACAGAGAGATCACAAGCAGGCAGAGAGGCAGGCAGAGAGAGAGGAGGAAGCAGGCTCCCCGCTGAGCACAGAGCCCGATGTGGGGCTCGATCCCAGGACTCTGAGATCATGACCTGAGCCGAAGGCAGCGGCTTAACCCACTGAGCCACCCAGGCGCCCCTCCTTTTTTAAATTTAAATTCAACTAATTAATGTGTATTATTAGTTTCAGAGGTAGAGGTCAGTGATTCATCAGTTTTATGTAACACCCAGTGCTCATTACATCACATGTCCTCCTTAATGTCCATCACCCAGTTATCCCATCCACCCACCCCCTCAATTTCTTTCATAATTGTTCTATAGTTTTCAGAGTACAGATCTTTTACCTCTTTAGTTAGGCTTATTATTAAGTATCTTATGGGTTTTGGTGCCATTATAAATGGATCAATTCCTGATTTCTCTCTGCTGCTTCATTATTGATGTATAGAAATGCAACACATTTCTGTACATTGATTTTATATCCTGTGACTTTGCTGAATTCATGAATCAGTTCTAGCTATCTTTTGGTTGAGTCTTTCAGGTTTTCTACATAGAATAACACATCATCTGTGAAGAGTGAAAATTTGACTTCTTCCTTGTCAATTTCAATGCATTTTATTTCTCCTTCTTGTCTGATTGGTGAGGCGAAGACTTCCAGTATTACATTAAGTAGTAATGGTGAGAGTGTCTTGTTCCTAACCTCAGAAGAAAATCTCTCAGTATTTCCCCACTGGGAATGATCTTAGTTGTGGGTCTTTTGTATATGGCCTTTATGATGTTGAGGTATGTTCCATGTATCCCTAACTCTGTTGAGGGTTTTTATCAAGAATGGATGCTATAGGGACACCTGGGTGGCTCAGCTGGTTAACCACCTACCTTCAGCTCAGGTCATGATCTCAGAGTCCTGGGATTGAGCTCTGACTCCATATTGGAGTCTGCTTCTCCTTCTCCCTCTGCCCCTCCCCCCATTCCTGTGTGCACTTTCTCTCTCAATTAAATAAATAAAATCTTTTTTTTAAGATTTTATTTATTTATTTGACACAGAGAGATCACAAGTGGGTAGAAAGGCAGGCAGAGAGGGGGAAGCAGGCTCCCCGCTGGGCAGAGAGACCAATGCGGGGCTCAATCCCAGGACCCTGAGATCATGACCTGAGCCAAAGACAGAGGCTCAACCCTCTGAGCCACCCAGGCGCCCCTAAATAAATAAAATCTTAAAAAAAAAAAAAAAGAGTGAATGCTGTATTTTGTCAAAAGCTTTCTCTGCATCTATTGAGAGGTTCAAATGGTTCCTATCCTTTCTTTTATTAGTGTGGTGCATCACATCAATTGATTTGTGAATATTAAACACCCTGCAGCCCAGGAATAAATCCCACTTGATTGTGGTAAATAATTCTCTTAATGTACTGTAGGATTTGATTTGCTTGTATCTTGTTCAGAATTTTTGTACCCATGTTCACCAGGGATACTGGCCTGTAATTCTCCTTTTTAATCAGGTCTTTGGTTTTGGAATCATGCTGGCCTTGTAGAATGAGTTTGGAAATCTATTTTTTGGAACAATTTAAGAAGAGTAGGTATTAACTTTTCTTTAAATGGTTCCCCATCCCCTCACTTTCAATCTGCAGGTGTCTTTAGGTCTAAATGAATCTCCTGTAGGCAGCATATGGATGGGTCTTGGTTTGTTTTTTTTTTTAATCCATTCTGATGTCTTAGGTCCTTTGATTAGAGCATTCAGAGTGATTACTGAAAGATACGAATTTAGTGCCATTATGTTACCTGTAAAGTTGGTGTTTCTGGTGAGGTTCTCTGTTCCTTTCTAGTCTTTGCTGCTTTTGGTCTCTTGTTCCCCACTCAAACCATCCCCTTTAATGTTTCTTGCAGGACTGGTTTGGTGGTCATGAACTCCTTTAGTTTTTGTTTGACTTGGAAACTCCTTATCTCTATTCTGAATGACAGCCTTATTATAAAATATTCTTGGCTACATATTTTTCCCTTTAAGCATGTTGACTATATCCTGCCACTCCCAACCGACCTGTCAAGTTTTTGTGGATAGATCTGCTGTGAACCTAATCTGTCCTCACTTGTAGATTAAGGACTTTTTGTCCCTTGCTGCTTTTAGGATTCTTTCCTTGTCTGTGTATTTTGTGAATCTGACTGTGATATGTCTTGGGGATGACCAGCTTTTGCTGGATTTAATGGGAGTTCTCTGTGCTTCTTGGATTTTGATGTCTATGTCCTTCCCCAGATTATGGAATTTTTCAGCTGTAATTTGCTCAAATAAACCTTCTGCCCCTTTTCCTCTCTCTTCATCTTCTGAGACTCCTATGATACAAATGTTATTGTGTTTAAAGCAGTTGCTGAGTTCCCCAAGTCTACCTTTGTGATCTAATGCCTTTCTTTCTCTCTTCTTTTCAGCTTCATTATTTTCCATACTTTTATCTTCTGTATCACTGGTCTTGCATCTTGGTTGTAGCATTTTTAATTTCAGCCTGACTAGACTTTAGGTCTTTTATCTCTGCAGTAAGGGATTCTCTAGTGTCTGCTATGCTTTTTTCAATCCCAGTTAGTATCCTTATAATTGTTGTTTTAAATTCTAGTTCAGACATCTTACTTATATCTGTATTGATTAAATCCCTGGCTGTTACTTCTACTTCCTGTCCTTTCTTTTGGGGTGAATTCCTCCATCTCATCATTTTATCCAGAAGCAAACAAACAACTATATACTAGGTGTGTTTTGGTCTGCCTATTAAAAGAAGCTGGATCCAAAAAAATATATACAAGTAAATTTTTTAAATTAAAAAACAAAAATAAAAAGGAAGCTAGATCCTATTTCCCCTAGAGCTTAAGCTTTGCAGAACTCCATGTTTAGTAGACTTGGAGCATATGAGGGGTTTGTGCTAGTCTTCTGGGGGAAGGGCCTGTTGTGCTGATTCTCAGGTGGACTTGCCTGCAGGGCACAACGGGGCAAGGTTTGGTGTAAGTGGCTGCAGTCTCCACTTGGTGACACTATTTAGCTCACAGAGGTCCATCAGTGCTGTTGAGCAATAGGCAAAATGGCCTCTGCCTGCTCTCTGGTCTCCAGAGCAGAGAGCTTGTGCCCACCACCCTTTGGCAAGTCCTCACAGCAGAGCAAACAATCACCCTTCTTGTGCCCCCAGCTTCCATCAGATTCCTGCCTTTGCCCTGTCTGTGCCTGAGCTGTTTGCCTGCCAGGCAGCATAGTACTCCTGTGTTTTATCTCAGGTGCAAGGCTGGGTTTCTAGACTCCAAATTTAGGGACTTGCACACCTTGTGGCCCCACAGTGATCCTCTGGGAGAGGGTTTCACCCCGGCTTTTGCCATTTGCCAGCCCATCCCAGGAAAGCATTTGCATGACCATGCAGTGGTTCAGAGTTTATGGCGAAGTGGAGCAGAAAGCCAACACCCAGGCTTGCTACCCTCTGCTGTCATCCCTGCTCCTATGCCTGGGAAAGGCACAATACATTAGTGCCACCCACCCTTTTGTCCCCAGAGAGGCCTTGCCACCACTCCCGAATGCACTCCAAGTAGGGGAACTGTTTCTCCCCGTGCAAGGCAGGGGATTCTCAGACCACACTGTCCATTCCAGGGTTTCCTCCCTCTTTCCCCACAGAAGCACTGCTAAGCCAGTCATGATCCTGGTGCGGCAGACTTCTAAAACTTCAGATTTTGCACTCTGCTGCTTGTAATACCTTGCAGTAGTCTCTGTAAGAAGGGTTCCCTCCCCTCCACAGCACCCACAGTTCTTATCCCCCCCAAATCAACTCTCTGCACTTCCTACCTTTCATGAGGTTGTCCCTTTTCTACTTCTAGACTTGCAATTTTGTTCTCTGCCTTCAGATTTACTCCTTGAGTGCTCAGAATGATTTGCTATTTATCTAGCTGTGTTTGAGGGACAAGGCAAGCTTAGAGTACCCGTACTCCACCATCTTAACTCCTCCTCCTAGAAAAGTTGATTTTAAAGTCATATGAAATTGGGGTCCCTTGGTGGTTCAGTCAATTGAGCAACTGACTCTTGGTTTCAGCTCAGGTCATGATTTCACAGGATCTTTAGATCAAACTCCATGTCAGACTACAAGCTCAAGTGAGGAGTCTGCTAAAATTTCTCTCTCCTCCTCCCTCTGCCCCTGCCCCATGCTTGATCTCTCTCTCTCTCTCTCTCTCTCTCATAATCTTTTTTTTAAATAAAGTTATATGGAATTATAAACTTTCAATAAAATCAAAAGAAATAACTTTAAAAATTCCTTAATCTTATGGTCGCAGATATCAATGTTGTAAAATTCACTAAGAGTCCAAAACAATGAAACCCATCTATTTAAAAACTTACCCCAAGACATGTTGTCAAAAAATTTTAGATCACTGGGCACCTGGGTGGGTCAGTGGGTTAAGCCTCTGCCTTCAGGTCAGGTCATGATCTCGGGGTCCTGGGATCGAGCCCCACATCAGGTTCTCTGCTCAGCAGGGAGCCTGCTTCGCCCTCTCTCTCTGCCTACTTGTGATCTCTCTCTGTCAAATAAATAAATAAAATCTTTTTTTTTTTTTAAATCTCAGATCAACTGTATATGCAGATCATAAATGCTTCCAGAAAAGAAATATAATCAACTATAAAAGGCTATTCTGGTTGCTAAAAGACTGGTGCAATGCCTTAAAAATCTCTGAAAATAAATATTTTCAGTCCAGAATTTCCAGCCAAGCCAGGAATCTAGGACAAAAAGTTTGTCTCCCATTTTTTTCTTAAGAAGGTACTAGGGACAGGCTCAGCAGAATCAGGGAGTAAATCCAAAACAAAGAGTTCGTGGAATTCAGAAACTCACAGATTTAACCTAGGAGAACAGCAAAACAATCCCAGGATACTGACTGTGCAGTCAGCTTAGAAAGCAATCCAGCCAGATAGAGCAGAAGACAAAGGACTCAGTGCCTGGAAAAAAGTAGACTCAACCGGACTTGAGGAACAAAATGAGACTATGCATATGAGAAAGTAGGCAAAGTAAAGTTGAGGTAACTATTCTCTCTGGGGGGGACATAGAGCTGTACAAGAAAGAAAGTATAATTCTATTTAACTTATAGTGAGCAAGAGGTGCCAGGGTGGTGAAGCCAGTGGGTCATCCAACTCTTAGCTTTGGCTGGAGCCATGAGATTGATCCCCATGTCAGGCTCCATGCTCAGCGTAGAGTCCGCTTGAATTTCTCTTTCCCTCCTCTTGAGCCCCTCCCCCTTCTAAAATGAATAAATAGGTGGAATGACCTCCGGGCAACTGGAACAAGTGTGCTGAGGAACTACTACTCCCAGAGCAGCCCAGGCCTCCCATCTCCGCCCCGCAGCGCGCTCTGGCACCAAGCACTACAATTCCCAGCATGCCGTAAACTTGATGGCCAGACTTCTGGGGCGGCCTCCAGCCCTCCCACCCGCCCAGCTCTCAAGCCCGGTCCCCGCCGCTGCACCCGTGAGCCATGGAGGAGACACCGCCCCCAGGCTGCAGCGAGACACACCTGGAGAAGCTGACTCTGGGGATCACCTGCTTATTAGAATCTTCCCCAGGTGTGACAGAGGTGACTATCATAGAGAAACCACCTGCTGAACGTCATATGATTTCTTCATGGGGACAAAAAAATAACTGTGTGCTACCTGAGGATGTGGAGAATTTTTACCTGATGACCAATGGCTTCCACATGACATAGAGTATGAAGCTGGATGAGCACACCATTCCTTTGGGCAGCATGGCAATTAACAGCATCTCAAAACTGACTCAACTGACATGGGGAGATGGAGAGGAGAAGGGAGTTGAGGGAAATTGGAAGGGGAGATGAACCATGAGAGACTATGGACTCTGAAAAACAATCTGAGGGTTTTGAGGGGGCAGGGGGGTGGGAGGTTGGGGGAGCCAGGTGGTGGGTATTACAGAGGGCACGTATTGCATGGAGCACTGGGTGTGGTACATAAACAATGAATTCTGTTACACTGAAAAGAATTTTTTTTTAATTAAATAAATAAATAAATAAATAAATAAATAAAAACTGACTCAACTCAACCATGTCCTCTATGTATTCACTCCCTAATGCACCAACTCTGGCAGACCTGGAGGATGATGCACTTGAAGCCAGTGAGAACCAGCCAGAGAAGCCTCACTTTGATTCTTGCAGGGATATTTGAGCTGGATCCTTGCAATGGGAATGGGAAGGTTTGCCTTGTCTACAAAAGAGAGAAACCAGTGTTAGCACAAGACAATGAGATCTGGTTCCTGGACAGAGCATTATACTGGCATTTTCTCAAAGACACTTTCACCGCTTACTATTGCCTGCTCTTCACGCACCTGGGCTTGCCGCAGTGGAAGTACGCCTTCACCAGCTATGGCATTAGCCCACAGGCCAAGTAGCGGTTCAGCATGTATAAACCCATCACCTACAACACAGACCTACTTGCAGAAGAGACCAACTCCTTCGTGAACAAGCTGGATCCCAGCAAAGTGTTCAAGAGCAAGAACAAGACCTTAATCCCCAAAAGGGCAGTACAGCCTGCAGGTGGCCAGAAAGTGCCCCCAGGTCCTCCCTCCACCTCTAAATCCTCTTCTAGCCCTGGAAACCCTGTCTGGAAATGAGCACCCCTACCTCCCTGCGAGTCCCTCAGCAATGATTTCCATGCACAGATGGCCTAAGCCTCAGATTCTATGAGTTGTACCATAGCTCTCTTCCCATCAGAGTGAGCCAAATCCTAGTCCTTCTACTTCCGTTGGCATTAGCCAGGAGTTCAAGAGCATTCTCAGGTCTCCTCCAAAGTCCTCATCTCTTCCTCATCTCTTCCCTCTGAAAAAGAGTTTCAGAACTTAAGTGTTAAATAGAGCTGTTAAGAGCTTTCCTCTCTTTCCACCCCCAAGCCTCTACACACGTCAGCAGTGATGAGAGAAATCCCCTGAAGAAACCACTGATTTTGACCCATGAGGCATTAGAACTGTGCTGTTCAATTAGTAATCACTAGCCATGGTGGCTGTTTAAACTATATTAAAAATTCAGTTCCTCAGTTGCATTAGCCACATTATAAGTATCCATGTGGCTAGTAGCTTCTGTATTCAACAACAGAGATAATGGAACATTTCCATCATCACAGAAAGTTCTGTTGAGCAGCACTGCATTAGAATATTTTCATGCTGCCCTTACTCAGATCGGTTCATTTTTGTTAGAAAATGTGGATACCTTGATTTGATGGGTCATAATGTTCCATGAAAATTCTTAAAGATACAGTTGTATATGTTCTTTTTATTTTTCCTAATTCTCTCTGGTCCTTTTTCAGCTTCCTATAAAAGTTTGTTGTTTCCAAAATAAAATAAAATATAATATAATATAATATAATAAAAATAAAATGAATAAATAAATCTTTTTAAAAAGAATTAACTTTATAGTGAACAAAACTTCCATCATTATAATGACTCATACAATTTGCTCACATAACTAAAAATACTGCTTTATTTTGGGAAGATGAAGGAGGGGAGGGGGGTTAAAAGAACTAATTCCACATCTGTTCCAAAAGGAAGATGATAAATATGACTAAAATTGATCAGTCAGTAAATAGCAGCATAAGCATATATCAAACAATACGGCAGATACAATGTGGGATAGGCAAAGTCTGTAGGGTTAAAAGTGACTCTCGCTGGTTAACAAGACTGCGAGTGGGGAAGGATAAAATCAGGTGACTATTTTATCATGTAAAACCTATTTGTGGGGGCGCCTGGGTGGCTCAGTGGGTTAAAGCCTCTGCCTTCGGCTTGGGTCATGATCCCAGGGTCCTGGGATCAAGCCCCGCGTCGGGCTCTCTGCTCAGCAAGGAGCCTGCTTCCCATTCTCTCTCTGCCTGCCTCTCTGCCTACTTGTGATCTCTGTCAAATAAATAAATAAAATCTTTAAAAAAAAAAAAAAACCTACTTGTGGGGGCGCTTGGGTGGCTCAGTGGGTTAAGCCTCTACCTTCGGTTCAGGTCATGATCTCAGGGTCCTGGGATTGAGTCCCGCATCAGACTCTCTGCTCTGCAAGGAGCCTGCTTCCTCTTCTCTCTCTCTCTGCCTGCCTGTCTGCCTACTTGTGATCTCTGTCTGTCAAATAAATAAATAAAATCTTTAAAAAAACAACAACAACAAACCTACCTGTGGTATCTAAATTCTTTAACTATGATTTATTTATTTTAATTTAAATAATTATATAACCAGGAAAAAATCTAGGAAATCAGCGATATGGAGAGTCCAGACCTACCAGGAAAATAGTATCTAGTTATAGCAAGTTAAATATTAGGACTAGCAAAGAATAATGCAAGAGAATACAAAGTTGGACCTAACTATAGAAATTTAATAAGTGACAAAGGTGACTTTTTTTTTTTTTTTTTTACAAAGGTGGCATTTCTACTCAATGAGGAAACATTGAGATATTCCGTAAATAGTGCTGGGGAAGCTGGATAGCCATCTAGAGAAAAACACTCACCCTGCTCTTTATATCAAATCCCAAATGAAACAAAGGTTTAATTTGTTTTAAAAAATAAAGTCATAAAAGTTTAAAAACACATTTTAAAAAAAGAACATTTTACGATCTTAGATTAAGGATAGCCTATGTAGATTAGCCACTAAATCATGAAACAATTGAGACAAGACTGATTTGGCAGACATTATTTATCTCCCTCATAGCCACATTCCTTTTCTTCCTTACTAACAAGCCTTGTTTTAAAAGTGGAAGGAAATGAACAATGTTCCTAGAAGTCATAGTCTTCTTTCTAGATTCCCTTGGAGATCTGACCAATGAGATATAAGCAGAAACAGTGACTTTTGGGAAAGCTTTTCTTCCCTGGTACAAGGCCAACGTCCTTATTTTTTGCCCTTTTCACTCTGGAACGGAGAAGGGAGCACTGGAGGTGCACTGTCCAGCACCATGTGGTTACCACCAGAGTGATGAAGACTGTGTACTAAGAATAGTGAAATAGAAAAATGGAGAAAGCCTGATTCCCTAATGGCTTTGAAACTGCCTATCTCCAGGCTTCATACTTGCTAAAAGACAATTTTTTAGATAAGGTTAAGTCATGGCTCTCATACACTATAGAAGTGAACACATGTTAAATATTTTATTTAATGCATCAAAGAGGAAACAAAGAGGAATCCAAAGAATACATTTTTAGATCAGGAATACTGAAATAAATGTACAAACTGGCTTTCCCACAGGGTCAGGACAGTGGGAGAGAGTTGTTTCTCTACTGGACATCATTCATTTGCATGTCTATAGGCTATAATTATTTTTCTTTGCTATCAGTTATCTAAAACTTAGATATTAGAATCAGATAATGCAGGAAGATGTGCTCTAGACAATGCAGTTTTCCCTGCATGTTCCATGAAACAAATATTCCCCCATCTGTTCAAACTGTTGGCTCTTTATTTCCCGTAGCTAAATACAGTCCTAGTTGATATAACTGATAAATTTGACTACATATAAAAATTGAAAGGGCACCTGGGTGGCTCAGTCAGTTAAGCGTCCAACTCTTCATTTCAGCTCAGGTCATGGTCTCAGGGTGGTGAGATGGAGCTCGGTATCAGTATCAGGCTCTGTGCTCAGTGAGGAATCTGATTGAGATTCTCTCCTTCTCCCTCTTCCTCTGCCCCTGCCTCTGCTCTCTCTCTCTCTCTCTCTCTCTCTCTCTCTCAAATAACTAAATAAATCTTTAAAAAAAAAAAGAAAAAATTCAAAACTTTACACAGCCTAAAATAGCATAGAGTCAAAAAACAACAAACTGAAGGAATTATTTCCAATGTGAATGACAAATGGCTAATGTCCTTAATATCTAAAAACCAAACCAGTAAGAAAAAGACTAACACCACAATAGAAAATGGCACAAGGCATTAACAATTCACAGAAAATAAAATGCAAATACCTTTTAAACATAGGGAAGATGTTCAATTACCCTCATAAGTTTTTTTAAAATGTAAATTAAAACTACAATGAAATACTCTATTTCACCCATCAGATAGGCAAGAATGTAAAAGTTTATTGAGAGGGAAATAACATATTGTCATATATTCTTGTAGAGGAGTAAATTCATATAGCCTGTGTGAAGAGCAGCTTGGCACTGTATCTGAACTCCCAAGTTCACTGAAGCCAAGAAGTGGAAACAAACTAAATGTCCACCAACAAGTGAAATGAAGAGATTGTGGTATTTATGCAATGGAATATTATTAAGCCATAAAAAAGAAGGAAATCCTGCCATTTGCAACAATATGGATGAACGTAGAAGATATTCTAAGGGTAATAAGCCAGACACAGAAAAACAAATACTCATGACCTCACTTATATGCAGAATCTAAAGTAGTCAAACTCATAGAAGCAGAGACAGAATGATAGTTGCCAGGGGGTGGATAGAGGGTTAATGGGGTGATATTGGTCAAAAGGGTACAAGGTTTTACTTATGCAGGATGAATAAATTCTGGAGATCTAATGTATAGCACAGTAATACAGTAAACAATACTGCATTGTATATTTGAAATTTGCCAAGAGAGTCAATCTTAAGTCTCCTCATCTGACAGGAGAGAGTGGGTGCAGAATACAAGACTCCAAAATATACTAGTTGGCATATAGATTATTTTGAGGTAAAGGCAATAAGACCAATCAGCCTCAAGAAAAACTTTTACCTCTACCTTAACTACCTAAAAGAATTCAGACTGGGGGGTGTGACCCAGAAAGAGAACTCTTACCAGAGAGCCCTTTTTATCTGGAAGGCCTATCCACATGGCAGCACAAACATCAAACTATCAACAGTTTGCTCCTCTTACCATCCTTTCCTTTGAAGCTCCAGCCCCACCCTGTTCCTTAGCTCAGGATGGCATATAAGCCTCAGCTGCCTGACCCTTGCCCTTGAGTCTTACAATCTGGGGACCCCCCCATACATGTGAAATTGTATTTGTTTTTCTCCTGTAATCCATCTTATGTCAATTTAATTAGACCAGCCAAAGTACCTAGAAGGGGAAAAGGGAAAATTTTTCAGCCACTATACACCAAAAAAGAAGACAACAGAGGAGGAAAGGGAGGTGGAAATGATAGTGAGGTGAGGTTATGGGTATGTTAATTTGCTTGATTGTGGTGATCATTTCACAATGTATACATATATTAAAACATCAAGTTGTACACCTTAAATATATATAATTTTTATTTGTCCATTGTACCCTAATAAAGCTTTTTGGTGGGGGGAAAAACCACTCAGAAGGAAAACAGTCAGTAAGAACCTTTGCAGTATCAATATTACTCCCGCATCATTCTTCATTTTTCCACATTCATTAAGTGGTCAGGTATTTTTAGGTTATCAACATATCCCATGTTTTCACACACCCCCTCTGTCTAATAAGAGGGTTCTATTGGTAACCTGCCCACGGGATTATCTGTGGCAGTCATGTGCTCCCTGGCTGTAGCTTATTGGACCAGGAGATGATGACTTGACCTCCTTAGGCCAATCAGATTCTCTCTCATGGGACACTGACTAGAAGTAAACACTGGCCCAGGGCTGACTCAGATCAGAGCAATTGGACTTGTGTGTTATGGAAAGGCTTTTTACCAGAGAAACTGAGAAAGCTGGCCTGCATCTGGGTCCCATCAAGAAGAGGCAAACTGCACAGTAACTTGAATAGGGAAGATTTAATAAAAAGAATCATTAACTGTAACAGAGGACTGGCATAATGAGAGGTTGGCTACTAAGAAGGGTAATGAGGGGCTGGCTACAAAAACCTCCAAAGGATACAGGAATAGCAGAAATAAGGAACAGCCTCTACCCCAAGGGCTGAGATGTGCTGCCCAAGGAAGAGGTTAACCCCTGGGCTAAGATTCAGACCTTACAGGCCCGGTATCTCTGGATAGAAAAAGAAAAGAAGTTACTGTGTTTCCACACCAGTGGAACTTGCTGGAAATCCAACCTCTTTACTTGGGGTGGTATCTATCTGAAGGTACAACATTATAAGACCCGCTGGACCCTGGGTGGGGAAATGGGAATGTTGGAGAAGGTCACCAAGAGGAAACAAATGCTAGTTGACCTTCAAGCTGGATGGAGGTGGTCAGAGGCTCCTCCCTTGCTCCTGTGTCCTTGAAATGTGCGTTCCACCTGTCTTCCCCACAGGGAATTTCAGGGAGCTCTTGAGAGAACAGTGGGTGGTTGAAACCATCTGCACAGTTTATGTGACTGAACCCAGTTAAGGACTCTGTATAAACTTTTAAGATTCTGGCAAGTGGATGTGGAGATTTACTTCTCTCAGTCAAGTCCCAAGTCTTGTCCCAAGACAAGCTTCATAAGTAAGTTCCCTTGCTTATTAAATCTGCCACCTACTGAGCTAGAGGAGTCTGCCTCTTTTCCTTGCCCTCCTTGTAGGGTGCCAGCTTCAGGTCTCACCCAGGGAGTTCCTGAGGTTGCCTACTACAACTGGTGAGCCAGCCAGGAGACCACAGAAATGGGCCTTAGGAAAGAGGCACCTTTGGGAGCCTCCCAGCAGGGCATCACTTCTGTGTAGAGAGGGCAAAATACAAGCCAAGACTGCCTCCAGGTGACGGCCATGAGAGGCAATCAGAGGTCGCATGTTGGGCTCACTATTTACTAGTACCCCCAGAAATAAACAAAAGATGACAGCTTTGGTTGATACTGGAGCCAAGTGTACTCTCAGACACCATAATCCTCAGAGGTTTCCTGGCCCCCTCGGTGTCATTAGTGGTTAGGGAGGGCAAATAATTATGCTCAAAAAAGTCCCTTTGACACTCCAAATTAGAAGTTCTTCACCATGACAACTGGTATCCCTTCAATACCAGAGAACATATTGGGCATATCCTACAAAGTCAAACTCTGCAAACCTCCATCAGTGAATTCCACCTCTGGGTTAGAGTAATCAAACCAGTCCTGAGGGGCAATGCCAACTGGGAACTAGTAAGCCCACCACCCATGAGAAAAATAGTATAAATTGCCTGGGAGCATAAGGAACTAGGAGAATTATCCAAGAACTGCACCAAACTAGTATTACATGCTTTGCTCATAGTGCTTTCAACAGCCCAGTATTGCCAGGTGGCTCATGGCAGATGTCCAGGACTCCCAAGAAACGAACAAGAATAATGTTGGGGCGCCTGGGTGGCTCAGTGGGTTAATGTCTCTGCCTTCAGCTTGGGTGGTGATCCCAGGGTCCTGAGAGCCTGCTTCCTCCTCTCTCTCCCTGCCTGCCTCTCTGACTACTTGTGATCTCTGTCAAATAAATAAATAAAATATTAAAAAAAAAAGATAATGCCACCTGTCCGCGTGGCTGTGACCAACATTGCCACCACCTTGAATACTTTGGCCATGGTCCTAGGAGTGCCCCGTGCTGTACTAGTTTTAGCCAGTGCTTTATTCAGTATATCCTTTGCTACTGAGTCACAAGATCAATTTGCCTTCATGTGGGAAGGGCAACAATGGACCTTCCCCAAGGCTACCTCACAGCACTCCAGTATGTCTAGTGATTGTTAACATGAGACCTGATCCTGTTCTCCTTCTCCACAACAGTTACATCAATGATATAATGTTAACACGTGGAGACTCCCCTCTGCTGCAGGACACCCTGAAGATTTTGCTGGAACATCTGCAAGGGAAAGGATTAATTCACCAGAAATTCAAGGCCCAGATACCACCACAAAATTTGGGGGAATTGTTTGGTCGGGTAAGATGCATGTTGGCCCAGAAACTGGGATTGATAAGATACAAGCCTATCCAACCCCTTGGTACATAAAAGAAATGCGAACCTTTGTAGGAGACTGGGGGTTTGGTAGGACTTTTATTCCCCACTTGGCACCGTGCCTCCACCCTTTAAAAGAAAAAAAACAACAACAACAGATGATCAGAGTTGCAAGCCACCTTTGAGAGGCAAAAACACTAGTGAAAGAGATTAAAGCTCTGGACATCTCCGAAGCAGGTCTACCATGTGAATTAGCTGTTTCTGTGACTCTAGAATGTGTGGGTTGGGCACTATGCAGGAGACAACAGAAGGAGAAAAGACCTCTGGGATCTGGGTCTTAGCCCTGAAAAGGGGCAAAACCCTGATATACCTCCATAGAGCAAGAGCTCCTAGCAATGTGCACATATCATGGTAAGAGCTTCCCTTTCTACCAAGGGATGGGTAGAGACCATGTTCCATGGACCCACTTCTGCCATGACTCAAACTCCCACCTTAAGTGGCAGGCCACCAGCCCACAGAAATGTGGGTGCTACAAGGCCCTATAGAATATAGAGATCCTCCAAATGCCCCCACCCTATTCTGTGGCAGCCCCTGCAGTCTATAAAAAGGGCATAAGGAACACTGCTGATGCCTGATATCCCACAAGGAGTGTGGAGACTCCACAGCCCAACACTGACACCAGCCCAATGGAAACAGAAGGAAGCTGGCCCTTAGCCCTTTACATAGACAGTGGAGTGGTTCTAAAAAGATTAACCCTATGGCTTAGACAATGAAAAGCTGAGGTGCAGATGATCATAAATAAGCCCTCAGGAGGTCAAGATATGGGAAAAAACATTTAGGTTTGCCTGCAAGAGCCTGCGGCAGTCCTCACTGTTTTCCACATCCCAGCTCGTGAGGCACGAACACTCTCTCGCCATCAGGGAACTGATGTCCTAGCAACTAACTCCTCAGTAGATATGGCAGATGGGACACACAGAAAGAGAGGCCACCATAACACCCAGATTAAATGGCATTATTACCAAGAATGCCAGATTGCCCTTAAAATACAGTGGCCTGGAGCACCTGGGTGGCTCTGTGGGTTAAAGCCTCTGCCTTCGGCTCAGGTCATGATCCCAGGGTCCCGGGATCGAGGCCCGCATCGGGCTCTCTGCTCAGCGGGGAGCCTGCTTCCCTTCCTCTCTCTCTGCCTGCCTCTCTGCCTACTTGTGATCTCTGTCAAATAAATAAATAAAATCATTAAAAAAATAAAATACAGTGGGCTGGTTAATGCAGTAATAAATCCTCTGTGTTCTAAACCATCCTCAACGCAACTGCCAAAGGGATCTGGGACCATCCACTGGAGTTTCCAAATGGTGAAGGATTAGCAAACTGATCACATTCGCCCCCTCCCTCCAGGTGAGGATTCTACATATGCCTTCTTTCAGGTGCACTCTATGGCTGGCCTCCTCCAAGTTTCCACC
This sequence comes from Enhydra lutris kenyoni, assembly GCF_002288905.1. Classification (NCBI taxonomy): domain Eukaryota; kingdom Metazoa; phylum Chordata; class Mammalia; order Carnivora; family Mustelidae; genus Enhydra; species Enhydra lutris. The sequence goes on from NW_019154110.1 coordinate 501,508, forward strand.
AGCTGGGGATCGTAGAAACTGAGCACCATGTACAGCTCCTCTCATCAAATAGACAGCGATCAGGGAACACATTTCAAAGGCCATGATATATAAGAGTGGACAAACACATGACGTTAAACAGAAGAACGTGTCTATAACATGCAAGAGGCAGGACTGTTAGGAAAAAAATAAAGAAACATCAAAGCAGCAGATTAATTTACTAACAAGTAAAACCACCTGACCAAGTGAACTAAAGTACTATCCCAGGCTTTAATACATTTACATGATCAATCAGTAAGGCCCATTACCCAATATGCCAAACTAGAAACCCCTCTGCCAAGGCACCCAATATGGACCATAAAGGTATAAAAGTCAAGGGAGGAGTGCCTGGGTGGCTCAGTCAGCCAAGTGTCTGCCTTTGGCTCAGCTCATGATCCCAGGGTCCTGGGATCAAGTCCCATATCCTGCTCCCTGCTCATTGGAGAGTCTGCTTCTCCCTCTACACCTCCCCTCCTGCTCATGATCTCCCTCTCATGCTCTCTCTAATAAATAAAATTTGTATTAAAAAAAAAAAAAGCATCTGCCTTTGGCTGAGTTCATGATATTGGGGTCTTGGGATCAAGAATGTGTCATGGGGCTCTCTGATCAGTGGGGAGCCTGCTTCTCCCTCTGCCTCTGCCCCTCCAACCCCAGCTCATGTTCTCTCTTGCACTCTCTCTCTTAATAAATAAAATATTTAAAAGTTAAAAAATTGAAGTCAAGGGAGACAGCCTTTGCCCTGAGTCTCCCCATAAATTAACATTCTATCCTGCTGAGAACATCCCCCATCACGCCTTGAAAAGGCATTTTGTCCCGGAATTCTCAATAAGACATCCCACCAGGATAGATGAATTATTTCCCACCAATGGGAGCCCATTGTCCTGCTGCAAGCCAGGCCTGCTAAAATGCACTATACCCAGAACAGAACATGCCCCCATTGAAAGAGGGGAGCATCCTGGTCTGGTGTGTCCCACCCCCAGTCCATCTCCTTATTCCTGCCTGCTGCCGTCCCCAGCCAACATGTATGGCATGCACAACCAGGTCAGATTTCTAAAGCTACAGCCACAATAACATCTAATGATCGGGCCACATATGTAATTCAGAAGGACAAGACTTTCCCACACAATTACTTCTCTTTTACCCTTAGACTTCTGCTGCTCCTAGGGTGTCATCAGACAGACTCCTAATATAAACACCTTTCTACAGTGGGCCCACTTGTATGCCCAATGAAAGAACTACTCCAACTATTGGGTATATGAGCAGCTGCCCCCTTCTAGCTCATCAGGATTATCACCACTCCAAGGAGAGAATTAAGAAGTCCAAAAGCAGTATGTGAAAAAAGAACAAGCTGGACTAGTCCTCTTAATTCATCTGATATTATTAACACAACTTCAGAAACCAGGACTATGGCACCCACTATCATTAACACTGGACATTCTTTTCCTGAGACTCAAACAACATGGACAGCCCATCAAAATGACCAAAAGGGCCCTAAAAAAATGCCATTTGAGCCACAGGTGACTGGGCTCAGAGTTGAGATATAGTCATAGGGCTCACCCTGGGTTATGGACATTCGAACACTGAATCACCCGGCACCCCTATGTCAGGAACAGAAAAATCACTCTAAACAGAACCAACCCAGCTGTACCAGAAATATGAATGTCACTGAAACTAGCTGGTCATTACATCACACTAAAGGACGGCAGCTAGTTTGACACTGACTGGTCACATTGCCCAGATGTTTTTTGGGGAGTCCCAAATGGAGCCCAGCGGTTTGGTGGCACAGATCTTTGGCCACAGTTTCCGCCTGTGTGTCTGGACCACTGCACCTGGCTTTCCCTGGGCACAAGGGAGAATCAGCCCCATCAGAGCAGCAATTGCCAACCTCCCTCTCCTCAAGGCCAGAGGGGCATGTCCTGTTTTCCACTGGTCATCTGGCTGCCATGTTTGTACCTTCCAGTGGCCTGGAGGACATTGAAACCCACATGGAAGCCCTTACTAAATTCACCCCGCAAGCCCTACCTGACAGCCAGTAAGGGAAAAGCCTGCCCTTACTAAACACTAAAATATCTCTAATGAGAAAAGCTGTCCCCCAACACAGGATTACCTGGACATTATCACTGCCTCGCAAGGAGGCACCCAGGCCATCATACAAACAGAAGGCTGGGCATTTATACCTGAGAAATCTGCTAATGTACCATCTTTATTAAATCACATAAAGAAACAACTAAATATCCTGAGTTATCCACCCCCCAACCTAGAGGACCTAATAAATCAATAATTCAGGTCATGGGGCTCTTAATTTTAAAAATCACAACTTATTATGGGAATCATTATCTTCCTCTATGTTTTTTCTTGTCTGTGTCTAAACTGTTGTTGTGGCACCTGCCTCCAGTGTGGCCAGAGTCACCCAACAAGCCACCTCCCTGCTAGTAAAACCCTTGCAGACTGCTCAGGGCACATTGCAAAAGAGGGCTACGTGTATTACAGGAGCCAGCCCCAAGAGGCAGAGTATTGGAGGAGGTCATCCAGAGGGTATGACCGCCCTTTGACCCCTGAGCTGGACCCAGGCAGTTGGAGGCTCCTCCCCCTCCCCTGCCCTTGATCTCAAGGCGTATTCGTGCACTCTGCCTGCCTACCCGCCCTAAAAGCTGCCTCAGGCACACAGACTTGAGACAGTAATGCGTTATTGAGACCATCCCGGACATGCAGGACTGGATATACCATCTAGTAGACATGACTGAACCCGGTTAAGGCCTCTGTATAAACTTTTAGGAGTCTGACAGGAGGGTGTGAAGATCTGCTCCTTGCGCAGCCCCTCAGGACGAAACCCATGGGCAAGTCCCCTGGCTTCTTAAAACTGCCACCTACCAATCTGTTGGGCACTGCCTCTTTCTTGGGTCTGTCCTTGCTCCCCATGCCCAGGGGCCAATTTCAGATTTCACCCAGGAAACTCCCAGGGTCAGGAACCACCAGGGTGCAAGAAGAGGTTGTCGCCAGAAGAAGCCACCGGCCACTAGGCGCTGCTGGCAGCCCTGCCCCGAGGAGCTGAGCGCTGGAGATGCTGAGCGCTGGAGATGCAGCTCAAAGTGCAGACGCCTGAGCGGAAACCCGCGCATGCGCCTGTGCAGCCGCCTGCTGGAGATGCGGCTGAAAGTGCAGACGCCTGAGCGGAAACCCGCGCATGCGCCTGTGCAGCCGCCGGCCAAGGGAGTCTTGAGAGCCCGCCCGCACAAGCCTCCGACAACCGGAAGCAGACCTCTTTTTACCTCCTAAGGTGTCTCTCTTGCTCCCTCTACTGACAAAGCTTAACAGCATGGCCCGCCGGCAAAGGGCACCTTGAAAGGACCCAGATCCATTCGCAGGCTGGGCAGTGAATGGAAACCTTGGTCCGGAGACCAGCTCAGCGAGTCTTCAGGGAGAGAATAAAGCCAAATAAAAAACCATCACAGATCCTTCAGGAAAAGACCTACAACCCTACATTGAAACAAAACATGTAGCTGCACAGAGAAGAAAGCAGAGGGCGAGAGACAGGTGAGAGGTCTGATGACTGTGCTGTCCTTCCAGTCGCCGGGATGCATCCCCATCCTTTGATTCTAGGAGACTCCTCTGTCTGTTTTTTTGTTATATATATATATATATATATATATATATATATATATACACACATTGATATTTATTAGCAATTTTCCTCTCAGAGATACAGCAAGTATGGGATGGAATGCAATCTGCTCATTCCTTCATGTGGGAGAGCCCAATCCTGCTTTCAAACCACCCCTTCGAGTGCACACAATGTCTAAGATCAAAGGTAATTAAACAAACATGGCACTTACTGATACATTAATCAGAGCAACACAGGGCACACAATTCGTGTGGTGACTTGAGAGCTGCAAATAGTCATCAAAGCATCAGGAGACCAGCAACATCCCTGTGGGATTTAGCCTTCCTGTGCGAGTCACCACCCAGAACTCACTGTGGATCAACACCGGTCACATCCATGTCCTAACTTGGAACGGAACGAGGGGTTTCAGGTACCCAGAATTTGGATGAGCAGTTGAGAAAGCAGACAGCTCGGCATCATTAACCATGTTGGGGTGGCGACATACGCACACCGGGAACTGCCAGGTGCCAGACACTTTTGTCAGCTTAAACTAGCTGGAGCTGGCTTTAAGCCCTGCAACAAAGTCATCCAGGCCAGCAATAATAGGTCACCGAATTAAAATCTCAGTTAATCGTTTTATCATTGCCAGGGCCTTATTATAGGTTACCGTTGTTTGCACCTGTGGTAACCTTACCCTGTCGAGTTTTCAGAAGCGCTCTTCCTTAGGGACAGATACTATAATTAAACAAGTTAAAATCCTTTTTCCTTAGAGTCATTACTGCTCTCTAATTACTGCTCTCCCAGATTTCATCTGGGCCCCGTTGTCCATTTTCCCTGGACGTTTCCTCGGATTCCCACTAGTATTAAGTTCTTGTAAAACCTATGAATTGATATTTTAGAGCAAGGCTATAAAGACTTCCTTGTTAGTCTCTAATTTTATTGAACGTACTGTCATGCAGGTGATTAGTAAAATCCATCTGATCTAATAATTTGGGCAGGTTTTCTACCATCATTCTCATAAACAGTGAGACACAGTCTCACTGCTGTCTAATCATTCACCCACCTGATGCTTCGATGGGGCGCTCTTCCTGCTGCAGCTGGTCTTATGGGTTCTTGGATGTGGGCTGCTTGGTGTTAGTACCCCACTTGATGGAGTCAAGTCATCAGCCACAGTCTTCACCTACCGTAGTTACTGGATTATTTGGCCTTTGACATAGTCAATGGTAAGGAACATCCCACCCATGGGGGTTCTTTCCAGCTGCTTCCATCAGCTTCATTTTGTCCCCAGGTCTCCAGGAAGTTTCTATACTCTCATGTCACATCTTTCATCTGATCATGTGTTTGGATGAAGATGCTCTAGCCATCTTTTAATTTTTAATTTTAATTTAACTTTGTTTTCTCAACATCTGATTTTTCTTTTCACCAAATTCCTTCTGTCTCATGCACAATGTTCATCTTTTCTCCTGGTGTTTCTCCTTACAGAACAGCCTTGTTCACACGGTCATAATCCATTTTCATCTTAATGTACTCCTTACAAGCTTCATGGTGTATGTGTGCTTCTCTATTCTGTTCCAACTGGTGATTCCCTTTCATTGTCCCCCAGGATCCTATGTCTTGTTGGGAGAGACATTTCTTCCATTTCTAATGACATTTCTAATGACAATCCCCTTAGCTGCGGGGCAGGCATCACTCAACCCCCCTCCCCCACACACACCCTCGCTCCTCTTCCCCCTTTCTCACTGGGCCTGAGACCACCATAATAGGAGAGAAACACACACAGACACTGCAGATTGGATCAGTAGTTCCCGAAGCAAAAGACTGCTTAGAATCTTCCTGTGCTTGTTAAAAATGCAGACTCCTGGGGCGCCTGGGTGGCTCAGTGGGTTAAGCCACTGCCTTCGGCTTGGGTCATGATCTCGGAGTCCTGGGATCGAGCCCCGCATTGGGCTCTCTGCTCTCTAGGGGAGCCTGCTTCCTCCTCTCTCTCTGCCTGCCTCTCTGCCTGCTTGTGATCTCTCTGTCAAATAAATAAATAAAATCTTTAAAAAAAAAATGCAGACTCCTGGGTCCCACCCAGCCCTCTGGAATGCTGCCTACAATCTGCATTTTAACAATCTCTCCAGGTGATTTTTTTTAAGATTTTATTTATTTATTTATTTGGGAGAGAGAGAGAACAAGCAAGGGAAGCGGCAAGCAGAGGGAGAAGGAGAAAAAGCCTCCCTGCTGAACAGAAACTTGACGTGGGGCTCAATCCCAGGACCCTGGGATCATGACCTGAGCCAACGGCAGACGCTTCACCAACTGAGCTACCCAGGCGCCCGCCCCTCTCCATGTGATTTTTATGCACCCTAAAGTTGAACTGCCAGGGAAGAAGACCTCCCCAGATGGGTATCCTGTTCCAAGAGTGGAAGGCGCTGGTCTGAAGTTAGGAACAACCTTCTACAAAGTTTCTCAAGACCCTGATGCTTCCAGCAGGTATTACCTCTGCCCACAGAAATAAAGATCAGAAGTCCCCTTTTGAGGATCTCTGCCCTCAGGTGTCATAACCATGTTTCAGAGTTCATCTCTGGAACTTAACGCTGGTTCCCATAAACAGTGAGGTCCTTCTAGACAGACTAAGAAGCAAATTGACATGAGACACGTTAATAGGAAAAAATCAAATTTAATAGTGTCTGTAAGAGGTATCCACATAGGCATGGAAATTCCAAAGACAGTCAGGCAAAATGAGGTCTACATGTCATCCTGAACTAGGAAGAAGGGGTAGGGGTCTGCGATTTCAGATGAAAGGAATGGAGGGTGATTAGAAAATAAACAGATGTTTGGTAATCAGATGTTTGCACTGCTATACAGATGGGTCACTCAGATAAAATTTACCCTTGCTCAACACCTTTATTCTGGGAAAGACCCCCAATTTCAAATCTTCTATGTAGTTAAGGGAGGGGCAAAAGTTTCTCTTGAGGCCATAGGGTCTTGATTGCCTTGAGCTTAGAATAATCTTCATGCCAAAGTGGTCTATTTTGGGTAGCCTGCCCTCAGCCCCTACCTACTCCACCATAGGAACACGGGGGCAACATTAAAATTTGAGGACACATGTTTGAATGGGCCATAGCAGTGGCCCACCAAACTCACATTTCAAATTCAGAGAACAACTGGAGTCACTGGAGCTGGCCAAGGAGCCTCACCAGGCTTGCAGAACATCGTTCATTTCATGAGAACCGGCCATGAACCCAACAGCCCACCTCATTCCCTGGGTTATCTAAGAGGAAGACTGTCTCTGTGAAGGAGGGAGAACATTTGACTTGTCCATCTGTGGTCCTCCAACACTGAGGGGACTCCAACCACATCCCCCCATGGGTCGTGGTAAGGTGATTGTCTGAACGATGGCCAAGACCACGTGTCATCACTAGGGCCTGGAAAAGGGAGAAGGTAAGTGCAGAGTGAAGAGAAAGAGTACTTGGATATGGCATAGAGCAGCAGACATTGTTACTGCTGGCATCGGGAGGATAAAGGAATATCCTGATAAAAGAGTGGAAACCAAATTAGTAGCAGAGCTTGAAGCTCTTAAACCAGTAACTGAAGACTACAAGGTAGATGTCTTAGGACAGGAGCTGAGGAAGGGGAGAAATGGGTCCAGCCTGAGCCCCATCTCTCAATGGCAGGGGACTTGTGACAAAACAGCAGCATTTGGGGGCACGTGGGTGGCTCAGTCAGTTAGACGTCCAACTCTTGATTTCAGCTCTGCTCGTGATGTTGCAGTCATGAAATTGAGCCCACGTTAGGCTCCACATTCAGTGTGGAGTCTGTCTGAGATTCTCTCTCTCTCCCTCTTTGCTCGTCCTCCCACTCTCTCTCTCTCTCTCTCCCTCAAAATAAATAAATACAATCTTTAAAAACAAAACAGAGAGGGGCATCTGGGTGGCTCAGTGGATTAAGCCACTGCCTTCGGCTCAGGTCATGATCTCAGGGTCCTGGGAGCAAGCCCCGCGTCAGGCTCTCTGCTCAGCAGGGAGCCTGCTTCCCCCTCTCTCTCTCTGCCTGACTCTCTGCCTACTTGTGATCTCTCTCTCTGTCAAATAAATAAATAAAATCTTTAAAAAAAAAAAAAAACAGAGGCACCTGGATGGCTCAGTCAGTTAAGCATCTGCCTTTAGGTCAGGTCATGATCTCAGGGTCCTGGATTGAGCCCTGCATTGGGCTCCCTGCTCAGTGGGTATCCTGCTTCTCTCTCCCTTCCCCTCGTGCTCTCTCTTGCTATCTCTATCACTATCTCTGTCTCCTTCTCTCTCAAATAAATAAAATCTTTAAAACAAACAAACAAAACCAACAGCACTTGCAGGCCTGCCAAGCAAAAGAACCTGTGGAAGTTTGGCACTAAAGAGAGAAAACCAAGAGAAGGGTTCAACCTCCTCCTCCACTAATGTGGGCCTACCCACAAATGAGGGTAAACTGTAATCAGCCAAAACTGAGGAAGTTCATGTGGCTGGTCTCCAATGACAGGGGCATAACTGACTGATGGTCCCAGCACAACACCCCACAATCTGTTGCTGTGTTCCATGGCTCACATCAAAGCCAGGCTTCCCACAGGCCACTCCCACCCAACTGCTGGGTGCAGCAAGGATAGTAAATTGGGGCTCATTCTTGTGATATGGGGGACTCCCCTGGTGGGTGGCCTTGGGTAGAGGACTCTCCAGTGGCCTTGCTGAGCTTTTCTTAGAACTGGACTGACACCAAAGATGCCTCCACCCTGTCTCACTCCCTCCCATCTCTCCTCTGCTCAGGTCAGACCTGTGTCGCAGTCTGCCAGCTCTTCCGGCCTTCTGCAGAGCTCTCCCCATTGTCTCTCAGGCCTTTTTCCCCTCATACATGTCTTCTCCCTATCTCAAGTGCCCATGCTAACACGCATGAGTTTGCTCTTTTGGGGACAGTCTCAACATAGGTCTCTTCCCCAACCCAGCACTGGGTGCAGAAGAGCAGGGGAGAAGGAGGGGCGTGGATGTGCAACAGACAAGCCACCTGTCAAAGAAAAATTGCACCAGAGTTCAACAGGCAAGGACGACTTTATTCAAGACTATTGCAATAGAGGAGAGAGAGATTGAACTCCCCTTCAAGTACAACAGGGGCATGTGGGGATTTCTAGGCAATGGGCAGGATGAGAAATTGGATGGAAAATTACTAAGAAGAACTTGGTTAAGAAGCAAGGGCCAGGGGGAGCAATGTGATTGGATACCAAGAGTGGGGGGCTTCTCAATAAGCCAGTTTAACGGGATTCTTTGCTAAAACTGAGCTGGGCAGGCCAAAGACAGACCAAGGATGACACCTCATTGAAAAGAGGGCTCAGAGGAGCCTGACTGAAGTTCGGGCAAGGGGGGAGTCCTTGCCTCACCCTGAGCCAAAACTCCAGCCACCAGCCAGCCTATTCTGGAGGGTTGGCCAGGGAGGGGGCTTGGAATTGAATGTCAATTGAAGTTTAAAACAAACAGGACTGGGTCTGAACTGAAACGAAATGGTTTTCATAACTAATAACTATTGCAAAGTTTCAGAATTGGACTGGGAATTGTTACAGGAGCCAGCCCTTTGTCCCCACGGGTCAGAGCAGAGCTGATAGCACCACCAGACACAGCGGGCACTCAAGAAATGAGATTGAAAGAAATCCCGAGCATGGCCTGAGCAGGCTCCTTAGGAAAGCGTTTCCCGTGTGGCAGGAAGAATAATGTCCCCCAATATGTTCGATGACTGCTGCGAGCCACTGGACACTGCAGCAGAGGGAAACAGGTTTCAGGAGCCCTGAGAACGAGCGCCACCTAGTGGACAGAACGTAGAAACGCAGAACCCAGATGAAAGGTGAGCTCGCGGGACCAGCGGAGGTTCCGAAGGCTTGAAGGGACAGTAACTGGCCCACCTGAAGAGTGCTCATGCCTCCTACAGCACTTCCCCCACAGGCATAAAACGTTCCACCCCCACAAAGGCTCTGGGGAATCGGTGATCCCCCAGATCCTAGGAAGAAGGCTTGAACCCAGGAACCAGCCAAATCATGGGGTGTGGAAGGTGGTGGGGGGAGGTCCTGTGTGAAAGATGCAGCTTCACTTGCCCTGATGGGGGCGCCACAGACAAAACCGGAAACTCCTGAGAAAGGGGGCTCCAATGAGGGGCCGCACAGCCAGGTGTGACCACCACAACCCAGGATGCTGCAGGCATGGGCTCTGGGGCAGCACCTCCAGGCAGGGCAGGGCAAACAAAGGGAGTGAAACACACCTTCCTGAGTGTGTCCTTGTGCATCTAGAACCCCACACTCCGATACTTACCTTCATAGTGAAGTCAGCACATCCATGCAAATCGGCAGCAAATTTAGGTTCCAAACTGCAATTGGATTCTGATGCTTTAAGTGAAATGGGGATAATAATAGCACCTGCCTCCGTGGGGGGCTTGGGGGCCTAAATGAGATAGTCAGTCCTGCTCCAACACTTGTTTTGAAAACGGAAATTGGACCCGATGCAATTGATATAGTAGGGGGACATTAGAGTCTTACCCAAGCTGCATGTTTGATTATGCAACTCATCCACTTAAAGTACTAGGTGAACTCAGAAAACCGCACCTGGCTGAATCGAGCAGCATGGGAGCACACAGACCTAGCACACACCCCACACATCTGCCAGAGACCCCTGCAGACCACGTGTCGTGAGCCTTATGCAGCTGCATCTGTGCTCCCGCTGTCCACCTGACTGCAGGGAACTCTCCTTCCACCTCTTCACAAGAACCCACACGCCTGCTTCCACAATCTAACCTCAGGTCTGTGACAAAGGGAAAAGCCCTGTCATAGTATTTATTTCTTAATCATTTAACATGTGTAAAACTATGCTACCATTTTCATTAAACTTTTTATTTGCATGTGTCACTGGCAATGTTTTTGAGTCTGTGTCCCAAGCCCCACTTCCCATAAGCCTTGTGCCTGCGGTTTTGCTGGGTGTTGTGATTTTTAGGAACTAGGACGTTATGTTATAGAACTGAGTGTGTAAGTAAAACACCCAGTTGTTGTAATGATCATAGTAACAATTATTATTGAACCTCCGATGCTTGAATAACACTGGCCCCTTTTTTTTCAAAGTTCTTTCCCAATTATGGATTGACTTCATCCTAATGCTTTGCTTGTGGGCTATTTTTCTGATTATACATAAAAGAAAACACAAACCCAGAGAAGTGACTTGCCCAAGATCACACCACCAAGTCTTAGCTGAAAAAGACCTGTTCCTTGTCTTCAAATTTCTTAAGAAAAAAAAAAAAAAGTGCAGATATTACTTGTAAAACCTACATTCAAATGTTGTAAAGCAAAATGTACATCAGAGGAGGGCCATTTGGGAGTCAAAGGTGGCTAGGAGAGAGGGCAGTTCATCACAAAAGAACCCTTGAAGAGGAGACTTGGGAATGTGGAAAAAGTGGGTAGGAGGAGGAAAACTACAGGATGGAGACAAATCAGTGGATAGCAGGGGTCTCAAACTCAAATGCCAACAGGGGCCATGCACAAAACAGGAATGGATGAAATGCTCCAGGTATAAATGGTAGAGAAGGGTGGGGACTGCAGTGACTCAGGTCTCACCAGAGGAGTAGCCTCTGGGAATTGCTGACCAATTTGTACCATGCCTACGGAGTGGATCCAACATCTGGTTTTTTAGGAGAAGCAAAAAAACTCAGATTTTATATGACAATTCTGGGTTGGGATTTTTTTTTTTTCATTTTCATTGTGGTCTCAACATCAACCATTTTCTAAACATTGGCAACCAATTCAAGTATTCTAGAATACTCTTCAGGCCAAAGTAACACACGTACAGATATGGCCGTACAGATATGCCAATATTCAACCTCTGATGAGAGATGAGGCTCAGGGCTTGGGGCCAAGCAAAGAACTCTGAACGATGATGGACACAAAATATGTTATTTATTGTCAATTTCTGCAAAGACACATTTAAGCAACAAAATATACATTTGTCGACCTTTTAGAATTTGTTTTATACATTAACAAATACAATGTGCTACCATAGCAATAAATTAAATGTACATTATTTACATTACATAGGCAGTCGGGGTCTACGAATCACCTCCTCAAGAAGAGGAAAGAAAGAAAAGTCATCAGCACACGGATCATCATTTCCGAGCTACACGTCTTAAGTTCTATCACACAAAGGGATCTCTTCACACTAGAACATCAGCACTCCCCGGGCTGGAGTGTAGAAGGGAAACGCCCATGATGGGAGCGCTGGCATACATGCTAAGGAGCGGGAAGGAGGAACTGACCATTCCAAGTGGAAATATTACAAAATCAAAGATGATGGCCTTTCAATTCCAGTTTTCCAGCCAAACACCCTCTCCCCAGTGCCGCTAAGGCACAGGACAGAGCCATTGTCCCAACAGCCTCTCACTAGGCAGGGCTCCACCATCCTTGGCCCTGGTGGGGGTGGTCTCCTTTCTCCCAAAGGGGCAGATGGTCCGACTGAAAGGAGGGAGATATGGGGTTGGGGTGGGCGAGGGGCAGTAGTAAAACAGACAGCAGAGCTTTTAATGTTCCTTGGCAGACTTGAGAGACTCCACTGACCCACTCTCACCTTGGAGAAAGGGAGCTAGAGTTTTGGAGAGGAGCCATGGGTCCCCTGCCAGCCACCTACCTGACCCTGGCCATTCCCCAATAACAACCTGTCTCTGCTGACTCAGAATCAAATGAGGAAGGTAGTGTTTGCATTGGCACCTTAACCAGTCAGTGTAAGAAAGTGACTCTGGCTCTCGTCCCACATCAGCACAGGAGCCTATATTTTATTAACGACCCTTGTTTAAAGATCAGGGAGAAGAGTTTTCTTTTACCACTTTTCTTCTGAACTTGAGATGGGGAAACTGAGGGCTTGCTAACTGCTCTCTTCCCTGGCCTCCACCCCCATTACAGACCAGAGCTGAAGAACTGAGATTACCAGAAATGGTCCACTAAAATCTTTCTTTGCTCAAGCTGCATCCAAAACCCCACCACCCTCCCTGGAAAACTGAGCACATAAAATGAAGAGACTGACATCCCATCTTGACCGCAGACAGCTCCCAACCAGTGCCCAGGCACTAGCTGGCCAGCTCCTCTGAAACTCAGGACCCCAGCAAGCGCAGCCACCGGTTCTACCGGCCATGTAGGCGGAGCTGAAGAACAGGCTGGGCTGTGGGCTCCAATCCCAGCTTTGCCACTCGTTGGCTGTGCGACCCCCAGTGAGCCATGTCCCCTCACTGGGCCCAAGGTTTCTCAGCAGGATAACAGTATGGATGGATTAGATGTCAAAAGAGGCCCAGAAGCCTTAGACATCGAGATGATACCAACAAGGCTGAAACCATACAACAGTTTTCACTCATTTTTCATTCATTCGTTCGTTTCCCTTCATTAGAAACTCTAGCTCCAACCTTCTCTCTCAAGCTCATTCTGCATCTGTAGTTAATTAAGTAAGCATCACTGAGCAGAGGCATCTGGGTGCCCTGCAAAGCCTGACCAGTGCAGCTTCTTCTGCGAGTCAGGCCCTTCCCAGAGGCAGAGACATGTCCAGGAAACACTTCTCCTGTGTCCAGATCACAAGCAGAGTGCCTCAAATACCAGCATGAGCACCGTCAGGATGAGTCTGGTCCCAGGGACCAAGGAGACTTGAGCAAATCTTTGAGCCCCAAGACTGGGCGCAGCAATAAAAGGAAACTTTGGGCCAGAGCAGATGCAAGAGGATATGGGGGAAGCAGCCTTCATGAACCCAAGCTGTCCGCCCCATGGTCCAGGGGGGTGACATAAGACTGCCCACTCCCTGTCCCCCTCCTCCCCCTCAGCCCTAGGACCTCAGGGGCTGCTCGTGTGTACTCTAGGAGCCACAGATGGACTGGGCTTTCTAAAGAAGGTAAAACAGGACCCAGAGAGAGGAACATTTCAGACTCTGCCCAGCGCACTCCCCAGTAGCTAAGAGCAGGTAGAGACCACTTCTCAGGTCTGTTTTGTAGGAAGCATGTCTGTGCCTCCCGGTGTCCCTGGACACTCTCAGCCATCCTGGCTCGGAGGCGGGGACACAGCCCTCCCAGCAGGTGGGGGCTGCCGAAGGAGCAGCCTGGAGCAGCAGAGGAAAGCAGGTATGAGAACAGGGCGGGGACAACCAGGAAACTCCCGAGGACCCCCAGACCACAACACAACACAACCACCAAGCAGCTGTAAATACCAGCTACCTGAGAAGCAAGCCAGAACCTGGAATAGTTGGGCTTTTGTTGTTTTTTTTTTCCTTTTAAATGCAGTTTGACCTTTCAAGTTCCTTCAGCAAGCCAGCCAACAGAACACTGCCAGAATCCGCAGACCTCATTCCAGCAGTGGGTGCTGCTACAGTGATTTTTAATAAAACCTAAACAGACGTTTGTTGACCTTCTCACTGGAAGAAATTTTACCGGACTAGTATTTTAAGTAAACACATTTCCCAAATAGTGTGAGGGGACAGGTCCACCCAGCCTGCAAACGGGATCCCGCCATATCCACAAGAGTGAGAGACAAAGGATCAAGGTTTTGCTCTAAAGGCAAAGCAATGGGGAAACTGTCACATCAGTCAAAAACAAGTATGACATTAACTTGGGATTGCTTTGACTTTGGAATAGGCCCAGATCCCAATGCAGATGAAATAGGTGGTAGAAATCTGTGTCACCTGCTCCCAGGAGCAGGGGCCCAGCGTAAGGCCCCGGGGCTATCCCGTGTCACAGGGCCCCACGCACCCGAAGTGCCAGCACCCACAGGGCTCTGCGGAGGACACCCCGCCTTACCCTCCACCGGGGGCCGGGCTGCAGAAGCGACTTTCCGCCCTGCAGACAAGGATGGGTGAGACGCAGGGAAAGGGGGAGCTTCTCCCGGGAGTGAGCTGGCTCTGGCCAAGGGGGCAGGCGGCAGGCAGCCCCTGAGCTGCCTCTAGCTGGGGCCCACATCATAAAAATCCCACCAACGTGACCACCGCCTCCAGACCCACGGTTGAAGGGGATCGGAGGACCAACCAGGCCAAAGGGCACAGCAGCTGGAAAGAGCCCCAAGGTAGCTCTGGGCCCACCACAGACGCCAAGAGTAGAAATCCCAGAGGGACATCGCTCCTTTCTCACGCCTACATGCTGTGTCCACACATCAACCGAGGTGGACAGGTCAGCCCCCTGCCTCGCCTCCCCGGCTCTGACCTCAGTGGTGGGCTCAGGGAACTCTTCCACAAGCCTCCATCACCAGCAGGGGCCTAATCCCCGCCCAGCCAACGTCCCAGAGCACAGCTCGCCAGCTTGTTCTTCCTCAATTCCTTCCTGCTCGGGGGCTGCCCATCCCTCCTTGGGGAAAACACCCACCCCGAGGGGAGAGACCTGCCCAGGTCTTGTCCCACAGCAATGACGCGGGGCCACCTCCACACTCACACAGCTGTCTCGCCTCTGCTGCCGGCACCCAGGACACACTGGCCACAGGACCAGAGGCAGTGCCAGGCCCGAAGTCAGCAGGTGGGCAAGAAAGCAGCCCCCAGCACACAAGCACACAGGTGTGGGAGCAACACTGCTGATTCCTGTCACAACATCATGGAGGATGGCTACAAATCTTGGTCCCACCACCACTAAATGGATTCACTGTGCCTGCCACGTCCAGGGCACAGGCTGCCCCCCTCCCCGTGCAGCATTATGCTGATGGCCCCCGCACCCCACCTCACCACTCTCTGCCCCACTAGTCTCTGACCCAAGTCCCCGGGGCCCAGATCCCCCCAAGCCCAACTCTTTCCTCTGTGCACAAAACAAGATGATGGATGGGCCAGACACACATCACATGGGCGGTCAGGAGCAGGAGGAGCCTTGAGGGAGGAGGCCTTGTCCAGAGAAAGAGAGTGCTCACAGGGTGCCTTGGCTAGGGGACAGGCAGGGCGGTGGCCAGATCGGGACATGGGGACAGACGGCTGGTCTGTGGGCAGGTGGCTGGTGGGGCAGCAGGGCTGTGACGGTCAGAGTCGTGGATGGCACCCCCAAACTGCTGGGAAAGGGCCTTCTCCAAGACAGAATCAGGGCTTCCCTGGAGGAGAGAAGGAGGGAGAGGATGACCAAACACGGCATAAGGAAGGGAAGGAGAACTTGTGCCTGTGGCTTCAGCCCCCTGAAAGGGCTTGGAACATGAGGGGCCAAAGACAAGGGTGCCAGACATCAGGCAGCGTGAGCAACTGGGCATAAACACCGATGTGGTGAACAGAGCGGGGTGAAGGTGAACGTCAGAATTCCCACTATCTCTTCTACTTTTTCACAGATCAGGTTTATACAAAGTGGCCCCCACTTGGCTCCAGCTGTGACTCAGCCTCCTCAGCGGGGAGAGGGCTGGGAAGGCAAATGGCTCCCTAATAAATTTACCAGCAGGGGGTCAGGCCTTGGTGGTGACAAACTGGAATCAGGCCCGACTCTGCTGAAAACCACGCACTCCCGCAGCGGAGGAGCCTCCCTCGGGTCATCCCACACAGTGTTGAGGGACTAGGACATCTCTGAACATGCAGGGAGGACACATTTGAGGCCAGAGCCCTGGCTGAAGATACAAGGAGGGAAAGGCTACCAAGAACAAGGAGACAAAGGGACAAATGGAGGAATCCCCTGTCTGAGGGAGGAAGGTGAGGTCTGGGCTACGGCCCGTCTGTCTACTGGAAGCCATCCCCTCCCAGGGCAGGGAGACCGGCTCAGTGAGTCTGGGCAGATCGTACCTGGCAACGCTTCCCGCCCGCACCCGAGGCTGTCTGCTGTCTTCCTCCACCCAGACCCGGGCCCCATCCCAGAGGCTTCAGGGAGGAGGCAAGCGATCCTCCCCAGCTCAGGATCCCTTGGGTTAGTAGACCACGAGTACTCTGATCTTAACATGGACACATCTCCACTCGTGGCCACAGCAGGACAAACACTTGACCCACCTTTGACAAGCGAAGGACTCCTCTTTCACATTAGTGACCCTGTTTCAAGAAAAACCCATACAAGAGTTTTAAATAACTAGACAACATAATCCCCACCGACTGAAGCTTCTGTGCACTCAGCTCGCAGCTCTCTGAGCTGCAAGCTAAGGAAGGGACATGAGGCCCCAGGAGCCAAGAGTTCCCAACTCAAACCTGCATGTGTCTGAGGGTGTGACATTAACACAGGAGGTGTGGCAGAGCTGGCCAGCACCCCTAGGCCACGTACCATGCATGGTACATGCCTGCACCATGTGGGGACTGTGGCATCACCACCAGATCTGACCAGAACTTTCCTTCTCCCAGTGTGCTATATGAGCCACCCCTTCCTCTGGCCCCCAGGAAAGACAGCTGTCTTTGGGAGGGGGTTGGAAGGTGGGATACAGGAGGCTCCCCCCAACTCCCCCACCCCCCTCACCCCTACCCTCATGCCCCTAAGCCTTACCGCACTAGAGCTGGCGTGGCTGAGCTTATCAAAGCGGAATTTCAGGTTTGACCTCGGGGAGTTTCTGCTTTTGGGATCTGGGAAAAAGAAGTTTCCATGAAAGGTGGGCGGGTCCACAGAGGTCACTAGGGCTGTTTGGGGGGGGTGCAAGTGGGGGGGGCCTCCTCTGTCCCCTAGGCACTCCAGCGGACCTGTGGCATTTTATCAGAGCCAACTCTCAAATCTTTAGAAATTTTTAGAAACGTTAGATGTTTGGTAAACCCAGGCATTTTTTTTTAATTAAATTACAGAAATTTACAATTCAATAAATGATAATCATCAAAGATAGTAAATACCCAAAAGTCCTCACTCCCTAATTATTGCACTGATTTTTACTGTTATCAGCTGTCGTTGGGTCACTTCTGTCTGTGGCCATCTGTCTGGCAGCGCACTGCGGGCCAGCACTCAGCCGTGGTCGAGCCCTCCAAGCATGGAAAGCAGTGGATGCTCCAAAATCAGGGCTTGTCCTACTGTTTCATTGTCTAGGCTTCAAATAATGAAGAACATGTTAAAAAAAAATACTGATGAGATTTGAAAATGCATCGTGTCTGCACCCATTACATTAGGACCAGCACAAACATGGGAGTCAGTTCTCATCTGGCCCTCAAGAATTAGGATGTGATTCAGCAAAGAAGTGGCTGGCGGGCTTACATTCCTGACAAAAGAGCGATCGTCAGTCGTGTCAGAACTACACCTTGCTGGGGACGCCTGGGTGGCTCAGTCGGTTAAGCAGCTGCCTTCGGTTCAGGTCAGGATTCCAGGGTCCTGGGACTGAGCCCCACATCAGGTTTCCTGCTCAGCGGGAAGCCTGCTTCTCCCTCTCCCTCTGCCTGCTGCCTCCCCTGCTTGTGCTTGCTCTCTCTCTCTCTCTTGCTCTCTCAAATAAAGAAATAAAATCTTAAAAAAAAAAAAATTACACCTTGTTGGTCCTCTGCAACTTTCAGTTATCCACACATAAAGAGGTTAGACAAAGAGCGATCGGAGTGCTTGGTGAGAATCATTTGGCAATATGAGATTTAGAATAAAGAAGTCTAATGCAGCATTATCTGTATCAGTACACAAGTGTGTGTGCACATGCGTGAGTGTGCCATGGGAAAGCTGGGCGTGGAACATGACCAGCACACCCGGGCAGGGGGACCACTCGGCTTTCTGGCTTTCCTCTGCTTGGGGGAGTTTACAGGTCAGTTCACTGCAGCCAGAGGCCACTGGCTTCCTTCTGGTGCTTCGGATGAGGGGCTCCAGCCAGCACTGTGAGTACCTCTCAGACCTGCCAATCCCCTCTCAGGACCTCAGGCACCCAGATGTGACATGCTGATGATCGGGGATCAGAGACCACAGATGCTGGACATCAGGCCTTCCCAGGGGATCCCCCTCTTCCCAGATGCGCCAAGCAGCTTATGACAGGTTCCCAGAGGTCTGCAAACTGACCCCAGTCCTGCGGGTTCCCAGCACGGCCTCCATGAGGCTGGCAGCGGGAGGCCAGGGGTTCAGTACTGCACGGGGGAAGGGGATGACAGCAGCCCATGTGTGGTGCAGGAAACCCAGGAGGGGGTCGCCAGGTCCCTTCAAAGTCCCCTGTGCCCCGGGTGACCTTCAGCAAGTGGCAGACCGTCTCAAAACCTCCCACTACTCAGAACCTTATTTGATTTGGTATTTATTTAATATCAAGTAGGAGCCAGGCTTTTTCATTCATTCCTTCAATATTTAATTACGCCTTATTAAAAATCACGGCATTTATATTAGAACAAGGAGTTCGGGTGTTTGGGGGTTTTACAGAAGGGGAGACTGAGGCTCAGAGAAGTGAACCTGTCCTTGCCCCAGCCAGGACTGGAAGCCAACCCTGCAGCTGCCCAGCACAGGGGGCCATGTGACAGGAAGCCCAGGAATGGGCTCTCTCTATGCTTCTATCATCAGACTCCAGTTTCTCAGCCTCAGCTGATGGATGTTTCGAGCCAGAAAATCCTTTCTTATGGGGGGGCTGCTCCACCCTTTGTCGGATGTTTAGCGGCATTCCTGACCTCTACCCATCAGGTGCAGGGCACTCTCCTCCCACAATCATGAGAAGCAGAAACACATCCAGATGCTGTCAAATGCGCCCTCGGGAACAGGATGCCCCAGGTTGAGCACTATTAACTACACTCTTGTTTTATTCCTGCCATTTAACCTAACCAACATTCAGGTTAACAGTTCTAAGTCTCTGATGACTGTGAGTTCATCTAATCTTCACACAATCAACCACAACTATTCAGTTCCCTCCACCCTTTGCTTGGGGAAACTGAGGCACAGAAAGGCTCAGTAACCTGCCTGGTGTCACCAGTAAGTCGCATATCAAGGATTTGGATCCAAACCCCACAGTCCTGCACCTGCCCCCACACGATGCTGCCCTCCTCGAGGGCCAGACAATGCTCTGATTTCTGGGTGATGGTGCCCTACCATACCTATCATGCACGTCCCCTCGAGGGCCAACCCCTCCCCCCTCCCCAGAGCTGTTGCCTCATACTCTGTCTGACCACAAGGATCCCAGAAGCCCCAAGGGCCCAGATTCTTTGCTCTCCCTGAATCCCCACTACTGAGTGGAAGATTTTACCTCCTTGATATCTCTTGCATCTACATCCTTCTCCGTTGCTCCAGACAGCCCCAACCCACGGCCCAGCCACCCTCACTGCCCACTGTGACCCCTCACTGATCTCCCTCTGCCTCCACTGCCCACCCACCCCATCTACTCAGCCAGCTGCGGCCACCTAGTCCAGATGGCGCTTCACTACAGGGCCAAGGGAGTCTTGAGAGCCCGCCCGCACAAGCCTCCGACAACCGGAAGCAGACCTCTTTTTACCTCCTAAGGTGTCTCTCTTGCTCCCTCTACTGACAAAGCTTAACAGCATGGCCCGCCGGCAAAGGGCACCTTGAAAGGACCCAGATCCATTCGCAGGCTGGGCAGTGAATGGAAACCTTGGTCCGGAGACCAGCTCAGCGAGTCTTCAGGGAGAGAATAAAGCCAAATAAAAAACCATCACAGATCCTTCAGGAAAAGACCTACAACCCTACATTGAAACAAAACATGTAGCTGCACAGAGAAGAAAGCAGAGGGCGAGAGACAGGTGAGAGGTCTGATGACTGTGCTGTCCTTCCAGTCGCCGGGATGCATCCCCATCCTTTGATTCTAGGAGACTCCTCTGTCTGTTTTTTTGTTATATATATATATATATATATATATATATATATATATATATATATACACACATTGATATTTATTAGCAATTTTCCTCTCAGAGATACAGCAAGTATGGGATGGAATGCAATCTGCTCATTCCTTCATGTGGGAGAGCCCAATCCTGCTTTCAAACCACCCCTTCGAGTGCACACAATGTCTAAGATCAAAGGTAATTAAACAAACATGGCACTTACTGATACATTAATCAGAGCAACACAGGGCACACAATTCGTGTGGTGACTTGAGAGCTGCAAATAGTCATCAAAGCATCAGGAGACCAGCAACATCCCTGTGGGATTTAGCCTTCCTGTGCGAGTCACCACCCAGAACTCACTGTGGATCAACACCGGTCACATCCATGTCCTAACTTGGAACGGAACGAGGGGTTTCAGGTACCCAGAATTTGGATGAGCAGTTGAGAAAGCAGACAGCTCGGCATCATTAACCATGTTGGGGTGGCGACATACGCACACCGGGAACTGCCAGGTGCCAGACACTTTTGTCAGCTTAAACTAGCTGGAGCTGGCTTTAAGCCCTGCAACAAAGTCATCCAGGCCAGCAATAATAGGTCACCGAATTAAAATCTCAGTTAATCGTTTTATCATTGCCAGGGCCTTATTATAGGTTACCGTTGTTTGCACCTGTGGTAACCTTACCCTGTCGAGTTTTCAGAAGCGCTCTTCCTTAGGGACAGATACTATAATTAAACAAGTTAAAATCCTTTTTCCTTAGAGTCATTACTGCTCTCTAATTACTGCTCTCCCAGATTTCATCTGGGCCCCGTTGTCCATTTTCCCTGGACGTTTCCTCGGATTCCCACTAGTATTAAGTTCTTGTAAAACCTATGAATTGATATTTTAGAGCAAGGCTATAAAGACTTCCTTGTTAGTCTCTAATTTTATTGAACGTACTGTCATGCAGGTGATTAGTAAAATCCATCTGATCTAATAATTTGGGCAGGTTTTCTACCATCATTCTCATAAACAGTGAGACACAGTCTCACTGCTGTCTAATCATTCACCCACCTGATGCTTCGATGGGGCGCTCTTCCTGCTGCAGCTGGTCTTATGGGTTCTTGGATGTGGGCTGCTTGGTGTTAGTACCCCACTTGATGGAGTCAAGTCATCAGCCACAGTCTTCACCTACCGTAGTTACTGGATTATTTGGCCTTTGACATAGTCAATGGTAAGGAACATCCCACCCATGGGGGTTCTTTCCAGCTGCTTCCATCAGCTTCATTTTGTCCCCAGGTCTCCAGGAAGTTTCTATACTCTCATGTCACATCTTTCATCTGATCATGTGTTTGGATGAAGATGCTCTAGCCATCTTTTAATTTTTAATTTTAATTTAACTTTGTTTTCTCAACATCTGATTTTTCTTTTCACCAAATTCCTTCTGTCTCATGCACAATGTTCATCTTTTCTCCTGGTGTTTCTCCTTACAGAACAGCCTTGTTCACACGGTCATAATCCATTTTCATCTTAATGTACTCCTTACAAGCTTCATGGTGTATGTGTGCTTCTCTATTCTGTTCCAACTGGTGATTCCCTTTCATTGTCCCCCAGGATCCTATGTCTTGTTGGGAGAGACATTTCTTCCATTTCTAATGACATTTCTAATGACAATCCCCTTAGCTGCGGGGCAGGCATCACTCAACCCCCCTCCCCCACACACACCCTCGCTCCTCTTCCCCCTTTCTCACTGGGCCTGAGACCACCATAATAGGAGAGAAACACACACAGACACTGCAGATTGGATCAGTAGTTCCCGAAGCAAAAGACTGCTTAGAATCTTCCTGTGCTTGTTAAAAATGCAGACTCCTGGGGCGCCTGGGTGGCTCAGTGGGTTAAGCCACTGCCTTCGGCTTGGGTCATGATCTCGGAGTCCTGGGATCGAGCCCCGCATTGGGCTCTCTGCTCTCTAGGGGAGCCTGCTTCCTCCTCTCTCTCTGCCTGCCTCTCTGCCTGCTTGTGATCTCTCTGTCAAATAAATAAATAAAATCTTTAAAAAAAAAATGCAGACTCCTGGGTCCCACCCAGCCCTCTGGAATGCTGCCTACAATCTGCATTTTAACAATCTCTCCAGGTGATTTTTTTTAAGATTTTATTTATTTATTTATTTGGGAGAGAGAGAGAACAAGCAAGGGAAGCGGCAAGCAGAGGGAGAAGGAGAAAAAGCCTCCCTGCTGAACAGAAACTTGACGTGGGGCTCAATCCCAGGACCCTGGGATCATGACCTGAGCCAACGGCAGACGCTTCACCAACTGAGCTACCCAGGCGCCCGCCCCTCTCCATGTGATTTTTATGCACCCTAAAGTTGAACTGCCAGGGAAGAAGACCTCCCCAGATGGGTATCCTGTTCCAAGAGTGGAAGGCGCTGGTCTGAAGTTAGGAACAACCTTCTACAAAGTTTCTCAAGACCCTGATGCTTCCAGCAGGTATTACCTCCGCCCACAGAAATAAAGATCAGAAGTCCCCTTTTGAGGATCTCTGCCCTCAGGTGTCATAACCATGTTTCAGAGTTCATCTCTGGAACTTAACGCTGGTTCCCATAAACAGTGAGGTCCTTCTAGACAGACTAAGAAGCAAATTGACATGAGACACGTTAATAGGAAAAAATCAAATTTAATAGTGTCTGTAAGAGGTATCCACATAGGCATGGAAATTCCAAAGACAGTCAGGCAAAATGAGGTCTACATGTCATCCTGAACTAGGAAGAAGGGGTAGGGGTCTGCGATTTCAGATGAAAGGAATGGAGGGTGATTAGAAAATAAACAGATGTTTGGTAATCAGATGTTTGCACTGCTATACAGATGGGTCACTCAGATAAAATTTACCCTTGCTCAACACCTTTATTCTGGGAAAGACCCCCAATTTCAAATCTTCTATGTAGTTAAGGGAGGGGCAAAAGTTTCTCTTGAGGCCATAGGGTCTTGATTGCCTTGAGCTTAGAATAATCTTCATGCCAAAGTGGTCTATTTTGGGTAGCCTGCCCTCAGCCCCTACCTACTCCACCATAGGAACACGGGGGCAACATTAAAATTTGAGGACACATGTTTGAATGGGCCATAGCAGTGGCCCACCAAACTCACATTTCAAATTCAGAGAACAACTGGAGTCACTGGAGCTGGCCAAGGAGCCTCACCAGGCTTGCAGAACATCGTTCATTTCATGAGAACCGGCCATGAACCCAACAGCCCACCTCATTCCCTGGGTTATCTAAGAGGAAGACTGTCTCTGTGAAGGAGGGAGAACATTTGACTTGTCCATCTGTGGTCCTCCAACACTGAGGGGACTCCAACCACATCCCCCCATGGGTCGTGGTAAGGTGATTGTCTGAACGATGGCCAAGACCACGTGTCATCACTAGGGCCTGGAAAAGGGAGAAGGTAAGTGCAGAGTGAAGAGAAAGAGTACTTGGATATGGCATAGAGCAGCAGACATTGTTACTGCTGGCATCGGGAGGATAAAGGAATATCCTGATAAAAGAGTGGAAACCAAATTAGTAGCAGAGCTTGAAGCTCTTAAACCAGTAACTGAAGACTACAAGGTAGATGTCTTAGGACAGGAGCTGAGGAAGGGGAGAAATGGGTCCAGCCTGAGCCCCATCTCTCAATGGCAGGGGACTCGTGACAAAACAGCAGCATTTGGGGGCACGTGGGTGGCTCAGTCAGTTAGACGTCCAACTCTTGATTTCAGCTCTGCTCGTGATGTTGCAGTCATGAAATTGAGCCCACGTTAGGCTCCACATTCAGTGTGGAGTCTGTCTGAGATTCTCTCTCTCTCCCTCTTTGCTCGTCCTCCCACTCTCTCTCTCTCTCTCTCCCTCAAAATAAATAAATACAATCTTTAAAAACAAAACAGAGAGGGGCATCTGGGTGGCTCAGTGGATTAAGCCACTGCCTTCGGCTCAGGTCATGATCTCAGGGTCCTGGGAGCAAGCCCCGCGTCAGGCTCTCTGCTCAGCAGGGAGCCTGCTTCCCCCTCTCTCTCTCTGCCTGACTCTCTGCCTACTTGTGATCTCTCTCTCTGTCAAATAAATAAATAAAATCTTTAAAAAAAAAAAAAAACAGAGGCACCTGGATGGCTCAGTCAGTTAAGCATCTGCCTTTAGGTCAGGTCATGATCTCAGGGTCCTGGATTGAGCCCTGCATTGGGCTCCCTGCTCAGTGGGTATCCTGCTTCTCTCTCCCTTCCCCTCGTGCTCTCTCTTGCTATCTCTATCACTATCTCTGTCTCCTTCTCTCTCAAATAAATAAAATCTTTAAAACAAACAAACAAAACCAACAGCACTTGCAGGCCTGCCAAGCAAAAGAACCTGTGGAAGTTTGGCACTAAAGAGAGAAAACCAAGAGAAGGGTTCAACCTCCTCCTCCACTAATGTGGGCCTACCCACAAATGAGGGTAAACTGTAATCAGCCAAAACTGAGGAAGTTCATGTGGCTGGTCTCCAATGACAGGGGCATAACTGACTGATGGTCCCAGCACAACACCCCACAATCTGTTGCTGTGTTCCATGGCTCACATCAAAGCCAGGCTTCCCACAGGCCACTCCCACCCAACTGCTGGGTGCAGCAAGGATAGTAAATTGGGGCTCATTCTTGTGATATGGGGGACTCCCCTGGTGGGTGGCCTTGGGTAGAGGACTCTCCAGTGGCCTTGCTGAGCTTTTCTTAGAACTGGACTGACACCAAAGATGCCTCCACCCTGTCTCACTCCCTCCCATCTCTCCTCTGCTCAGGTCAGACCTGTGTCGCAGTCTGCCAGCTCTTCCGGCCTTCTGCAGAGCTCTCCCCATTGTCTCTCAGGCCTTTTTCCCCTCATACATGTCTTCTCCCTATCTCAAGTGCCCATGCTAACACGCATGAGTTTGCTCTTTTGGGGACAGTCTCAACATAGGTCTCTTCCCCAACCCAGCACTGGGTGCAGAAGAGCAGGGGAGAAGGAGGGGCGTGGATGTGCAACAGACAAGCCACCTGTCAAAGAAAAATTGCACCAGAGTTCAACAGGCAAGGACGACTTTATTCAAGACTATTGCAATAGAGGAGAGAGAGATTGAACTCCCCTTCAAGTACAACAGGGGCATGTGGGGATTTCTAGGCAATGGGCAGGATGAGAAATTGGATGGAAAATTACTAAGAAGAACTTGGTTAAGAAGCAAGGGCCAGGGGGAGCAATGTGATTGGATACCAAGAGTGGGGGGCTTCTCAATAAGCCAGTTTAACGGGATTCTTTGCTAAAACTGAGCTGGGCAGGCCAAAGACAGACCAAGGATGACACCTCATTGAAAAGAGGGCTCAGAGGAGCCTGACTGAAGTTCGGGCAAGGGGGGAGTCCTTGCCTCACCCTGAGCCAAAACTCCAGCCACCAGCCAGCCTATTCTGGAGGGTTGGCCAGGGAGGGGGCTTGGAATTGAATGTCAATTGAAGTTTAAAACAAACAGGACTGGGTCTGAACTGAAACGAAATGGTTTTCATAACTAATAACTATTGCAAAGTTTCAGAATTGGACTGGGAATTGTTACAGGAGCCAGCCCTTTGTCCCCACGGGTCAGAGCAGAGCTGATAGCACCACCAGACACAGCGGGCACTCAAGAAATGAGATTGAAAGAAATCCCGAGCATGGCCTGAGCAGGCTCCTTAGGAAAGCGTTTCCCGTGTGGCAGGAAGAATAATGTCCCCCAATATGTTCGATGACTGCTGCGAGCCACTGGACACTGCAGCAGAGGGAAACAGGTTTCAGGAGCCCTGAGAACGAGCGCCACCTAGTGGACAGAACGTAGAAACGCAGAACCCAGATGAAAGGTGAGCTCGCGGGACCAGCGGAGGTTCCGAAGGCTTGAAGGGACAGTAACTGGCCCACCTGAAGAGTGCTCATGCCTCCTACAGCACTTCCCCCACAGGCATAAAACGTTCCACCCCCACAAAGGCTCTGGGGAATCGGTGATCCCCCAGATCCTAGGAAGAAGGCTTGAACCCAGGAACCAGCCAAATCATGGGGTGTGGAAGGTGGTGGGGGGAGGTCCTGTGTGAAAGATGCAGCTTCACTTGCCCTGATGGGGGCGCCACAGACAAAACCGGAAACTCCTGAGAAAGGGGGCTCCAATGAGGGGCCGCACAGCCAGGTGTGACCACCACAACCCAGGATGCTGCAGGCATGGGCTCTGGGGCAGCACCTCCAGGCAGGGCAGGGCAAACAAAGGGAGTGAAACACACCTTCCTGAGTGTGTCCTTGTGCATCTAGAACCCCACACTCCGATACTTACCTTCATAGTGAAGTCAGCACATCCATGCAAATCGGCAGCAAATTTAGGTTCCAAACTGCAATTGGATTCTGATGCTTTAAGTGAAATGGGGATAATAATAGCACCTGCCTCCGTGGGGGGCTTGGGGGCCTAAATGAGATAGTCAGTCCTGCTCCAACACTTGTTTTGAAAACGGAAATTGGACCCGATGCAATTGATATAGTAGGGGGACATTAGAGTCTTACCCAAGCTGCATGTTTGATTATGCAACTCATCCACTTAAAGTACTAGGTGAACTCAGAAAACCGCACCTGGCTGAATCGAGCAGCATGGGAGCACACAGACCTAGCACACACCCCACACATCTGCCAGAGACCCCTGCAGACCACGTGTCGTGAGCCTTATGCAGCTGCATCTGTGCTCCCGCTGTCCACCTGACTGCAGGGAACTCTCCTTCCACCTCTTCACAAGAACCCACACGCCTGCTTCCACAATCTAACCTCAGGTCTGTGACAAAGGGAAAAGCCCTGTCATAGTATTTATTTCTTAATCATTTAACATGTGTAAAACTATGCTACCATTTTCATTAAACTTTTTATTTGCATGTGTCACTGGCAATGTTTTTGAGTCTGTGTCCCAAGCCCCACTTCCCATAAGCCTTGTGCCTGCGGTTTTGCTGGGTGTTGTGATTTTTAGGAACTAGGACGTTATGTTATAGAACTGAGTGTGTAAGTAAAACACCCAGTTGTTGTAATGATCATAGTAACAATTATTATTGAACCTCCGATGCTTGAATAACACTGGCCCCTTTTTTTTCAAAGTTCTTTCCCAATTATGGATTGACTTCATCCTAATGCTTTGCTTGTGGGCTATTTTTCTGATTATACATAAAAGAAAACACAAACCCAGAGAAGTGACTTGCCCAAGATCACACCACCAAGTCTTAGCTGAAAAAGACCTGTTCCTTGTCTTCAAATTTCTTAAGAAAAAAAAAAAAAAGTGCAGATATTACTTGTAAAACCTACATTCAAATGTTGTAAAGCAAAATGTACATCAGAGGAGGGCCATTTGGGAGTCAAAGGTGGCTAGGAGAGAGGGCAGTTCATCACAAAAGAACCCTTGAAGAGGAGACTTGGGAATGTGGAAAAAGTGGGTAGGAGGAGGAAAACTACAGGATGGAGACAAATCAGTGGATAGCAGGGGTCTCAAACTCAAATGCCAACAGGGGCCATGCACAAAACAGGAATGGATGAAATGCTCCAGGTATAAATGGTAGAGAAGGGTGGGGACTGCAGTGACTCAGGTCTCACCAGAGGAGTAGCCTCTGGGAATTGCTGACCAATTTGTACCATGCCTACGGAGTGGATCCAACATCTGGTTTTTTAGGAGAAGCAAAAAAACTCAGATTTTATATGACAATTCTGGGTTGGGATTTTTTTTTTTTCATTTTCATTGTGGTCTCAACATCAACCATTTTCTAAACATTGGCAACCAATTCAAGTATTCTAGAATACTCTTCAGGCCAAAGTAACACACGTACAGATATGGCCGTACAGATATGCCAATATTCAACCTCTGATGAGAGATGAGGCTCAGGGCTTGGGGCCAAGCAAAGAACTCTGAACGATGATGGACACAAAATATGTTATTTATTGTCAATTTCTGCAAAGACACATTTAAGCAACAAAATATACATTTGTCGACCTTTTAGAATTTGTTTTATACATTAACAAATACAATGTGCTACCATAGCAATAAATTAAATGTACATTATTTACATTACATAGGCAGTCGGGGTCTACGAATCACCTCCTCAAGAAGAGTAAAGAAAGAAAAGTCATCAGCACACGGATCATCATTTCCGAGCTACACGTCTTAAGTTCTATCACACAAAGGGATCTCTTCACACTAGAACATCAGCACTCCCCGGGCTGGAGTGTAGAAGGGAAACGCCCATGATGGGAGCGCTGGCATACATGCTAAGGAGCGGGAAGGAGGAACTGACCATTCCAAGTGGAAATATTACAAAATCAAAGATGATGGCCTTTCAATTCCAGTTTTCCAGCCAAACACCCTCTCCCCAGTGCCGCTAAGGCACAGGACAGAGCCATTGTCCCAACAGCCTCTCACTAGGCAGGGCTCCACCATCCTTGGCCCTGGTGGGGGTGGTCTCCTTTCTCCCAAAGGGGCAGATGGTCCGACTGAAAGGAGGGAGATATGGGGTTGGGGTGGGCGAGGGGCAGTAGTAAAACAGACAGCAGAGCTTTTAATGTTCCTTGGCAGACTTGAGAGACTCCACTGACCCACTCTCACCTTGGAGAAAGGGAGCTAGAGTTTTGGAGAGGAGCCATGGGTCCCCTGCCAGCCACCTACCTGACCCTGGCCATTCCCCAATAACAACCTGTCTCTGCTGACTCAGAATCAAATGAGGAAGGTAGTGTTTGCATTGGCACCTTAACCAGTCAGTGTAAGAAAGTGACTCTGGCTCTCGTCCCACATCAGCACAGGAGCCTATATTTTATTAACGACCCTTGTTTAAAGATCAGGGAGAAGAGTTTTCTTTTACCACTTTTCTTCTGAACTTGAGATGGGGAAACTGAGGGCTTGCTAACTGCTCTCTTCCCTGGCCTCCACCCCCATTACAGACCAGAGCTGAAGAACTGAGATTACCAGAAATGGTCCACTAAAATCTTTCTTTGCTCAAGCTGCATCCAAAACCCCACCACCCTCCCTGGAAAACTGAGCACATAAAATGAAGAGACTGACATCCCATCTTGACCGCAGACAGCTCCCAACCAGTGCCCAGGCACTAGCTGGCCAGCTCCTCTGAAACTCAGGACCCCAGCAAGCGCAGCCACCGGTTCTACCGGCCATGTAGGCGGAGCTGAAGAACAGGCTGGGCTGTGGGCTCCAATCCCAGCTTTGCCACTCGTTGGCTGTGCGACCCCCAGTGAGCCATGTCCCCTCACTGGGCCCAAGGTTTCTCAGCAGGATAACAGTATGGATGGATTAGATGTCAAAAGAGGCCCAGAAGCCTTAGACATCGAGATGATACCAACAAGGCTGAAACCATACAACAGTTTTCACTCATTTTTCATTCATTCGTTCGTTTCCCTTCATTAGAAACTCTAGCTCCAACCTTCTCTCTCAAGCTCATTCTGCATCTGTAGTTAATTAAGTAAGCATCACTGAGCAGAGGCATCTGGGTGCCCTGCAAAGCCTGACCAGTGCAGCTTCTTCTGCGAGTCAGGCCCTTCCCAGAGGCAGAGACATGTCCAGGAAACACTTCTCCTGTGTCCAGATCACAAGCAGAGTGCCTCAAATACCAGCATGAGCACCGTCAGGATGAGTCTGGTCCCAGGGACCAAGGAGACTTGAGCAAATCTTTGAGCCCCAAGACTGGGCGCAGCAATAAAAGGAAACTTTGGGCCAGAGCAGATGCAAGAGGATATGGGGGAAGCAGCCTTCATGAACCCAAGCTGTCCGCCCCATGGTCCAGGGGGGTGACATAAGACTGCCCACTCCCTGTCCCCCTCCTCCCCCTCAGCCCTAGGACCTCAGGGGCTGCTCGTGTGTACTCTAGGAGCCACAGATGGACTGGGCTTTCTAAAGAAGGTAAAACAGGACCCAGAGAGAGGAACATTTCAGACTCTGCCCAGCGCACTCCCCAGTAGCTAAGAGCAGGTAGAGACCACTTCTCAGGTCTGTTTTGTAGGAAGCATGTCTGTGCCTCCCGGTGTCCCTGGACACTCTCAGCCATCCTGGCTCGGAGGCGGGGACACAGCCCTCCCAGCAGGTGGGGGCTGCCGAAGGAGCAGCCTGGAGCAGCAGAGGAAAGCAGGTATGAGAACAGGGCGGGGACAACCAGGAAACTCCCGAGGACCCCCAGACCACAACACAACACAACCACCAAGCAGCTGTAAATACCAGCTACCTGAGAAGCAAGCCAGAACCTGGAATAGTTGGGCTTTTGTTGTTTTTTTTTTCCTTTTAAATGCAGTTTGACCTTTCAAGTTCCTTCAGCAAGCCAGCCAACAGAACACTGCCAGAATCCGCAGACCTCATTCCAGCAGTGGGTGCTGCTACAGTGATTTTTAATAAAACCTAAACAGACGTTTGTTGACCTTCTCACTGGAAGAAATTTTACCGGACTAGTATTTTAAGTAAACACATTTCCCAAATAGTGTGAGGGGACAGGTCCACCCAGCCTGCAAACGGGATCCCGCCATATCCACAAGAGTGAGAGACAAAGGATCAAGGTTTTGCTCTAAAGGCAAAGCAATGGGGAAACTGTCACATCAGTCAAAAACAAGTATGACATTAACTTGGGATTGCTTTGACTTTGGAATAGGCCCAGATCCCAATGCAGATGAAATAGGTGGTAGAAATCTGTGTCACCTGCTCCCAGGAGCAGGGGCCCAGCGTAAGGCCCCGGGGCTATCCCGTGTCACAGGACCCCACGCACCCGAAGTGCCAGCACCCACAGGGCTCTGCGGAGGACACCCCGCCTTACCCTCCACCGGGGGCCGGGCTGCAGAAGCGACTTTCCGCCCTGCAGACAAGGATGGGTGAGACGCAGGGAAAGGGGGAGCTTCTCCCGGGAGTGAGCTGGCTCTGGCCAAGGGGGCAGGCGGCAGGCAGCCCCTGAGCTGCCTCTAGCTGGGGCCCACATCATAAAAATCCCACCAACGTGACCACCGCCTCCAGACCCACGGTTGAAGGGGATCGGAGGACCAACCAGGCCAAAGGGCACAGCAGCTGGAAAGAGCCCCAAGGTAGCTCTGGGCCCACCACAGACGCCAAGAGTAGAAATCCCAGAGGGACATCGCTCCTTTCTCACGCCTACATGCTGTGTCCACACATCAACCGAGGTGGACAGGTCAGCCCCCTGCCTCGCCTCCCCGGCTCTGACCTCAGTGGTGGGCTCAGGGAACTCTTCCACAAGCCTCCATCACCAGCAGGGGCCTAATCCCCGCCCAGCCAACGTCCCAGAGCACAGCTCGCCAGCTTGTTCTTCCTCAATTCCTTCCTGCTCGGGGGCTGCCCATCCCTCCTTGGGGAAAACACCCACCCCGAGGGGAGAGACCTGCCCAGGTCTTGTCCCACAGCAATGACGCGGGGCCACCTCCACACTCACACAGCTGTCTCGCCTCTGCTGCCGGCACCCAGGACACACTGGCCACAGGACCAGAGGCAGTGCCAGGCCCGAAGTCAGCAGGTGGGCAAGAAAGCAGCCCCCAGCACACAAGCACACAGGTGTGGGAGCAACACTGCTGATTCCTGTCACAACATCATGGAGGATGGCTACAAATCTTGGTCCCACCACCACTAAATGGATTCACTGTGCCTGCCACGTCCAGGGCACAGGCTGCCCCCCTCCCCGTGCAGCATTATGCTGATGGCCCCCGCACCCCACCTCACCACTCTCTGCCCCACTAGTCTCTGACCCAAGTCCCCGGGGCCCAGATCCCCCCAAGCCCAACTCCTTCCTCTGTGCACAAAACAAGATGATGGATGGGCCAGACACACATCACATGGGCGGTCAGGAGCAGGAGGAGCCTTGAGGGAGGAGGCCTTGTCCAGAGAAAGAGAGTGCTCACAGGGTGCCTTGGCTAGGGGACAGGCAGGGCGGTGGCCAGATCGGGACATGGGGACAGACGGCTGGTCTGTGGGCAGGTGGCTGGTGGGGCAGCAGGGCTGTGACGGTCAGAGTCGTGGATGGCACCCCCAAACTGCTGGGAAAGGGCCTTCTCCAAGACAGAATCAGGGCTTCCCTGGAGGAGAGAAGGAGGGAGAGGATGACCAAACACGGCATAAGGAAGGGAAGGAGAACTTGTGCCTGTGGCTTCAGCCCCCTGAAAGGGCTTGGAACATGAGGGGCCAAAGACAAGGGTGCCAGACATCAGGCAGCGTGAGCAACTGGGCATAAACACCGATGTGGTGAACAGAGCGGGGTGAAGGTGAACGTCAGAATTCCCACTATCTCTTCTACTTTTTCACAGATCAGGTTTATACAAAGTGGCCCCCACTTGGCTCCAGCTGTGACTCAGCCTCCTCAGCGGGGAGAGGGCTGGGAAGGCAAATGGCTCCCTAATAAATTTACCAGCAGGGGGTCAGGCCTTGGTGGTGACAAACTGGAATCAGGCCCGACTCTGCTGAAAACCACGCACTCCCGCAGCGGAGGAGCCTCCCTCGGGTCATCCCACACAGTGTTGAGGGACTAGGACATCTCTGAACATGCAGGGAGGACACATTTGAGGCCAGAGCCCTGGCTGAAGATACAAGGAGGGAAAGGCTACCAAGAACAAGGAGACAAAGGGACAAATGGAGGAATCCCCTGTCTGAGGGAGGAAGGTGAGGTCTGGGCTACGGCCCGTCTGTCTACTGGAAGCCATCCCCTCCCAGGGCAGGGAGACCGGCTCAGTGAGTCTGGGCAGATCGTACCTGGCAACGCTTCCCGCCCGCACCCGAGGCTGTCTGCTGTCTTCCTCCACCCAGACCCGGGCCCCATCCCAGAGGCTTCAGGGAGGAGGCAAGCGATCCTCCCCAGCTCAGGATCCCTTGGGTTAGTAGACCACGAGTACTCTGATCTTAACATGGACACATCTCCACTCGTGGCCACAGCAGGACAAACACTTGACCCACCTTTGACAAGCGAAGGACTCCTCTTTCACATTAGTGACCCTGTTTCAAGAAAAACCCATACAAGAGTTTTAAATAACTAGACAACATAATCCCCACCGACTGAAGCTTCTGTGCACTCAGCTCGCAGCTCTCTGAGCTGCAAGCTAAGGAAGGGACATGAGGCCCCAGGAGCCAAGAGTTCCCAACTCAAACCTGCATGTGTCTGAGGGTGTGACATTAACACAGGAGGTGTGGCAGAGCTGGCCAGCACCCCTAGGCCACGTACCATGCATGGTACATGCCTGCACCATGTGGGGACTGTGGCATCACCACCAGATCTGACCAGAACTTTCCTTCTCCCAGTGTGCTATATGAGCCACCCCTTCCTCTGGCCCCCAGGAAAGACAGCTGTCTTTGGGAGGGGGTTGGAAGGTGGGATACAGGAGGCTCCCCCCAACTCCCCCACCCCCCTCACCCCTACCCTCATGCCCCTAAGCCTTACCGCACTAGAGCTGGCGTGGCTGAGCTTATCAAAGCGGAATTTCAGGTTTGACCTCGGGGAGTTTCTGCTTTTGGGATCTGGGAAAAAGAAGTTTCCATGAAAGGTGGGCGGGTCCACAGAGGTCACTAGGGCTGTTTGGGGGGGGTGCAAGTGGGGGGGGCCTCCTCTGTCCCCTAGGCACTCCAGCGGACCTGTGGCATTTTATCAGAGCCAACTCTCAAATCTTTAGAAATTTTTAGAAACGTTAGATGTTTGGTAAACCCAGGCATTTTTTTTTAATTAAATTACAGAAATTTACAATTCAATAAATGATAATCATCAAAGATAGTAAATACCCAAAAGTCCTCACTCCCTAATTATTGCACTGATTTTTACTGTTATCAGCTGTCGTTGGGTCACTTCTGTCTGTGGCCATCTGTCTGGCAGCGCACTGCGGGCCAGCACTCAGCCGTGGTCGAGCCCTCCAAGCATGGAAAGCAGTGGATGCTCCAAAATCAGGGCTTGTCCTACTGTTTCATTGTCTAGGCTTCAAATAATGAAGAACATGTTAAAAAAAAATACTGATGAGATTTGAAAATGCATCGTGTCTGCACCCATTACATTAGGACCAGCACAAACATGGGAGTCAGTTCTCATCTGGCCCTCAAGAATTAGGATGTGATTCAGCAAAGAAGTGGCTGGCGGGCTTACATTCCTGACAAAAGAGCGATCGTCAGTCGTGTCAGAACTACACCTTGCTGGGGACGCCTGGGTGGCTCAGTCGGTTAAGCAGCTGCCTTCGGTTCAGGTCAGGATTCCAGGGTCCTGGGACTGAGCCCCACATCAGGTTTCCTGCTCAGCGGGAAGCCTGCTTCTCCCTCTCCCTCTGCCTGCTGCCTCCCCTGCTTGTGCTTGCTCTCTCTCTCTCTCTTGCTCTCTCAAATAAAGAAATAAAATCTTAAAAAAAAAAAAAATTACACCTTGTTGGTCCTCTGCAACTTTCAGTTATCCACACATAAAGAGGTTAGACAAAGAGCGATCGGAGTGCTTGGTGAGAATCATTTGGCAATATGAGATTTAGAATAAAGAAGTCTAATGCAGCATTATCTGTATCAGTACACAAGTGTGTGTGCACATGCGCGAGTGTGCCATGGGAAAGCTGGGCGTGGAACATGACCAGCACACCCGGGCAGGGGGACCACTCGGCTTTCTGGCTTTCCTCTGCTTGGGGGAGTTTACAGGTCAGTTCACTGCAGCCAGAGGCCACTGGCTTCCTTCTGGTGCTTCGGATGAGGGGCTCCAGCCAGCACTGTGAGTACCTCTCAGACCTGCCAATCCCCTCTCAGGACCTCAGGCACCCAGATGTGACATGCTGATGATCGGGGATCAGAGACCACAGATGCTGGACATCAGGCCTTCCCAGGGGATCCCCCTCTTCCCAGATGCGCCAAGCAGCTTATGACAGGTTCCCAGAGGTCTGCAAACTGACCCCAGTCCTGCGGGTTCCCAGCACGGCCTCCATGAGGCTGGCAGCGGGAGGCCAGGGGTTCAGTACTGCACGGGGGAAGGGGATGACAGCAGCCCATGTGTGGTGCAGGAAACCCAGGAGGGGGTCGCCAGGTCCCTTCAAAGTCCCCTGTGCCCCGGGTGACCTTCAGCAAGTGGCAGACCGTCTCAAAACCTCCCACTACTCAGAACCTTATTTGATTTGGTATTTATTTAATATCAAGTAGGAGCCAGGCTTTTTCATTCATTCCTTCAATATTTAATTACGCCTTATTAAAAATCACGGCATTTATATTAGAACAAGGAGTTCGGGTGTTTGGGGGTTTTACAGAAGGGGAGACTGAGGCTCAGAGAAGTGAACCTGTCCTTGCCCCAGCCAGGACTGGAAGCCAACCCTGCAGCTGCCCAGCACAGGGGGCCATGTGACAGGAAGCCCAGGAATGGGCTCTCTCTATGCTTCTATCATCAGACTCCAGTTTCTCAGCCTCAGCTGATGGATGTTTCGAGCCAGAAAATCCTTTCTTATGGGGGGGCTGCTCCACCCTTTGTCGGATGTTTAGCGGCATTCCTGACCTCTACCCATCAGGTGCAGGGCACTCTCCTCCCACAATCATGAGAAGCAGAAACACATCCAGATGCTGTCAAATGCGCCCTCGGGAACAGGATGCCCCAGGTTGAGCACTATTAACTACACTCTTGTTTTATTCCTGCCATTTAACCTAACCAACATTCAGGTTAACAGTTCTAAGTCTCTGATGACTGTGAGTTCATCTAATCTTCACACAATCAACCACAACTATTCAGTTCCCTCCACCCTTTGCTTGGGGAAACTGAGGCACAGAAAGGCTCAGTAACCTGCCTGGTGTCACCAGTAAGTCGCATATCAAGGATTTGGATCCAAACCCCACAGTCCTGCACCTGCCCCCACACGATGCTGCCCTCCTCGAGGGCCAGACAATGCTCTGATTTCTGGGTGATGGTGCCCTACCATACCTATCATGCACGTCCCCTCGAGGGCCAACCCCTCCCCCCTCCCCAGAGCTGTTGCCTCATACTCTGTCTGACCACAAGGATCCCAGAAGCCCCAAGGGCCCAGATTCTTTGCTCTCCCTGAATCCCCACTACTGAGTGGAAGATTTTACCTCCTTGATATCTCTTGCATCTACATCCTTCTCCGTTGCTCCAGACAGCCCCAACCCACGGCCCAGCCACCCTCACTGCCCACTGTGACCCCTCACTGATCTCCCTCTGCCTCCACTGCCCACCCACCCCATCTACTCAGCCAGCTGCGGCCACCTAGTCCAGATGGCGCTTCACTACATAAGACCCTCCAGTGGCTTCTCTTGCCAGCAGGACAATACCCAAGTCCTTGCCAGGGTCTCCACGGTGGCCCCGGCCCAGCATCCTATCTGCCATCTCTTCTCATACCTGTCTCCTCTGCGAACTGCAGCCCAAGGAACCACTCACGTTTCCCTCCAGCTGCAACACTCACCCCACTTTGTACCCTTGCACTTGTCATGGTCATTATTGCGGCCCAGGCACCCAGCATCGGGGATGGGGTGCAGCCAAAGAGCCTCCACTTTCAAATCCCAACTCCTCTACCCAATCACTGAGCTTCCAGAGCCTCGGTTTCCCCATGAGTAAGGAGATGATAAGAACACTCCGCAAACAGACAGAATGAGCTAGCAGAGCTCAAGGGCCTAACACATGGGGGCTGGAGCGGAAACCGGTTGTTGTGGTGTGGCTGGAGCTCATGCCCATGGTCACAACACAGGCCCCGCCCCTCCGGCCCCAGGGCACACAGCCCCAGACCCCACTGACCTGTAGGACTCCGGCTCATGATGATGGGGGTGGCTGCGGCCCCCAGGCTGGGGTTCTCGCTGCTTGGGGACGGGCTGTAGACAAACACCTCCTGCTTGAAGGGCGAGGTGGTGGACGGCTGGCTGCTCTGGGGAGAGAGGCTGGGTGAGTGAGGCCAGCTCCAGCCTCAGCGGCCCCACAGGGTGGCCTATGCCATGGCAGGTCTGACACCGACACTGCCTCCCACATTCCGCATGGACCCGCTCCGTCTTTCTGCTGCCCCCAGAAGTGCCCCAATCCTCTCTTCTCTGGCCAGGAACCCCACAGCAGGGACCCCACTCAGTGTGGCCCCTGGCCCTCTGCTGCTATTCCTGTGTCACTCCCAGGGAGAAGAGACAGATGACCGGCCCATCTCTTTCTTGTTTCCATACTTCCCCTTCCCCGCCTCCCCCCACCCCCATCCCCAAAGACTGGATGGGGCTCTACCCACAGCAGCTAGTTGAATGCACACAGCCGGAGTCTGGCTGGACCCAGGGTGCCTCTCCCTGCTCCCCAGGGTTGGAGGGAGCCACACCTACCCCACTGTCACACTCCTCCATGGCCTCCCCCTCCCCTGCTGTGCTGCTGAAGCTGCTGGTGCTGGAGGATGAGCGGGAGATGTTGGCTCGGCCATTCTCCTTCAACTTTATGAAGGGCCTGTGGGAACGGGAGCAGGACAGGCCTGGTCACTCACGGAGCCCATCCCCCAGACAGGGCAGACCTGGCAGTGACTCCCCCTCCCCTGTGCTGCCCCCCACCCCCCCCCCCACCCGGCTGGCTTTTGTGTTTCACAGAGTTCTCAAGGCAAAAAGGCTGGCTCTAGCTGAGAGCACATTCCAGGCAGCTCCAGCCAGCCCTGCCCCCACACTCTGCCCTACCCCAACCCTCGCTCTCTTACTTCTCCTTGTTGGGGCAGATTTCCGGAGAACTGGGGTTGGATGAAGCCTCAGACTTCATCTCCTGAGAAGAGTGTGCACCATCTGGGGTCTTGGGGTTGCTGGATGCACTGTCACTAAGGAAAGAGGAATAAAGAGGGGTGAGGTCGCGGGGCCAGCCCCTAAGCCCCCATCCCACCCCCAGGCCCGAGACAGGCCCAAGCAGCTCTCAGTGCCACAGGGCCTGTGGGGTCACAGCATCCCCTGCCAGAGCACAGCCACCAGGACCTCCATTCCCCCAAGGCCCACTCCAGCTGCAGCGGCCAGCAGGGGTCCCTGCTCCCTCAGTGGCTACCACAGGCTCCTGGGTGAGTCAAGAGTGATAGAGCAAGAGTCCTGGCTGGATGCCGCCAAGCCCATATCCACTCCCCACCGACGCTGGCCATCCCACCTGGCAGGGCTCGAAGTCAAGAGCCGGAGGGCCTATGACACGCATTTCCACAGCAGGGAGAGTAACCCAATGCGCATGCGCTCAGTGGCGGGGCAGGCAGGGTCGCTGTGCATGACGCCCTTTATACAGACCACAGGACAAGCTCCCTGGATCTGTGTGACAAGGTGGCTGGGAAGGGCATCTTGGCCAACGGGCTACTCTTGGCCAAGGGCTCAAGGGATTCCTTCTCTTGGAGTTCAACAAAGACCAAGTATGCCGCCCACCATCTGTCCTGTGCCCCCTGCTGGGGACAAGGTGGCCTTGTCCTCAACGCAATTTTTAGAGCTTTACTGAGATACGATCCACATAGAATTCACCCAATTAACAGTGTCCAATTCAATGGTTTTCAGTCTACTCACAGAGTTGTACAACCATCACCACTATCTCATTTTGGAACAATTTAGACTCTCTTAAAGAAACTCCAGACCCACACATAACCATTCTCTGTCCACCCCTGGAAACTACAGATCAGCTTTCCGTCTCTCTGGATTTGTTGGTTCTGGACAGTTCATACGAATGAGATCACATGACCTGTTCTGGTCTTTTCTGACTGGCTTCTTTCACTCAATCTTTTCAAGATTCATCCAAGTTGTAGGCATATAGCAGTACTTTACTGCTTTTTATTGCAAAAAAAAAAAAATCCCATTTTCCAGAAACAGCACATTTTATTTATCCCTTCACTGAGCCATGGACATCTGGATCCTTTCCACTTTGGGCTATTATGAGTAATGCTGCTAGAAACATCTGTGTGCTAGTTTTCATGCCGACATACATTCTCTCGGGCGTAGACCAGGAATGGAACTGCTGGGTCATATGGTAACTCCACGTTTAACTCTCCAAAGAGTTGCCAAGCTGTTTTCCAAAGCAGGTGCATTAGTTCCCGCTCCTACCAGCAAAGCCCAAGGATTCGAATTTCTCCACATCCTTGCTGACACTTGTCATTACGTGTCTTTTTGATGACAACCATCTCAGAGGCATGAGCGCCTCAGTGCACTTTTAATGAGGCTGCTATTGATCTCCTAATTGTCCCCCCCAAGCAGGGGTTTAGGCCCTGGTGTAGGGCTTCTCTGCACATCTGACACAGTGGACCCTCCCTCCTGGAATTCTTCCTCTCCAGGCTTTCTTCTCGTCTTCCTTCCCTTTCTCCCCTTGTCCTGAGATACTGGTGTTCCCCAGGCATTCTACACACTCCCTTGGGGGGTCATATTCGTTGATCCATCTTTAAACACCACCTGTGCCCCAGTGACTCCCTTCTGCAGCCAAGGCCTCACTCCTAAGCTCAAGGCCTGCTGTCTGACCACTCAGAATTCTGCACTTCTCTTCTGGGTAGGCCATAAGGACTCTCACAAGTACAGGTCCCAAACAGAGTTTTTCATCCCCCTCAGTGAACCTGCCCTTCACCCTGCATGCCTGAGCTCAGGGCACCACCACCACCACCACCACCACCACCATCCAGGGCAGCAACCTGGAAGTCAACCGGGTGTGGGGCTTCTGTAGTTCTTGCCTGAGCGTAGACCCCAGCATGTAGCAAGCACTCGAACACTGCTTGCTGAATTAAACAACCAGTGGGCTCACCATTAAAGGACGAGAAAGACAATTAGCAAGAACAGGTTAAGGATGGTGCAATATGAAAGCTGCTTTTAACAAAAGGAAAAACATTCTAGAAGCCCTAACGTAAGTTCAGGGAACTATCTGGCAGAATCGCAGAAGGCTTCGATAAGAGTGAACACCTGAGTGAGCGTTGGGAAAGGAGGTAAAGAAAAGAAAAGAATCCAAGCAATGTTTCTAGTTTGGGTCCAGACACGACAGACAGTTCTGGAAAGTCCCGAAGAGAGCCTGGCCAAATCTCTCTCAGGGGGAGGAGCAGAGGGAGTGACCTAATGCGGGGACCAAGGCTAGAAGGCTGCCATCTACCAGAGCTGCACAAAGCCATCCCCAAGGCTGGGCATCTGGCAGCAGTGGCAGGACCCACAAACACACGCTGGACAGTTACCATCGTGTCCGGCCATCGCCTTGGCCTTCAGAGCCTGTGTGCAGCCGGGGAAAGAGCCCTGACCGCCGCTTGATGGGGCTCCGTGACTGGTTCTTCGCCGCCACTGCTGCTGCTGCCGCCGCCGGAGGCTGTCAATGAAACCACCGAAATGAGTGCCCACAGCCCACCTCGGACCCCAACTCCTTCCTCTCACCCCCTTTTCTGGTCTACAAACAGCTCCTGCAACCCCCGAGTCTACAGGAGATCCCAGAAAATAGGGAGGTCGCTCGGGAGGCTAGGATCCACGCAACAGGGACTGAGACCCCAAGACTCCTGCCACGGCAGCCTGTTCCCCTGTGTTCTTAAGCCAAAGCTTGTGGCCCCACGTAATAATCACCAAAGACCAGAATTCTTGGAGGAACAGGGGTCAAGGCCACCATAAAGACAGCCCGGCATACCAAAGTCAGGGTGTTTCGGGGGGTCAAAGACTGAGAACCACATGGCTGAGGGGGCCCTGGGAGAGACCTGGTCCAACCTCTCGCTTTACCACTGAAGAAGCTGAGGAGCCAAAGGATGAGGGGACTGGGCAAAGGTCACAGAGCAAATTGATGGCAGGAAAGGGACAAGAACTCAGGACTCTGACTCTCCTCACAAATAAGTGGGTCCAAGCCAGGCATCTCTATAACAAGATGGAATGAGAGCAGCAAAGCCAGGTCCACAGGCCGAAGGAACCTGTTGAGAACCCACCAAGAACGTGGCTCTGTGTCAGCACATGCAGGGGGTTGAGCACGGGACCGAGGAAAGGGAGACTGTGGTCATTCTTCAGAGTCCACCAGGCCTCTAATGCAGGCCCCAATCTCCTCATCCACAGAACAGGGATAACTGTCCCGCCCTGCTCCTTTCATAGACCCTCTCGGTGGAACAAGATAACAGCTATGAAAATATCTGGTAAGTTCAATGAATTATGTAAGATCACTTAGAACACTAATCCTGAGTATCAAGGTGGGTGTATTCTATTTGAAAAGAAAAGAAAACCCTTGTCTATATAAATCCAAAGTCACTTTGTTTTTTATAAATGGACCAACTATGTGGTTCCTTCACCTGGCCAGTTGCTTGTGCAAGGAGACCAGGCCCAAACCCACAGCCACACCAGGCTCTGGCCTTGGGAACTGCACACACAGTGATTAACGGCAAAGACTGTGGGTCAGGGAGATATGGATTCAAATCCCAGCCCTTCAGCTTAGCTAAGGGCCCCAGGGCAGGTTACTAAGCCTCTCTGGGCCTCCTTTCCTCAAGTCTGAAATGGAGAATACATCAGTTCCTACCTCAAATAGCTATTATGAGGATCAGATGAGAGAATGTCCATGAATTACTTCGCTCAGTCCCTAGTGCACAGCAAGGCAGGGTGGCTACTGTGATCGTTAATAACAAAGTGATGACACCCCTCCTGAGTCCCAAGACACTGGGCAGAGAAATATGCCCCAGAACCACTCTAAGGGGGGGCCCACCCTTAGAACAGGACAATGGGCGGGCTTCTAGTCTGGGCCAGCCCCAGCAGTGCCTGGGATAGAGACTGCGAATCACAGGCAGGGCCTAGGGTCACCCCCAAAGAGCCTCAATCTCCCCAGTCCCTGCTCTGGACTCCCAGCCCAAGCCTGGGTGAACAGACCCTCCTTTGCAGGCCCGGGGCAGGGGTGGGGGGCCAGAAGAGGCACCCTCCCTGGGAACCGTGTGCTGCCCCAGGGCCCGAGGCACTCACCGAGAAGGTAGTCTTGGTGACCTCCATGCTGTTGTGCGAGATGCCCCCACTGAGGCTGCCAGGGATGCCCCCGCTGTGCTGCTTTTTCTGGCTGCTCACCATGGTCTCCATGGAGTGGCTGCGCACACGGATGGCCCTCTGCAGGGAGAAGCGACAGGGACCCGATCACTGGCGCTCAGCCCACCAGATGCCCCTGTCCTCCCAGGGGGTCTGTAGACACAGCCCTTCGCTTGGGCACACTCAGGCCACACAGGGCCCTGTGCCCACTTAGGGCCACCAAAGAGCAAAGGGCACGTC
This sequence comes from Enhydra lutris kenyoni, assembly GCF_002288905.1. NCBI lineage: Eukaryota > Metazoa > Chordata > Mammalia > Carnivora > Mustelidae > Enhydra > Enhydra lutris. Next base: position 543,870 of record NW_019154110.1, read on the forward strand.
GGCAAACAGTGACACATCCAGGAGGGAAAACCAGGATGGTCGGGACTTGCTGGTCCATGTGCATGGATAAGAACAGCTACAGTCAAGAATGCTTTGAGCCTACATCAGGGACAGGCCTGGGAGGTGATGACCGCACCCCCAGACCACTCTGCAGGTCTCTGGTGTTCTGCAACCAGACCCAAGAGCAGTAACCACAGTGAGGACAGCTAGTTAACATAGAGCGAACCCTCCCACAGGCCCTGGCTTTTAGAGAACTGCCCTAATTCTAGGAACACATCTGGTTTCCCTGACTGGATGCTCCTTAAGACAGAGGTCAGGCCTGACCTTCTCTGACTCCTCTCCTGCAACTCCCCTGGTCCTGGCACAAGGACAGACACATGGGCAGCACGTGGAAAAGAAGAGTAGCCACGTTTACTGGGGACTTATGATCACCAGGCTCTCTGCAAAGAGCTCAAATGTAATCTCACCACTAGCCCATGGTGTGGCTCTCCTCCATCCCATCTCACAGCTAAGGCTCAGAGAAGCCAAGGGACCTGACCAGGGGCCCCCAGCTAGTAGGAGGTAGAACAGAGGGCAGACACATGCCAAGATACACAAATGGAGGTATGTGTTGCTCACGTAAAATGGCCATCCCCACCATATTCCTCAGTGGAACAAGGGGTTAAATCAATCAGTCTAAGGTGGTTGCCAAATCTCTCCCCTTGCCAGTGGGGTCTGAGGGGATGGTGGCTGGGAGCTTGAGGATGGCCAAAAGAGAGGCGACATTCTGCACCAGAACTGCAGTAGCCACTCCGGGGTGTGGGGATCAAGCCCGTGGGATGAAGGCAACAAGCCAAGATGGCAGAGTGGGGAAGGGAAAGAATCTGGATGCCGAGGACCCCACAGAGCCATAAGTCACCCCGAGCCTCCTCGTTAAGTGGGCTCGTGGATTTTCCTCACTGTGGGAGCCGGCTGAGGTCCTCAGGAATGCAGCTTCAGAAAACAGGCTCAGAAGGATAACAGTATGGATACAGGAAGCCAATTCAGGAAGAAGGGCCATCTGCAAACATGGGTGCCCTGGAGACTCGCTACTTTTGCAAATGAGGCACGGAGCCCCCCAGCCTCCTACCCCTGATGTCATCCAGCCCCTCCTGGGTGAGTCAAAGATACCACTTGAGGGACATCATGGCTCTCCCTTTCTAAACCACAGAAGAGAATCGCCTAGTGACAGTTTCCAGCCCATACATTCTATTCATTCCATCACCCAGAGTCAACATTAAGTCGCACACCCTTTGAAAAACTGAGAGCAGGACTGGCTGTGGCACCACACTAAGGTGCGCCGGGATAAACAGCAAGGTTCCAAAAAAAAAAAAAAAAAAAACCAGCAAGGTTCCTTAAGTGAGTCAGTTCTCCATAAACCTCAGCCCCGTGACATTCTGCTGGGGCCCTTGTGGGTGCCGCCACCATCAACGATATCGTGTGTGTTCTGACACATTCCTCACAGTCTCTTTCCAAGAAAGACCGGATGTTGTGTGCTAGGATCTGGTCTACAGAGCTTCACAGATGTGGACTTACTGAATCCCCGCACCTCTTAGAGGCAGACAGGACAGGCACTCACAGAAAAGGTCCCGAAGAAAGGCCCCTGGGCTCCAGATGAAAGGGTCCCTGGTATCCCAAAAAGGGGTCGAGATTGAACACCAAACTAAACTAGTGGTTGGAGGATTAGAAATCAAGGGCTCCTAGCCTCTCCTCCAAAAAAAGTCTCCAGGGCTGATGTTAGGAAGGATGTTTTCTCCTCAAATGACCTTGGTGCTGCTGTCCGAGTCAACAAGGAGTCTGAGGAGACGATGGGCTGGCAGAGAATCCCTGGAATGGGCACGGTGGCCATCTGCTGCTTGAGGCTAACAGAAAGAGGGTTGCATCCTGGTCTTCCCAACACCATGTATGAACCTCTCTGGCACACGGACTCCTCGTCTATACAACGTGGTGACGGTCCTGCGTGAGGACGCTGGGAGATCATGCGTGCCAGATGTCTGGTATACAAGCTGCCCGCTGGGGGCCAGCTCTCCACCCCCTACTCTGAGGGATGGAGCTGAGGGACACAACGGCTAACTCAAAACCTTGACATGAAGCCTGAGTTGGACAAAATCACCCAGTGATATGGTCTGAAGTATTTTACGTTTCAATGTGATGTTGAGCTGGAAACACTAGCCTTCTCAAACCGGGCAGAAAAGTCAGGGAAAGGGCCAAGAAAAGAAAGGACAGACTCCCCTCTGCTTGCTCATTACGTTCAAAACTGCCTTTTCCCATGGTAGAGAGCCTGACCTTTGGAAAGGTCTTCTGTGCACCGAGCTGAAGTCTTACCAGTTCTAGGGCTTGGAGTCTTAGGCCAGTCTGTTTCGTATCTCACCCAACTGTCCCTCAACTGTCTGAGGACACCATTGTCCCCAGAGTCTGCTCTCCTCCCAGCTGACCACCTCTGGTTCCGGTGTCCCTCCTCAGTCCGGATGGGTTTTCCAACCCTCAGCTCACCCCACGGCTTATCTCTCTGAACAGACTCTCCTTTGGCGGGGGGGCAAGAAAACAGACATGGTGTCACTTTCTCTTTATCACTGCATGTCAGCAGGGATGTGAGCTACTAGTTAGCATTATGCAGGGAACAAGTCTCTTCTGGGCCCAACACAGGCCTTGCTTCTTATGGGTTTGTGCTTCCTTATGCTTCCAGATGGGTTTTGGGAGTTGTTTCAATTCCACAAATTTAATGCACACAGAGCACAGACATGAGCACTAAGGCGGGGGGGGGGGTAGTGACAGGATGCCTATCTGTATCAGGTAAGCAACAGAGAGAGGGCTGCTTAGGGAGAAAGTTGCTAACTGCTTGCCTCCTGAGATCACACCTAATTGGGAGGCACCCTGAGGGACCTTGAGGAATGGAACAGGGTCTTCTGTTCCCCCTAGAAGGGCAAATAAAGAATGGATGTTGACAGGAGAGGGCAATGTTCCCTCACATCTGCACAGACCAGAGCTCCGACCCATGAGCCACCCAGGCTGCCCCAGCTGCCCCAACTCCAACCCCAACTGAGGGTTGGAGCACGCTGGCACCTTAACTGCCACTACCCACCCCAGAGAGTTCTGGGAGAAATGCACCTACAGTGGTCCCTGTTTGCCATGGTCCCCATCTGCCCCTGGGCCTTTTCCTCCCTGGTCCTTCATTCCCCCTTCTGCACGACGACATTAATGGGGGAGTGGGCTAGCTCCCTGTTTCTCAAAATGTGGCTCACACGTGCTTTGCATACAGATCATGTAGGAGCGCTACTTTTTCTTTTCATTACAGACCAATAAAAATTGCATCAACAGCTAGCAGTGGTAGAGAATGGCATTTGAGAACAACGGTCTAGAGATCAATACTTTTCAAAAGTGAATAACGTAGAGCTCTTTTATAAAGGAAAATATTTCTTCAAGACCAAGAATCTATCCACAGACACCCCCTACCCCCCAACAGTGGTCCCACAGACAGCATTTGCAAGATACCTACTTATGCCACACAAATTCTTTTAATTGTGAGTTTCACTGCAAAAGTTTGGTCTCTATAATTGGAAATATGTATATTTTTAGATTATCATCTAAGTGAAAATGCAAAATTTTTAAGTGTTGGTAGAACTGGCAGATCCCTGAGACTATCTCAAAGCACTCAGTTTGAGAAGCAGGTCTGGACATCCATAAACCAACTGTTCCATTTCTCATGGAAGAAAAGCTTAAATGACAGCCAGCAGAATCGAAGTGAGAAGGGAGGACTAGCCTGCATGGTGGGAGGTGCCGGGCAGCACGATCTAGGGCAGCGATCGGTCTGCTTCCTGGAAGAGGGAAGAATCATCCCAAGAGGCCAGGGAACGGATGGCTGAGACTGCTTTTAGCCCTGGGAATTCCCAGTTGTTTCCACAGGAGATGAGACCTTTTACCAAAAGGAGACAGAAAACACAACTTTTCCTTCTGGAATCATTTTGTGCACTTGTTCCAAGAGGGATCCTATGGAGGTGAGGGTAAGGAACTCCATGAGGAATGAAGAAATACCAAAATGAGTGGTTTCCTGAACTGGTTCAGACCATAGACCTGGCCACAGGCACAGCCCAGGAATCAGAAAACCCCAGGGCCCCTGGGTTCCATGCCCCTAGCTTCGGCCTCCACAGCCTGGGAGACAAAACGGTCATGGTGGAAGGGACAGGGCAAAAGAGCCCATGTTCCCAACTCCGGTAAGCTCATCTTAATGATCAGAGCCCTGAAGGCTTACTCTGTGTGACTGCTGGTAACAGCCCCTCCCGCACACCATAAGAGCTACCTCAGGGACAGGCGTGGAAGCAAAAGGCACAAGCCGAGCTATCTTCAGTCCGCAAGTGGAAGGATTAAGCGCTGAAAAAGAAATGGCCCTGGACTATTGGATCAAAGACGAGTAACGATAAAGTCTTGAAGCCTCTCCCCTCCTAGAGACCCCTTTAGTTGGAGCCACTGGAGTCAAGGGCAGATCAATGGCTTCTCCTCCAGAGGCAGGGGACCAGACAAAAGGCCTCAGGCCGCCCTCCTTCAAGACCCCCAGCTCACATGTAGCTGCTGGGCCATTTTCTCCATGGGCACCACGGGCAGTGTCCAGAGCCCGCAGGCTTTTCTAGTTTATAAAAACCTTTGAAACTTGAAAAAAAAACTTGAACTTCCAAATACAGAAAGAAACTTGCAAAACTGAAAGCAACACACGCTACTTTAAAACCTGCAAACTATGCCACATGATGGCAGCTGAAGCCATATATAAATTCCAGCTACTCTGGGACGTGGGAGCATTGTGATATTCTGGAGGGGTGGAGCCTACACGGAGTTCCCATTTACTGGGCCTCACTCCCCACCCCACCACCACTGGGCTAGCTGAGCTGGCGCCTTCTTTCTTCCCCAGCCCCTCCCCTCCCTCACACCCCTTTCCTCTTGATCTCCACTTTCTCCTATTTCGCCCTGGCTGCGCTGTCCATGAGGCCTGAAACAGATGCCCCAGGAATGTCCCACCAGCCTGGACAGGCAGCTCAGCTCCCACCCTCCTACCCCCACCCCCGGAGGAATATCAGCAGCTGCCTCAAAGGGGGGCCAACGGAGCCGTGCCCTGCTATCTGCAAGGCCAGCTGGGCTGCCAGGGACAGACCCCAGGCTTGCCCAGGCATGGGTGGAATCTTAACGGACCTGGGAACCAGGGGCAGGACAGTGGAGAAGATGGGCTCTGCAACCCAGCAGACTCGGATTCAAATTACTTTGTCTCTTTGAGCCTGCATTTCCTCATGTGTAAAATGACACGCATGACTCCTAAAACAGGAATGAATTAGTATCCCCACTGTGAGGCCTCACATGGGATGGCGCGTGTCCAGCATCCACCGGAGCCAACACCAGCCGCTGATGCTCTCACTGAGCATCCACTGTGTCCCAGGCAATGCGCACTCTCCCAGTCAGAAGGTCTTATTTCGGGGATCTCCTGTGGCCACTCCAGAGGTCTGATCTATCACTCCCGTGTTGTAGAGGAGAGCGCCATAGCTCAGAGACGCAGATCACACCGAGCTGGGATTCTAACACAGGCACACAGTGTCCCTTTACCAATCACTCTGCAGTGGGCAGTCCAGCAGAATGCTAACCTAAGAACCAGAAAACCAGAGCTTGTTCCTCTACCTCTAAGTAACTGTAAGGTGTTGAGCAGTCCTGCCACCTCCCTCAGCCAGTTCCCACTGTGTGTGTGTGGGAATGACGAGATCTGCTACGCTGAGAGCACAGGAGAACAGCCAGAGTTGGTGCTGGCTATCAGGGCTGTGTGGACCACTGAGCACTCAGTAAGCATGGGACAATACACCCCCTGTACCTCACACTGGCTCGGGGGCTGGCCGAGCTCTACTTGAATACCTCCAGGAACTGGAAGCTTACTGCTTCTCTTAGCAGCTGGTTATGTTATGATTGGAAGTTCTTCCTTTTGCAAAGTCCGAAGGGAGTTACTTGCCTGTAACTCCGTCGCACTGGCCCTGGCCAGGTCCTCCAACACCCTGCCAGCTGGAAAAACTCATGGCAGTACCACACACATTGGCTGCTAAAGACCCCAAAGACTGTGTCCTTGCTCGAGTCCTCCTGCCCTGAGCTCCTCATCCTGACACAGAAGACGATGCTGAAGGCAGTAATGTGCCTGGTTTGTACTGGCTACTCTCCCACTGCTAACTCTCTCCCTGTCCCTGCTTCTCAGACTCCCTGGCCCCAGAGGTCATGATCCACATCAAGGAAGGATGGAGAGGATGCTGGAGACACCGCTGGCTGCTCTGACCACTCGTGCTTCCTGAGGCCCCACCCTCTGCCAACACTGCAATGCTGCCATGAGGGCTCTAGGGACAGGACCCCATGGACCTTGGGCCCCTTCCCTTGTGCATTCCCCCACCCCCACCATGCAATGTGCCAGCCACTCTCATGCCTGTACCTTGAAAGACTCCAGGAATCCCCCATGGCCCCCATTCTCAAACTTGTCCTCTTCTGGGCCCAGTCCCAGCATAGCCTGAGTGTGGCTGTGAAGCTCATCATGGAGGTTGTCCAGCAGGGCGGCCCTCGTCCTGTCCTAAAAAGAAAGAGGGTGGAGATTACGGGGTGGGCATGGAGGAGGAGAGAGGTGCACCCTCTCCTGGGGGCTGCCGACACCTAGCCACCAGCATCTGGAGGACAGTGTGGACCGAGGGCTCCATGCTCACAAACACTGCAGTTACCAGGAAAGCTCTGTGGCTGGCCTCTGATCTCTCCCCTACCCCCTCTCCATGGGCCACCCCACAGCTCTACCCTGCTGACTCCCAGCTCAGATCTCTGCCTCAAGCTCCACAACCTGGTGTACCCAACTGCCTTCACTGCTCGTCTCCATCCAGGTGCTGGGCCAGGGCCATGCGTTCAACCTCCAGGGGGCACCATTCACACATGCCAGCAGCAGCCCCTTTGGGGACCTCCAGATGAGCAGATTCTCACAGACCTCGTCTCCCAAAGGCCCCCAGGTCAGTGAAGAGCCCCAGCAAAAGACCCAAGAGCTACCCCACCATTCCACTTCGCCCTACCCTAGACACAGGATCCTGACCCCAAACCATTTCCTCCTGCAGCCCATCTGAGCAAGCTGCCCTCATCCGTCCTGGGTTCCTTTTATTTTCCCCTTTCTTTTTTTTAAGATTTTTATTTATTTATTTGACAGAGAGAGAGACACAGCAAGAGAGGGAACACACGAAGGGGCAGAGGGAGAGGGAGAAACAGGGAGCTGAGCATGAGCCTGATCCTGGGCTCGATCCCAGGACCCTGGGATCATGACCTATGCCCAAGGCAGACGCTTAAGGACTGGGCCACCCAGACGCCCCTGTCCTGGGATCCTATAACAGCTTCTAACCTGCCACCCTTCCTGCCCTCCTCCCTAGCGAGCTGCTCTTCTCACTGACACCAGAGTAATCTAACACACAAAGCAAACCATTACTCTAAGTACTTTATGAGCACCTCATCACTTCTCAAGTTCAAAGCCCTTCCTGATCTGACCCAAACAACACCTCCACTGAGTCTCCACCCCAACACGAGTCCTCCTCTCAGGCCCCCCTCACACCCTCTGGGGCTCCCTCAAAAGTCATGTTCTGATCTGCCTAGCCTTTGCCTATTGCTGTTTCCCATGCCTGGAATAGCCCTCCCCAAGCTTTCCTCCTGGCAAAAGGCTCATCAGAGATCCAGATCCAGCAGCTCAAGGGCCACCTCCTCCAAGAAGCCCTCTCTGAACACATCCCAGTTCTTCAGGGGCAGAAGCAGTCACAGCTCCTGTGCTGGCCTCCATCATGGCCCAGTGCCAACACGTACCATAACCAGTCTCTTAAGTAATGGCCCCTTGCCACCAGCCCAAGCGCTCTGGAAGGCAGAAACCGTGGCTCACTTACCCCTGTATCACAGGGAACAGAACAGAGCCTGGCACACAGCAGGTTCTCAATAAATGACTGGTGAATGGTTGGCTAGACCTAAGGTATGGGTGGAGTTTCCACAAGAAGAAAGAGTTCCTATATCAACACAGGGCTGAAGGCTTAGAGGGGTGGGCAAAGACAGTGCTCCTCGCCTCGAGCACCCCCAAGAACAGACCCCCAGGAGAGGCTGGCTAACAAGCAGCCAGGAAGGCAGGGGGAAGATGTCCAGAAACAGCGCTCTCACCTCCAGCTTCGCAAACTTGTCTGACTTGCAGCAAGCATTCTCTGCGTTGGTGAGCTTGGTGAGCAGAAACTCCCTGAACTCCGGGCCCTGGAACAGACAAAAAGCTCTGCAACGCCACCAGCCCCAGGTGTGGCTGAAAGTGCTTTCAGCCACAGGAACAGGTATGCAGAACAGGGATTCTGGGGAGACCCCCTAAAGGATCCCCTTCTGACATGTGGTCATCTTTTAGCCCAGACGTGGACCACCTGCTAAGATGCCAACTGGTGGAAACCAGGTGTCCCAGTCCTGAGAAATCAATCCCCCACACACTGTTTCCATGACTGGAGGCCAGACTTGCTGAGGCTGCTTGGACTGTGGCGTACGTGTGAAAACCCTTCTTCTCCCACAAAGGCAACCCCGGAGTCAAATACCCTGACAAGGGGTGTTGTGCTAGGCCAGACTGGTAGCACAAGGAGAGGCGAGAGAGACCCCCCAAGGGAGGAGATTCCCCCAAGCCTGCCAAAGGGGCCTCCAGCCCAGATTTAGCCCCCATTCCAGCCATTGCCGCTCAGATCCTGAAACCTGGAGTCTTGGAGAAGAGAAGAGCGGAGAGGGGAAGTTCTTACCTTCTGGAAAACAGGAGGGCTAGGCAGAGGGGGGCCAAAGACAGGCACATCTTCCCGGGCCGTGACTGAGACCTGAAACAGAGTCTTGGTGTGGGCGAGGAGGGAGGAGATCCAGCCTGAGGATGATAACGCTTCCCGAGCCTTGGCCCTAGGGACGCCCACGGCTCACAGCACATGTCCTCCCTACCCCAGAATTCAAATACAAGCTCCCGTGAGCACTCACCAGCAGGGCCAAGCAGCTGCCGCTACAAGCAGGCCCAAGCTGCACAAAGCCATCCACACGCTCTCGTCTGCCTTCCTGGGGGCTGGCAGTGAGTCTGGCAAGATGACTGCCCAGGACTGAGCAGTTGCCTGGGCCCCGGCTTCTACTGCAGTACAAATGCCCAGGAGACCTTATCTGGTTACCTCATCTGACTGGATATTAATCCCACGGAGACGGCGAAGTGAGAACTGTTGACCCTGTTTCACTGATAAGGAAACAGAGGCCCAGACACTGGGGCCATCCAGATTTCCCGACCCCGCCATGGGGTTCGTTTCCCACAACACTGACTCCTGAACCTGGCCATACAGCAGAATCACTGAAAGTGGTTGAAAAATAAATACCGACTGCATGGGCTCCACCCCAAACCTCCTGAATCACAAGCTCTGGGACGGAGCCAGGAATGTGCAACAATTACGTGCTCCTCGGAGCCTTGGCGCGGTGGGTAAACTAGTGCTCTGGCGCCCTGAACCCACATGCGGGGTCAGACAGTCCAGGCGAGGCTTGAACTAACGGAGCGCCAGGGCCCAGGCTGGCAGCTGTGGGTGGGGGGGATATCAAGGCACTCTGCACAGAGCATCCCAGGCTCTAGGCATGCTATACCCTTCTGGCAAGCCCAGGGAGGCAGGAACTCATGGAGTGAGAGCACCCAGGTACTCTGTGTGGGGGGCTCCCAGGCTCAGGACAGACCCTGCACGCCAGCGGCTCTCCCTGCGTGGAGGTGCCCTGGTTTCACCTGTTCTCAGCCCACAGGGCCACAGGCCTCTCTGGAGACTCTGCCCGCTCCCCTTCCCAGACGGCCGCTGACGTGAGCCTGACTCTGGCACGCTGCCAGCCTCCCTGGCCTATGAAGTAGGGGAGATGCAGGGATTCTGCCAGACCGGGCGAGCAGGCAGCTCGGAGCCCAGCCAAGGGAAGGCCCTGCCAGGCTCTGGAAGGAAACAGTGGGAGAGAGCTGGTCAGTACAGCTTTCCCTCCCCAAGCTAAGGCTGTCTGCATGCCTGGAATTAAGAAATGGTGTGTGTTCAGCTGACGGGATTTCAGGCTGGTTCCTGCTGCCAAACACAGTCCCCCAGCACCACCCACTGTGCACAGGAATCTGGAGGGGGGGTGGTGGGAAGGCACCTGGGAAGAGGTCAGAGGTCAGGCCTCTGCCTTCTTACCACCCCAGTGCCCCCACTCCGGCTTATGCTAGAGTGGTCTATCCTGGCTGGCTAAGGAGCTTCAGCCATCCATTGGCCGAATCTCCCAGCCAGATAAGCCCACCACAGAAAAGCAGGGGACAGGACCCTTCCTGGTGATAGACGTGCATTGTCTATCCCTACAGGGTTCCCTCTCCTGACCCCTTTCCAGCACAGTGCCTGGGTCTTTGCTGTTCCTTTTTTTTTTTTTTTAAGATTTTATTTATTTATTTGACAGAGTCAGTGAGAAAGGGAACACAAGCCAGGGGGAATGGGAGAGGAAGAAGCAGGCCTCCTGCTGAGCAGGGAGCCCTGAAGGGCTCGATCCCAGGGTACTGGGATTATGACCTGAACCAAAGGCAGACGCTTAACTTAATGACTGAGTGACCCATATGCCCTGCTGTTCCCTTCTCTTGAGGACAGGTGGGTTGCTGGGTGGAACCAGAAGCTGCCAGAACACAACCCCACCTTCCGTTTTCTAAAGTCCATAGGTGCCTCCCAGCAGGGGGCAGGGCAGGGCTGAGGAGAGAGGATGGAAAGCAGGAGGAGGCTTGGGCCGTGAAGACAAGGATACACCAGGGAGGTAGGGCACCTCCCCGGACTGCAAACCTGAGATGCCACAGCAGTGCGGCCTGGCAGCCTTCACGATCTGTGCCAGGGTGCTCAAGCACCAGATCAGCCGGGAGGGGAAGGGCATACCCAGACAGGCCCCCTCCCCAGTGGTGTGCTTTGCATAGGGTTCCAGAGACCTCTGTAGGATTTCAGAATCAGGGCCAGTGCGAACTCAGACAGGAAGAGAGGGAGTCTGAGTGATGGCTCAGCTTCTAACAGGGCAGAGTAGGGACAAAATTCATGTCTGAAAAATCATGCAATGTAACCTTTTATGTACACCAGAGTTTGAGAGGCAAGTTCCCACCTGCTCCGACGGCTCAGGGATGCAGACCACAGGTAAGCCTGGACAGCGACTCTGGCTCCACCATTTCCAGGCTCTGTGGCCTTGGGCCTTAAGCAACTTAAGCTCTCAGCCTCAATTTCCTTCCTGGAAATTGAGGAAGAGAGACCCTGCCTGACCAGGGGCTTGGGAAGATTCTAGAAGACTGTGATTTTAAGAATCCAGCACAGTGCCTTATACGGAGCAAACACCTGGGGAGGGGTAACCTGCTACCTGGTGCTTTTGGTTGTTGTTGTTTTTTTTTAACTTTCCCTACTGACCTGTACCTAATAAAGGACACCTCAAATACTACAGAGTTCCCCTAAAACACTTCTTAACCTCCCTCCCTCTCTCTCTCTCACCCCTCCTTCTTCCTCGGCACCCCTGCCCTGGCCCCACTTCCCTTCCTGCAGTATGTCAGGGCTGGAGGGAACGCAAAGACTGTCTAGTCCAACTTCCTCATTTCACACAAATGGAAGCTGAGGTCCAGAGAGGGAAGGAACTGGCCCAAGGTCACAGAGCAGTCAGAAGCAGGGCCAGGACCAGAACCCCCAGCTCCTGAGCCTCTCAGTGTGGGGGCCCTTCCTGAACATTCCTACCCCTGTCCTTCCCTCCCTTTCCTCTTCTTTCCTCCCCTGTGGACGGCTCCCTGGGGCTATCTCAGCCTCTTCTGCTATAGCCCCTAAGTCTGCAGAGGTCAGCAAACGTCCCATTTTACCCTGGACCCTCTGAGGAATCTCCTAGGGTCCTCCCCAGTCTTCTCATCACCTGGTGTGCTGCTGGGAGTGTGACTGGACAGAGCTTTGGGGAGTACCTAGGAAGGCTGGTCTCCCTCCCTGTGCTCTGCACCCCTGGCCCCCCATTCACAGGTCTTGCCTTTCCGGCCCAGATATTTCCCCCGCAGGTGAACTACATGGTCCTGCAGCTTGGGACAGTCGGGCTCTTCCTGTGGGTCCTACTTCTCTGTGATCGCCACCATCTCTGAGGACAATGCTTTTCCCTGGACCATGGGCTGGGGTTGGGAGGATGTGGTAAAGACTTCCAGCATCAAAGCTGGAGGTGAGGTGCTGCTTTTTTTGGATCTCTGTATTTTCCCACTCCACTAAGCTCTTGGGAAAGTGGAGAAGCCAGTTAGCTGAGTTCCATTTCCTAGTGGGAGCTAAAAACAAATACTAAGCATCCACAAGGAGCCTCATTCTGCCAGCAGGGGCCCAGCAGACAAGCCACACATGAACCCATGACTGCCCGGCAGGGGCTGGGAGCCTTCCCACCACACAGCTTGACCTTGAAGACCCTCCTCGGTGGCCCTCTGCCTCTACTGGCTGTGGAAAGAGCCACTTGGCTGTCTGAGTGGCCCAGTGGCTGAACTCCACCTCAACGGTCCCCTCTCTCTCCCGAGAGGCCAGTTCTATACATCACTTCCACATGCCCCATCCCTAGCCAGGCCCACAGGAGGCACCAACTGAATACACTTGCTCCCATCAACAAACTGGGGAGCTGTCTGACATGAATCCCCATTTTGGTCTAGGAAGTTGATCCTTCAAGGAAATGCCCAAACCACAGCTTTTCTGACTTTTTGGCTAAAACTGCTCAGTGACAGAGGAGCAGGAACGCAAACAGGGGGATGTGAAAGAATTAGCTTCCCTCATAGGAGAGAGTGTGAGGTTCTATTTGTAGTCTCATATTGAGTTTTAAAGTTGATGTGAATTATGCACTTAAAATATGTGGGTTTCTACTGATGTAACAATTATATGACATCATTTTTCTTTTCCAACATCTTTGAGAAAGAGAGAGAGAGACAGAGACGGGGCAAAAGGAAAGGATCTCCAGCAGACTCCCACTGAGTGCAGAGCCCAACACAGGGCTTGATCCCATGACCCTGAGATCATGACCTGGGCTAAAACCAAGCAAAGTGGATACTTCGTGAAGGTGGCCATGAAGCACTAGGGACTTGTGGGCTCAAGAGATGACACAGTTATTACATTTTCAGGTTTCCCAATTTCCCCTTAGCAAAGATGCGCTCATTTCCCTGTTATAACAGTGGTTCCTAGCACTTTAGGGAACAGGGAGTCCTCTGAGTATTTGAGCTTTGGTTTCTCTCCCCCTAAAACAAAAGCAGCACCTAAACTCAACATTCTTTGCATAAACAACATTTTGCATATAACCACAATGGGTTCTAAGGCTGACACCCACTTTAAAGACCCTGCCTCAATCTAGCTCCCTTGGATCCCACACCCCCAACACCACTGAGATGGAGAGCAACTGTTGCCCAAGAGGTCAGAACTGCTTCTCATGGAGAAGAGAAGGGCAGGGCTGGTGGTACAGTCACCAGGAATGGGCAGGGTGAGGACTGCTGGGGCTTACCTGCATTAGGGAGGATACTAAGCCATTCTGGAAGACCACTTGTTGATCTGGAGGCTCAGACTCAGCCACTTGCAACCCCACCTCCCTGGAGTCTTCAAATTAAAATCAATCATTTCTTCCAGAACAGCTAAACCAGAAGGACCCACCCCATGGCCAGGGTCTACCAGGCCCCCTACTCACCACCATTCTCACCATAAACATTTCTCCTTTACCTTCTTTCTCTTTGTTACCACCCCTCTTCCTCTCCCTTTCCTGATGGTCCCTCCACCCCCAACCTTCTCTTTTTTTCTCTCCTCTGGCTCTGCCTTAGTCCAGCCAATGGCATCACCAGATTCCAAACAGAGGCACCAGGAGCTTCTCAACCCTTGAGTGAGATGCTGTTGAACCCACAGGCAGCCAGATGGATGAGATGACCTCAGAAGGTGACTTCCACCAAGTCCAGCTCCCAAATCCCAGAAACCTGGGATTTCTAGAAAACTAATCACACCAATGCTAGGAGTATCATTTTGGAGAATGGCCTGAGAAGCCATGGAGAACTAGTGGTCCTCGACATTACTAAATCCAGAAGGTATGGTAAAGTGCCTGAGCCCCCCAGTTCCTCCAACGAGCATTCTTCTCACCTTGTAGGAAGGGGTCTCCGTGCCCGGGTTCTCAGCCTGCACGACAATGTAGGCGTGTAAGAAGTTGGAGGCAATCATATCTGGGACAAACGGTGTGTTTTCTTCTTGGAAGATGATGGCCACAATGTCATTCCCAATGTGTCTCTTTCTCTGGAGCTAAACAAAAAGTGGTCATTGTTATAAGCCAGCTAGGAACAACCTGAAAACAGACAAGATCTAGACAGGAAAGTCCTCATTATTCTATCTTTATACAGAAACCCTGTAACTCTGAGACCTAGCTCTCCAGGGGAGTTTTCCCCCCCAATCTTCAGAAGCCACCAAAAAGAAAAAAATGGGGAAGACTAGATAGGTAGCGGCTAGTAAGCATGTTACAGAGCTCTAGAGGAGCCAGGGTCCTGACACAGGACTTGGGGAGAATGGTTAAAAGATGAGGAATGGGTTTTGCCCTGGCAGAACCTGTAATGGGTCTGGAAGGGACAGAAACACAGATGAAGCTGCCTGAGAACAGTAACAAAGGCACCAGCCAGCAGGTGCTACGTCGGCTGCCACACACAAAACATCTGGCACTATGGGGGCAGAGAGGAAGGCAAAATCAGAGGCCTGGCGCTAACTGGAGAAGGCTTCCTGGAAGAGGAGATGGGGTGGGTGGGCAGTGCTTGAAGGAAATGTGGATGCGCAGGGATTAGCGAGCAGAGGGAGAGCCATGCTTAGAGAAAGAGAGCAACCTGGCTTGGCAGGGGTCACGGGAGAGAAAGCCATGCCTGATTCAAACTGGGCCAGGTCCTTGCACAGGCTCACTCAATCACCGAGCAGCTACTGTGCGTCAGGAACCATGCCGTGCTGTTCGCATGTGTGACTTCAAATACTGGGGCCACGGAGTCCTGGCTAGGTGCCTACCTATGCGTTTGTTCCTCGATTAAGCGCCTCAGGCATGCAGGCTCTACGTTTCACATTGACTTTTATATTTACGGAGCACTGCTGTAGACTGAGCCCCAGGTTGGGCACTTTTACACGAATTGTCTCACTTATCCCACCCACCTCCTCCCATTTCTTGGGAGCAGAAAATTAATATTTATTCAGCCCTTGCAGAAAGCCAAGCTCTGTGTACTTCCCACTGAATATAGGGGAGACTGAAAGAAAGCCCCAGGCTGGGCAGGGGGCGAGGAGGCCATGAGGGAACAGAGACAAAGGTGAAACATGGAGAGAAAAACCTACTTTGGATTCAAAAGGAATCCTGCTCCCATTTGTTTCTGGAACATTCCGTGGTTATTTTAGAGCCAAATCACAGTCTCATTTGCCAATTTCCTTTTTCCCTACGAAGCCAGGCACTATGTTTACAGTATTACATCTGTGCTCCCTCCTCAGCTCCCTGCTCAGACAGGAATGGGTCAGAGTCTGGGGAAGAGCCTACCTTCCTTTCTGAGTTTCCTAGAGACTGAAAAGGCACAAAGAGTGGGAGGGGGCAGATGGTGCAGCAGCCAGGCCTCAGCTGCTGATTTCAGGGCTCCCCGAGAAAAGAGCTGGGCCACCTTGGGGACACACCACTCTCCAAAGCAGCAAATGAGAGGGAGGGCAGGACAATGCTGGATGCAGAGGTCTCATCCAGGTTCCCTGGTTGAGGTGAAGGCCGAGCTCCTGTCCATGAGCAGGTGCAGCAAGAGATGAGACTAGAAAGGTTGAGAGGTGGGGGGCAATAACCACTGTTGGGGGGTCCTGCCACCCATCACTGGGGCAGGAAGGAGGGCCATGGTCAGGAAGGAAGCCTGCCACAAGCCAGGCACCATACTGAACCGTACCTTCAGAACCTTCTGTGATGCCCCCAACAATCCTGTGACTTAGGTGGTCTTATCTGTTTTGCAGCTGAGGAGCATGAGGCCACAAGGTTAACCAGCTTGCCCAGAGCCACATACCCCCGAGTGACAGAGCTGGCGTCAAGCTGCTACTTGCAAATGCTATCATGTCCTCCTCACCACCACCCTACACAAGCAGGGCACTTGGACTCTGCTCCCAGCTCTGCCCCCAACCACGCTGAGCTGCAGTTTCCCCACCTGTCAGAGCGAGACAAGCAGGAGCCCTGTCCTTCCTCCCACACCAGGTGCCATGACAGGCCACAAGGGTGAGACACATTGTGAACAGACTGGCCTCTGGATTATGAAAGTGGGAAAGGGGACCAGCCCCTCAAGTACCCAACACCAGAAGCTGGCTTTCACCTCACATGCCCCACGCTCCCAACGCCCTCCCGATCCAGGTTACCTGCTGGGCGTCTCCCTCGGTAAACGGCAGCTTTGTGGAGACGTGAAACATGATCTCTCTGTCCCGGAATATCGTGTACACGGATTCCACCCCCGTCTGTCCGTGGGTCACATCCAGGCCTCCGCGAAAACTGTCAGCAAAACAGGGCAAGAGCAGGAAGGGAGTAAGTGTGAGGAAAAGTAGGCTACGTGGTGCCTTCCCTGAGGATACAGGGGCCGGAGAAGGAACAAGAAGACACGCGAGAGTGGGGGCACAGACAGAATGATAGGCCCGGCGCGGGGGGTCTGGGCTCCTGAGTACCCGAGACCCAGAGGTCTACCCATAAGCCTCTTGTTTAAGAGACAGAGGCAGAACATCCATCCGGCCAACAGGAAGGGAGGTCACCCATCCTCAATCCCAAACGCCATCCCGGGTGCCAGCGGCCCCCACGGCTGGGCATAAGCCTTTCCTCTCCGCGAGGCCATGTCCAAGTCCTCAGCCCAGAGCCAGGGCAACCAGCTCTCCTGTGGGAGCATCCAGAGGCAGCGTGAAGAAGTGACAGACTCTGGATTTCTGCCCAGCCAGTCCCTCACGCGGAGACCCAGCCACAGCAGCATCCACCCCAGCGGTGTCCAAGGAGCCCCTCTCCGGTATCTCCTCAAAGGCAGGAAAGAAAAGTACTAAGACCCTGGGTGGGCTTCCGGGAGCCACCCCTTCTTCCTTTCTAGACGTGGGCTCCCGGCCATGGGTCACAGTCTTCAGCAAGGGGAGGGGATGCAGGTTCCTTTAAGAAAATTAAATAAAGCACACCCTGGATGTCAGTCCCCGAAAACGTTGTAAGACAAACCAGAAAACGTGCTCCTCCCGGCATGGCGGGAAGCTCAGCAGGCTGGGGGTCAGGCGCTCTGGGTCCTGCCGATAAGCCAACGCGTGACCTCGGGCACATCACTTCACCTGTCCTCATCTGCCTCAGTTTCTTCCTCTACACAATAAAGGGCTAGAAGTCCATGATCTCTGGGGTTCCTCCTGGTTTTAAGAGCCTTTACTTCATCTATTCTTTTTTTTTTTTTTTTTATTTTTTTTTTTTTTTTGTTAGAGAGAGAGAGGGAGAGAGCGAGCATCGGCAGACAGAATGGCAGGCAGAGGCAGAGGGAGAAGCAGGTTCCCTGACGAGCAAGGAGCCCGATGTGGGACTCGATCCCAGGACGCTGGGATCATGACCTGAGCCGAAGGCAGCTGCTTAACCAACTGAGCTACCCAGGCGTCCCTACTTCATCTATTCTAAGGCACACCTTTTTTCATACTTGAACATCTCTGAAACCAGGATGCATCTTACAATGATGGCTCCTCAGAGCTGACGGAAGGGGGCACAAGAAGAGCAAGAATGGAAGGACTCCCCGCGCTAACTCTGCATGGGGCCCCAGCCCTGCTACTTCACATGCAGGATCTACTTGAATCCCTCAACAACCTGGCGGCATCAGCACTATCTTTACCTCCCGCTACAGAAGAGGAAACTGAGGCTTTCAGGGGTTAAGGCACTTGTTCAAAGACACAGAGCCAGTAAGTGGTGGAGATGGGACTTTTACCCATGTGTGACTGACGCCAGGTGGCAGTGATGACCTTGGAGGGGGAAAGAAGAAGTGGAGAAGAGAAGGGAGCGGGGAAGAAAGTAATAACTGAACACCACTACACACCAGGCCCAGAGCTGGGCACTTTCGCACCTGATAGGAGATCCTGTCAATCTGGCTGACGAAGCAGGGGATCCCTGGGGTTCAGCGGCATGTCAGCCACAAGGCACAGAACAGGCTGGCCAGGCCGGAAGTTCCGGTCAAATGTTGCCTTTGTCAAGGGAAATCAAGGGCCAGAGTTTTCCAAGCATAGTCCCAATATTCTTTCTTCCCACTTAAGAGAATCAGAGGCTACCGCACAAATTTCTGCCAGGGAGATTACTGTATTTCCACCACTTCTTAATTATCCATTCTTTCTGTGTATTCTCTGAAATGGGCCCCTTCCCCTGACAGGGCCCTCTTTCCTGAAGGCCTGGCCAGTGAGTGACAGAGAAGGTAGATTCATTTCACTCTTGGTCAGAGCAGTTTCATTACACATTGGAAAGCCAGTGTCAGTGCCATTCAGAGAATGTGCCATTCTGGGTTATCCCCCACGTCACCCGTTTTCTTAGGGATGCAGGGGAATATTGGTCACTTGCCAAAAAACAATCCCATGTTTCCTGTGTGTGTTTTCACCTTTCACATACCCCCGAGACTCAACTGTTGCCCCTCTCCCTTACTCCAGGCTTTCATCACTAGGGCCAGAGCCCTTGGCAGAAACTCACCCTTTGAAATCCTGCAGTGTGATCGTGTCCCCCAAAAGGTCCAAGAACTCCTTGAAAGCTGGACTCTCCTCATTGTTTCCAAACAGCTCTTCCTCCAGGGTCTGAAAGAGAAACAGAATCAGGGTAAGAGTCAGAAAGAAAAGCCTTCTTGATGCCAAGGGAAGGAATGTGGCTGCCCAGCTACCTGGTCCTTTTCTTCCTTTCTCCCCAGCCCCAAGACATTTGCCAACCACTGCCTCTGCTTGACTGGAGGAAGAACAAATAGCATTCAGTCAGCAGAGCCGGAACTTCGGGGCTGGTTAGTGAGGACTTGCCAGCACAACACAGGCTGCTGGCCAGCGCAAAAGGCAGAGCTGAAGCAAAGAGTTCTTAGACTTGATACCAAAATCCATTCCATTAATGAAAAATTAATAGTTGGACTTCTGACAAAGGACTAGTAGCAAGAATATATACAGAACTCTCAAAACTCAGTAGTAATCAAAATCATAATCTCTCTCCCTGGGTGGCTATAATCAAGAAGAAAGACAAAAACTGACAGAGAGGGGGTACCTGAGTGGCTCAGTCAGCTGAGCAGCAGACCCCTGATTTCAGCTGGGGTCAGGAGCTCAGGGGCCTGGGATCGAGCCGCATGTCAGGCTCCAAGCTCAGTGGGGAGTCTGCTTGAGGAGTTTTCTCCTCTCCCTCTACCTGCCCCCTGCTTGCTCTCTCTCTCCATCCCTCTCTTAAAGAAAAAAAAAAAAATACATCTTAAAAAAAAAAAAAGAACTGATGGTGAGGATATGGAAAAGTCAGAAGCCTCATACACTGCTGGTAGGAATGTAAAACGGTGCTGTCTCTTTGGAAAACAGTCTGGCAGTTCTTCAAAAGGCTAAGCATAGAGTTACCATATGGCCCAGCAATTCTACTCCTAAGAATATATCCAAGAAAAAGGAAAACATAAGTCCACATAGAAACTTGCACATGAATCTTAAAAGCAGCATTATTCATAACAGTCCAAAAGTGGAAACAACCAGAATGTCCATCAACTGACAAACAGATAAACGAAATGTGGTATGTCCATACAATACATAATTCTGCCGTCAAAGGAATGCAGGACTGCCTCATGCCACAACATGGATGACCCTTGAAAACATGTTAAGCAAAAGAAACTAGACAAAAAAGACCACATATTATGATTCCATTTACACAATGTGTTCGGAACAGCCAAATCCATAGAGACAGAAAGTAGATTTGTGATGACGGGAGCTGGCAAGAATGGATATGGATGGACCGCTAATAGGTATGGGGTTTCTTTGGGGGTTGATGAAAATTATCTGGAGTTAGATAGTGGTGATGGTTTTATAACTCTGTGAATATACTCCAAGCCACTGAGTCGTACACATTTGAATCATATTAAATGTGAGTTACACCTCAATAAATCTGTTATGAAAAGTTTCGAACAGTTAAAAAAAAAATCCAATTAGAAAATGGTCAAAAGAGGGGCACCTGGCTGGTTGGTCGGGACAGCATATGACTCTTGATGTTGGGGTTGTGAGTTCAACCCCAATGTTGGGTGTAGAAATTACTTAAAAATAACATCTTAAAAATAACGGAAATGAGGGGCACCTGGGTGGCTCAGTGTGTTAAGCCTCTGCCTTCGGCTCAGGTCATGATCTCAGGGTCCTGGGATCGAGCCCCACATTGGGCTCTCTGCTCAGCGGGGAGCCTGCTTTTTCCCCTCTCTCTCTGCCTGCCTACTTGTGATTTCTCTCTCTCTCTGTCAAATAAATAAATAAAAAGATTAAAAAAAAAAAAAACGACATGAATAGTCATTTCACCCAAAGAAATATATACAGAGGGCAAATAAGCACATGAAAAGATCTTCAACACCATTAGCCGCCATTAGGGAAATACAAATTAAAACCATTATGAGACATTACTACACATCTATCAGAATGGCTAAAATTAAAAAATAGTAACAACACCAAATGCTGGTGAGGATGTAGAGGAAATGGATTACGCATACATTGCTGGTAGGAATGCAAAATGGAACAACCACTCTAGAAAACAGTTCAGCAGCTTTTTACAAAACTGAACATGTAATTACCATAAACCCAGCATATGCTCCTCGGCATTTACCCCAGAGAAATGAAAATTTATGCTCACCCAAAAACCTATATACAAATGTTCACAGCAGCTTTATTCATAATCCCCCCAAATTGGAAACCACCCAGATATCCCTCCAAGGGTGACCAGTTAAGCAGACCACAGTATAGTCACACCACGGAATACTACGCAGCCATGAAAAAACAATGGACCCCACCCCCTTACAGATACACAGAAGAATTTGGATGAATCTCCCTGAGTGGGAAAAAGAGCCAATATCCAAAGGTTATATAGTGTATGATCCCGTCTATGTAACAATTTTCAAATAACAAAGTGTTAGAAAGTAGAGAATACATTAGTGGTTGCCAGGGCTCAGGGACTGGAGGTAGGAAGGGATGATGGAGGCAAGAAGGAGGTGGGCATGCTTATGAAAGGGCCACATAAGGGATCCTTGTGTTGGTGGACTTCTTCTGTATTTTGACTGTGAAGCCTACACTGTAATAAAATTATATACAATGAAATACACACACACACACACACACACACACACACACACACACACATCCCTATGGTCACATGAAAGCCTGGAGAAGTCTGAATAAGATCTGAGGATTGTATCAGTGTCAATATCCTGGCTGTAATTGCGCACTACAGTTTTATAAGACATTACCTTTGGGGAAAACTGGGTAAAGGGCACACAAGAGCTTTCTGTATTATTTCTTAAAACTGCATGCCAATCTACAAACATCTAGAAGTTAAAAGTTTAATAATTTAAAAAAAGTAGAAAGCAAAGCTGAAAATGGTAGTAAGCTCTGCCCTTGTGACAGGATCCAAGCAGTGCATGGCCCTGCCTGATCAGCAGGCTCTGCCCACTGAGGCAGGATCGGCAAAGAGCAATGACTCACAAACATCCACAGATGGCAGTTCACAGCTGCAGATGACCCGGGAAACTCCAGCATGAGCAATCCCTTCAAGGAGAAAGTCTTTAATAGGTGACTCTTTAATATCTCCTTAACACCTGCTTCATCACAAAAAAGAGCAGATCCCAGGTTCTATGCCTTCAACGGGCAGCAAAATCTAGCTAGATTTCAATAACTTCACTCTTTTTCATGGTATTTCCTTTTTCGAATGACCTTCATTTCATGCAAGGGATATTGATTTTCTAATTAGAATGGTGATACAAAATTTCCTTTAAACCATGCATGTAAGGTGGGAAAAAAAGGCTTTTTAAAGAAAATGTGAGGTAGTTAATAGTACAGGTGCAATAAAAAGTGTAAGAGAGGCAAACAGGAGAAAATGTGATCTTGGATGTCATTTGTGAATGTCTGAAGTTTGGGAAACATGGCCCTCTAGCAGGGGTCAGCAAACTGTGGCCCAGGGGCCACATCCAGTCTGCTGCTTTATAAATAAAGCTTTATTGGAACACAGTCAGGACTATCCATTTGATTCTGTCTATGGCTGCTTTTGCAATACAAAGGCAGGGTTGGGTAGTTAGTTCCACAGAGACAGTACGGCTCATGAAATCTGAAATATTAATTATCCGGCCAATCACAGAAAGTGTGCTGATTCCTGCTGTATAGAGAGCATGCCACAAAGGCATCACACACAACTCTGACCCAGCGTGCTGTTTACCCCAGGTCGTGAGGCCAGAGTGTGCGAGAACAGCTGCTTCCAGGTAACACACATCTTCTCTGGAGAAAGCAATCCAGCTTATTCAGCAGGGCGTGCAGCTCTCGCTAGGACGGACACCCAGCCTGGTGCTAGCAGCGTATTTTTACACTGGCCATGAGTCTGACCATGTGCTCAGGGAGGGGGTCTTAGTCAACACTGTGTCTGACAAACAGGAGAATTAGAGGGAACTTACTTGTATCCTAAGAACGGCATAGAGCTTTCATGCAACAAATGTTCATATAACCTGCCCCATGGGTATAGGTCTGCAAAACAATAACTTTTTTAAAAGTCTTTTAAAAAAGACTTTTTTCTCCCTGTGTACCTCCACCGGGGCTCAGCAGCATCCAGTAAATAAACAACACCCAGACTCCTCCCAGAGGTGGATGGTTAATGTTTGGTAATTATAATTTTGCTAGAACACTGGGTTGTAATCATCTTATGAGATTTGCTACGGTAAATTTCACAAGCAAAACTTTAATTAGGGGGGTTATATTAGCAGACCTGTACAAAATAAATATGCAATATATAAAAATAATTAGAGCAGCTACCTGAATAATCTCCCTTCAATTATAAGATTCATCCGTGTTGGCCTCCCAGCTACTAAACTCTTCACTTAATTAGACTGTTTTTAAGCAAACACACTTCTCTTGTGGTCTAGTAACTTCAGACAAGGAAGTCCACTATCAGCTAGTCAAGAAACACACCATCACGGGGAAAAAAAAAACAAAAACCCCATAGATAATGTTGAAAGATACTATCAACTGACCTACCATAAGAGCACCGAAACTTTTATCCATTGATTCACACAGAAAAAAGTTATTGAGTGTTATTTCCATAAAACCACCATGCTAGGCTCTTGGGTGATACCAGAATAAACCTGGTGTAGAACCTTCTAGGTGAGGAAGCATGGGTGTGTTCAGCAGCCCACTTCTCAGGGTGTTAATGCATGTCCATGATAGGCAAGACGGGAAGTTTGTGGTCAAATAAGTATGGGAAACACTGTGTTCAAAAAAGCTCTGTGAGCTCTTTACCCTGGGGTTCTTAGAGCCTTTAAAATGTTCCCACACAATCGCCCCCACCTCAAGGAATTTGTTCACAGAGTACCCACCAGGCCAGCATCTCATGGAACACACTTCGAGAAACATTATCCTGACCACCTAACCTCAAAGCAGCATAGAAGTGCTATGACAGACAGAGGAGGGGGAGCAGTAGTGTACCGGGAAATTTTTTTTAACAACCAGGTTTCCAAAGAGGGAAAGCAGGAGCCCTAGTTTGCGAATTTCCTGGTGTAAATACTTCCGCCATGGCTGATTTCAAGCCACCGGCATGACATTGCGGAATGCAGAGCTGGAAAGAGATGCACGCAATGCTCCAGCAATCTAAGAAAGTCCAGGGAGAAAGAACTAATTCCCAGCTGGGAGAAGGGCAGGCAAGGAGAAAGCAGCTTGTGCTAATCCATTCCCTCTACCCAGTCTGATTATTCTTAGGACAACAGCCCATAGTTCAATATAAGCTGAGGTAGCCAAGAAGAATTAGAAGTTCCTTTATGAAAAATGACACTGCTGTTTAAAGGATGTGCAGGCCTTCTTGTGAGGAGGAGCCCACCTTGAAGATCCTGTCACCTCCAGCCTAATTCATCCTGTAACGTGACTGTTGTGCTTAGCATGTGGAAGAAGCTAGCGTAGAGCTTCTGTGCTTGAAGGGAGGCAAAGAGGGAGTCCCCAGAGAGAAACCACAGGGTATAGTGACCAGTATGGATTTGTGATGCTTACCTGCCTGGCTTTTTGATAAATAACCCCAAATTTGAACGTGTTGTTGACATCGTGCTCATCATAGGACACAATCATTTGGGAGGCCTAGAAAAATGTAGAGAGAAAGAAATCAGACTGTTTATTAACTGAGGGACAAGGGAGGAAGCAAAAGGAAGGGAAAGCACTCATTCTGGTGGAGAATGTGTCCCCATGGTGTGAGACATCCACACATGTGCGGGGAGGCACAGGGGGAAGCCAGAGGTCTCAGCTGGTTCCCAGACTGGGGCTCTCCCACGGCAGCCACACCTCTGGATCTCCACACCATTCCCATCCAGATGGGCCAGCCAAGGCCTGGGAGTCCAGCAAGATTCAAGGAACAGACTTGCCCCAGTGTTTCATCTGTGATGTAAAGAGTGAAGGGCCCCAAAATTGGTCAGCGAGGATGATGCTGGCCCTAATTACCTCTGATCAGCATACGATTTTAAGCAAGGCACTGCTCATGCCCAGACTTCAATCCCCCTTTATCCATTAAGTGAGAGGTCTCTAAGGAGGAACACACAATATGCAAAGGGAGGGTGGGGTGGGCAAGAACCCCGACCACTGGTTTGGTTTAGTTTTCTCTTGTGCCTCCGTGTTGCTGTCCAGGGCTCAGAAACACCAAACTCTGTATCTTGAATCTGCTGCTTTTACCTGCCTAGCTTTGAGTGAGCCATTTTACTTCTCTGGACCTCAGTTTTCCCATCCATTAAATGGAGATGTGTGGTTGTGAAGATTCAGTAACACCAGGCACGTAAGGTGCTGAGCAACAGAGCAGCTATCACCATCATCATCCTCATCATCTGTGTAACCCTCCAGAAAGGTCGGAGCTGAACCAGCTTGTTGGGAAGGAGGAGACTTGGGCTTTATTGGGATAGTCTCTGCAGTAAAAAGGAGGGATCTGACCACATATTACACAGGAGGGACAAACAAGACATGTCTGGTGGTTCGGCATATGCAACCCAAGGGAGGCTCTGAGCCACCCAAGGAAATGGGCGCTTCTCAGCTCCGCCGGGAACGGCACTGCTGCCCAGGCCCAGAGGGAGACCCCACACCCACATGGAACAGTCAAAGTTGCAGACCAGCTGCCCTGCCAGGGAAGAGGCATCCAGCCATGGAGAAGGCCCCACAGAACGTTCTAGACTCTATGAATTACACACACACACACACACACACACACACACACACACACACACCCCTCCCTCAGCCAGATTAACACCCCAGCCGGACTAAGTGGTCCTTCAAATACAGAAAACAAGAAAATACAGCTGCTTTTCCATTATTACCAGAGCCGGAGGCTTTCCAAGTCACAGGGAGAACTGTGCAAATGAGCACCGTCCCCAGCTTCTCTCGGCAGACAGGATTTGATGACAAAAACCTGCCAAACTTGTAGTTAAATAAGGCCTTCGTGACAGGGTTTTAATGTTTAGTTAAAACTCACTAATTCAGCTTTAATTATAAAGGGAAGGGTAGCCTGAATGAAAGAAAACGCCTATGGGGGGCAGCTTATTCTGGGGAGAGCCTCCAGACGTGCAGAGGGTGTCTGAGAGAGGGGGGCTCTGGCACATTCCCGTGCAGGTGAGGACCCTGCCGTTAGCTCAGTCACAGCACAGGGATGAATGGTGTCAAACACAACCATGAACATCCAAGCCATGTGTTCCAGGGGGGGGCCGAATTCCTCGGCCAGGACAGGGCCTCTCTTCCCCACCCAAACATTCCAGCTAGCCATCCCTCAATAACAGCAGCGGGGTGCAGGGAGCGGACTGAGCCAGCCCCAGCAAGCCTCCACGGCCACTGTGTGGGTGCGCAGGGTGAGCTTCGAAGCACCACTCACTTCCCCTTCCGGCCCTCCAGACCCTGCCGGCTCATGAAGCAGTCTGCACACCGGCTATCTTCCCATGGCCAATTTAAAGCAATTCACTGTCCATGAGTGATTTAGGTCCTGTCGTGCCGTAATTGTTCTTGAGTGGGCTTGTTGGTTTAGTTTTGTTATTATTGTTCCTCTGCCCACCCACACTCCCACAACTGGGGTCAAATTCAGGCCAGTCCGAAGGAAACTGATAACAGAACCAGCCTGTTTATTAACTAGGGCTGTGCAGGGGCTGTAAGGCCTCAGAGCTGCAGTAACACTGGCAACGGGAAGCCACGATCTGGCCTTTTCTCTCTTAGTGGGGTTCTGCCCCCTCGCTCCTCCATGATGGCAGACCAGATCTGCACTAACCCTCCAGCTATAGGTGGAATCACTCCCTACATCAGAAAGGCCTCCAGGAAGTATGACGAGAATAAGGGGGAGAGGTCACAACACTGCAACCCCTCTACCGCCCCCACAACAGATGGGGACCAATTCAGGTGGGTCTCACCCCAGGCACGGCCAAGGACAGGTTTCCAGTGGACCAGTTTGCAAAGGGGTGAGAAGGGAGAGGGAGAGACATGGAGGTTTATTGGAGACCCCACAAAACCCCACCAAGATGCACAGAACATCCCACAGAGCCACCGGTATGCAAATCCATGCCAAGCTACAGAGCCCTGGGAGAGGGGAGGAGGTGAAGGTCCTCACCTTGGGGTATAGGATAGGGTTGAATTTCAGCCCCACAGCGTCATCACAGAAAGCCTAAGCAGGAAGAGAGAAACACACAGTTCAGGGGCCATTTCCACTGAAAACATTGGGGCTGCAGGGTCAGAAGACCCGGGGCTGAATCCTGGCTCTGCTGCTCACTAACTAGTGGCCAGGAAAGCCAACTCACCTTCCTGGGGTTTCCTGATAAACTGAGGCCACACAGAAGGCATTCAGCACAATTCTGCTTGGCATTCCTGCTCCCAACATGTGGGTCCGACCATCCTTCTCACCCCACTTTGCTGACTCAGTTCTCAAGCTCCCAATATCTCAGAGCAGAGACATGGGTCCCTCCACCAGCTGATGGACAGCTCCTTACTCAATGTGGGGGTGGGGGGTGTCCTCTGTCTGGACCTACAGCCTAGCCGTCCTCCAGCCTATCTCTCCTGTGTTGTGAAGACTGTCTGGCCACCCGACCTCATCCTCCTCTCAAGTCCTACAGTACTCTGCATAGCCAACCCTTTCTTTCCATGTCTCTGGTCCCCTGGACCAGCTGTGAACTTGGGGGTGGAGGCCATGAGCAGCCTCAGCTGTGAGGATGAGATGGGGAGGTTGTAGGCAAGATGAGGACATCTGCCAATAGCCCTCCCTCACCCCAACCATGGCATCAAGGGCCAAAGAGCATAGTGGCCTTCCCCTCTCCAAGGACAGAGCCCTCTCTGGACGAGCCTGCACCCTTGCCCCAGCCCTGGGCTTAAGAAAGGAAGCCCACTTCTCACAGGGGTTGGTTGTTACCTTTGCAATCTGAGGGACGCTGGGCAACTTGTTCAATCCAGCCAAGGGGATCCTTTCATGCACTGTCTTCACTTTGGACCTGCACATGTGAATGAAGGTGAGAAAAGGGGTCTATGAGAAAGGAAGTCCATTAGGAAAAGCACTGAGGTCACACCAGACCACAAGGCACACTAGCTTTGCATCTCCCTGGGTCAGATCTGCTGCATTTCACCCAACCCGTGAGCTGGGCGCCACACTCAAGTGGTGGGAAAATGGAATCTTGTACTTATCCCGGAGGAGGGTATACTGTTATATCTCTGCAACCGAGATGTGGGATGTGTGGAGAGTCACCTTCAAGTTCACCATGATTTTGGGGTTGTTGTGGGGATGTTTTGTGTTCTCCCAAAGAACTGGGCACAACTTCTGGATAGATGTGTGTTCTCACATGCAATTAAGCTTTTATGAAAAGAAAAATCTAATACTTAAAAAATCTAGATTTAGTCAAAATATAAAAGGGATGAAAGTTGCTTTATAAAGGGATTCACCGTAAGACTCTAAATTTAGCCTGTTCCCCTGATTCCTTTAGCACATTATGAAAGTGTTGAATTTTACTGAATGCTTTTCTGCATCTGCTGAGATAGTCACATGGTTTTTAATCTGTTAACCTGGTAGATTACACTTCTGTTGAGCCATCTTTTCGTTCCATGGGTAAAACTCGCTTGCTTATGATGTATTATTTTTTCATATCCTGCTGACTTTAATTTGTTAATATTTCCTTGAGACTTTCATATCAATAGCAACACTGGCTTTTTTATTTTCCTTGTACTTCACTTGTCAGGTTTTGATATCAAGGTGTTATCCCAGCCTCATAAAATTGCTGAGGAGATTCTGAACCTTTGAATTCGTTTGTATACACCACAGGGACTTACTGTTCCTTAAAGGTTTGCTAAAACTCATCCTTGAAATCTCTGGGCTTCCTGGGGGTTTTTTTTTGGGGGGGGTGAGGAGGGGTGGGATAGCTTTGGCTATCGATTCAGTTTATTTAACGGTGAATATTTAGGTTTTCTACTCCTTATTGAGTCAATTTCGGTCATTTATGTTTTTCTATATAATTATCCAACAGTGCAGTGACATATTATGGGTTTTGGTATTCTCTTAGGACTTAACCTGTACTTATAATCACACCCCTCCCTTCAGTGTCTTAACATGATCTGTTTGCATCTTTTCTCTGTTTTCCATAATCAGACCTTGATGGGGGTGTACCTATTTTATTAATCTTCCCAAAGAGACAATTTTTGGCTTTGTCGTCTCCATTCCTTTTTATTGTTGCTTTCTACTTCACTAGCCTTGTTCTTTGTCTTTTTTATTTCCTTCCTTTGTATTTCCTTTGGGTTTTTTTTTTTTTCCTGCTGCTCTTTTTCTAACTTCTTGACCCGCATGCTTACACAGTTAACTTTCTTCTTTTTTACAAATGCATTTTAAACTATCCATCTTTCTCTCTAACTACCACTTGAACTGCATCTCACAAAATGCTGGGTGGTATTTTCACTGTCATTCAGTTCTAAATATTTTGTCAGTTCTTTCGTGATTTCCTCTTTAGTCCGTAAGTTAAAGGGTCGCCTTCTTTTTTTTTTTTTTAGCTTCCTACATGTTCTCTTCCTTCAGTAATTGTTGATTTCTCACTTAATCTTCCCAAGTTCAGAGAACATAATCTGTATGTTAATTATTTTAGATCAGTTAATGTACTACACAGACATTTTTCATGTTCCATGTGGGCTTAAAAACAATGTATTGTTTTGTTTCGTTTTCTTGAGTTCAGGAATGTATGTTACAAGATCAGATTTGTTAACTGTATTGTTCAAATCTTCTACATATTTACAATTATCTGTTTGTTCCATCATGTCTGAAAGATGTTACTAAACTCTCCTACTATAACTGAGGATTTGTCTATTACATTCCTATCTGTTTCCGCCTGTCTGAATCCAAGACCGTATTACTAAGTACAGCTTCATGACTGTTAGATCTTCGAGGTGGACTGTTCTCTATCATCATGGGGGCCGAGCCTTCTGTGGGTCCAGTAAAGGGCATTTTTCTCCACCCAGGTAAGGAACAGATTCAGAAACAAAAAAATTAAGAGCAAGGTGATTAGAAGTCAAAGTAACTCCTTCGTTCCTGATAAAAGTCACCCACTTTAGTGTACAGATGAAATGGGTCTTCTAACTAAACCCCAATATTGTCCTTCAGGTCCCAGGTGCTGCCAGGCAAGAGGCAAGCCTCCTCTGGAGGGGGTTGGCTCAGGTGGGGCCTCTAGCACAGAGGAGTGGAGGGCATAACCTGTGGGCAGCCAATTCCAAGAGGAAAAACAGAAAGGGCTACACATGTCAAGTTCTTGCTCCCTAACCCACCGATCAGAGAAGGCAGAGAGAGTCAGGGGTGTTAACACAGAAGTATTCCTTCCATATAGGAGGAAATATCAAGAGTGGGGAGAAGTTATTTCCAAGCTACAAAGGAATATACTCCCTTTACCCTTACTAATGCTTTGTTCCTGAAATTCTATTTTGTGTAATATTATTGTTGCTATACCACCTGGAAGCATTGGTTAGGATTTTCCCAGCGTATATTTTCCATTTCTTTTATTTTAAATCTTTCAACATTATTTTTCTTTAGGTATGTATCTTACAAGAAGACTAGAGCTATAAACCCTATGATCCAGTAATTGCATTACTGGGGTATTCACCCCAAAAAAATACAAAAACACTAATTCAAAGGGATGCACCCCTATGTTTATTGTAGCATTATTTACAAAAGCCAAGTTACGGAAACAGCCCAAGTGTCCACTGATAGATGAATGTATAAAGAATCTGTGCAATGGGATATTACTCAGCCATGAAAAGGATGAAATCTTGCCATTTGCAATGACATGGTTGGAGCTAGAGAGTATAATGCTAAGTGAAATAAGCCAAAGAAAGGCAAATAACACATGATTTCACTCATATGTAGAATTTAAGAAACAAAACAAATGAGCAAAGGGAAAGAAAGAGAGACAAACCAAGAAACAGACACTTAACTCCAGAGAACAAACTGATGGTGAACAGAGGGGGCGTGGGGGGGAAGAATGGGGGGAAATAGGTGATGGGGATTAAGGAGTGCACTTGTCGTGATGAGCACTGAGTAATGGAAGGAATTGTTGAGTAACTATATTATACACTTGAAACTAACATTACACAGTATATTCACAATACTGGAATTAAAACAAACTTAATTTTAAAAAAGAATGGCAAAGGTGGGAGGAAGAATATAGCTGTAAATTTAGTTCAGTTTTAGTCTGCTAGTCTGGTATATTCATATGGTAAATTAATCTATTTAAATTTATTGTGATTACTAATATGTTTGGAATTATATCTATTATTTTATGTTTTCTATTATTCTGTGCTTTCTTTCCTTTTTAAAACTCCTCCTTTCCTGCCCTCAGTTTAATTTAATAAAAAAAATTCTCCTTATCCTTCTGCTAGTTTGAGCTGCAGATTATATGTCTATAACTTCCAATACACATTTTTATACATTTTTCTAACAAACTCTAAACTTACCTTGCTGTGTCTCTTCTGAGGAGGGAAGAGGAAATAGTAACTCAGTGAACTCTTCCCTCCCTATGGTCCTTCCTACTTCTGTCCTTCCAATCGTCCTTCCCACTTCCTAGTGAACTCTTCCCTCCCTATCATCCTTCCTACCTCCAGCAACCCTCAGTTTGTTTCCTATGATTAAAAGTCTCATGGGGGGCGCCTGGGTGGCTCAGTCGTTAAGCGTCTGCCTTTGGCTCAGGTCATGATCCCAGGGTCCTGGGATCGAGCCCCACATTGGGCTCCCTGCTTGGCAGGAAGTCTGCTTCTCCCTCTCCCACTCCTTCTGCTTGTGTTCCCTCTGTCGCTGTGTCTGTTTCTGTCAAATAAATAAATAAAATCATTTTTTTAAAGTCTCTTATGGTTTGTCTCCCGCTCTGATTCTGTCTTATTTTTTTTCCTCTCTTCCCCTATGATCCTGTTTTGTTTCTTAAATTCCACATATGAGATCATATGATAATTGTCTTATTTTGATGACATTTCACTTAGCTCTAGTTCCATCCACGTCGTTGCAAGTCAAGCCTCTTTTTAAACACACAAAAACTAATTCTTTTTCCCTCCTCAGTAATTAAATTTATCAACACAGTTGACCTATTTCTTGCCACTTTATTTTTTTTAAGATTTCTTTATTTAGAGAGAGAGAAAGAGTATGCGCACACATGAGCGAAAGGAGCAGAGGGAGAAAGAATCCTAAGCAGAGGAGTCTTCCTCACTGATCACAGAGCCTGACATGGGACTCAAGTCCATGACTCTGACCTGAGCCAAAACCAAGAGTCATACACTTAGCCAACTGCGCCACCCAGGCACCCTTGCCACTTTTTAACATCTTTTCATCTGGTTTCTCTTTTCTTCTGGCTGAAGTACATCTTTTAGTAATTCTTTCAGGGGTAGCCTGAAATTCTCTTGTCTGAAAACAGTTTGACTTTGTGTTTGCAGAGAGCTTCTCTGGGTATAGAATTTTAGGTTAAAGGATTCTTTCTGTTCTTCTTTCCTTTCTTTCTTTCCTCCAACATTTTAAAGACACTGTCCTATTGTCCCATGGCTGATAAGAAGCCTGCTCTCAGCCAGGTTGTCATCACTTCATAGAGGAGTATCTTTATTCTTAGGAAGCTTTAAAAATGTTCTCTTTCCCTTAGACGTTCTAATGCTTCACTTCAATGTGTCCAGTAGTACTTCTTTGTTTTAAAATCATGCTCAGCACCACAGTGTGGTGCTTTCTTCCATTCTGAAATATTCCCAGCCATTATTTCTTTTCTTTTTTTTTAAGATTTTATTTATTTGATAGAGAGAGAAAGAGAGAGATCACAAGTAGGCAGAGAGGCAGGCAGAGAGAGAGGGGGAAGCAGACTCTCTGTTGAGCAGAGAGTATGATGCGGGGCTCCATCCCAGGACCCTGAGATCATGATCTGAGCCGAAGGCAGAGGCTTAACCCACTGAGCCACCCAGGTGCCCCACCAGCCATTATTTCTTTAGATATCTCTTCCCCACTGATTTTCTCCTCTTCCCTCTGAGACTCTACAACAAAAGCTATCAGTCTATTATCCACACATCTTCTTTCTTTTTCACGTATTTCGTCACTTTATCTGCACTGTACTCTGACTGAATTCTTTGAGACTATGTTCCAATGCACGGATTCACGCCTTAATTCCAAACCAATTATATGAGACTAGATTTTATCCCATGTATTGAGGTTTTCAATTTCAACTGTTTTATTTCCCATAATTCCAACTGTTTTCATTTTGTACCCATGTGTATCCATTCTTGATTCATCCATTCATTCAATGTATCATAATTTATTATCCCTTTTACAGATGCTATTATCTTCTTCAGATATTAAGTATATTTAAGTCATTTGAAAGTATACCATTATGTGCATTTCATTAGCAGTAAAACCAGTTCATTTGTTGATATTTTCAGCTTTTTTTTTTTTTAAGATTGTTTATTCATTTTAGAGTGAGCGCATGTGAGAGCACCAGCAGAGGGAGAGAGAAGCCCAGGATCCTGGGATCACGACTGAACGAAAGGCAGACACAACCAACTGAGCTACCTGGGTACCCCTTAGCTGTCTTTCTTAATGTCAATTTTCCCTGGGTGTTTTGGAGGTTTCCATCCATTTTTCTCTATCTTCAGTGCAAGGCACTCTGATCCACTTCCCATCAGAACTGGTTGCAAACACCTTATGCAACCTGGTGGCCTGTCTAATCACATAACAGCTGACCCTTCACAGCAGCCTGTCACTTCCTGCTTCCTGCTTCTGGCCTTGCCTTCCCTCCAAGACATTCCCCTTACTCTAGCCAGTGATCATTCTACAGTACAAATCATATCATGACATTCCTCTTTCAGGAGCTCTCCTCTGGCTCATAAAAGAAAATCTAAGTTCCTAGACATGGTCCAGATAGGATTTCGTTTTTCCTTGCCTCTCCAGCATGACCTCTCAACCTTATGTACACTCACACAGACACACACACAGACACACACTCCACATTCAAGCTCTTATAAACTTCTTTCTGTTCTCCCATACCATCTATCTTTGGATCACCATCACTAGACTAAAATAATCCATGTCCATAAGAAGACGATAAGTGAGAATGAGAACAGGAGTAAGAATACCTAATCCATATTGAATGTTTTCTGTAGCCAAGTAACAAGAGATGAGCTAATTCCTTACATTAGCTCCATCCCTGGACAAAGTCTGGCATGTATTAAGCCCTGATTGAACAAGACTTTATCTTCTATGAATAGATAATAGCCCTTTTTGTTACACTGATTGCTTTTTTTGCCTCAAATTTACTTTTTCATATTAATACCACCAACTGTGCTACCTTTTTATATTTGTGATAACTTTTTCTCAACACTTTTCTTTGTTGAGTTACTTTCTTTAGTAAACTGAGTTACTTTCTTCAATAAAATACAGATACATTGATTGATTGATTAGTGGGGTGGGGGGAGGATGAAGGGATGACTCAAACTGAGAATCTTTGCTATTTAATAGTGGAATTTCCCTCATTTATATTTATTATACGTCACATGTACTCAGACTTCCATTTTATTTATTTACGGTTCTTTATTTCCTATCTTTTTTATACATTAATGTTTTCTTTATCTTCCTTTATTTTGGAAGGTTTTCATTCTACCAGTGATTTTATATCCACAGAATACTACATTTTCATCAAAATATGTTCAGCTTTTAGTTCTCTTTCACTGATTTTGTCTGATACTAGGTGAGTCATTTTGATCTGCAGAGTTAAATCTTCAATCAGCTTAAGAACATCAATTATCCACATGTTAATTCCTGCTCACTGTCCTCCCTATTCATTACAATTTTGCTCATCATTTTAGAGTTGTGTTTTCCTCTGAATTATGTGAAAGCCTCTCAAACTTGCTCTCAATATTACTAACTGGGTTTTCCAAAACTAGACTCTGCTCTTTAGTGCTTCTAAAACCATTTAAAATTCTTTTGACCGCTTTCAGTTTTCTTATATTCTTTCCTTAATTTAACCAGCAATTTTTCATCTCATTCTGCTGTCCTATTTTATCTTTTGTCTTTTCTTTCATACAGTTTGGTTTTTTTTTCTGGAAGTTTGCTGAAAATACAAAGTTAATAGACATCTAAATTTTACTTGGCTTTCTGTAGTAAATCCTTCCTAAAATTTGGTCATTTCCCTACCTTCTAAATACTAGGTTATGCTTTTTTCGATGCAGAATCTTTTCTTTCAGTAACCCATGAGGGTTTTTTTCCCTACTTCTTCTTTATATCCAAGCTTGAAAAAGAAGAAATCTTTGTTGATGATTGAATGTTATTCATTTCCAGTAGTGGATAAACTCCTCTTGGCTACTCTCATAGCACACACAGAGGCTGTCAGAATACTCCTCTCGGATTTTAAGCTGGAGAGCTGGTTCTCTTAAAACACCAGTTAAATAATCTAGAAGCCTACAGGGAATGAGGAAGATGCCAGGACAAGAGTCGCTGCCAGCGAGGGAGTTTCGCCTCTGTATAATTTCTTCTTTGTGTCTGCTAAAGCTTCTAAAGCTGTAGGGCCAATTTTTTTTTTGTCTGGTTTTCAATCTGGCCTGGCCATCACCCCAAGTACATGATATGATTGTCCAACTTCCTAGCTGGTATATGGCTTCTCCCTGCCACCCTACTCATTGGTTTTCTATTTCGGAAAGCCACACTTAAGCTTGCCCTTGGGCTCTCCAGGGGATCGATTTTAAATGCTGGTGACCCAAAACAAAAAAGTGGTTCCATGTGGAAAGAGTCTTGACTCTCCCAGAATCTCCAATTTCATA
This sequence comes from Enhydra lutris kenyoni, assembly GCF_002288905.1. Classification (NCBI taxonomy): domain Eukaryota; kingdom Metazoa; phylum Chordata; class Mammalia; order Carnivora; family Mustelidae; genus Enhydra; species Enhydra lutris. The sequence continues at coordinate 579,362 of NW_019154110.1, forward strand.
TATTCCCATGCTACATTGCTATCTAAGGAAGGTGAGCTGGATTTTAACTCTCAATGTTGTCCACATTATAGTCCTAACTGCCCCGTAAATTATTTCTTAAAATATTCAAAGTGTGTGTTGTGTTCCTGACATCTTTCTCTAATTTTCAGTTCTGAAGCAGCATTTCAGATAGGATATAATATTAGAAAAAAGGAGTTAGATCCTTGTGTTCAATTGTCATCTTACTCAGAAATCTGATTTTTACTAAGAAAAGAAATAATTTTCCTTACAGAGATTCACCTAGCTCGAAATCCTATTTGGAGATGGGGATCCACATATCACTCCCTCAAAAAAATTTGCTCTAACAATTTAGTTACTACCTTCTCCTTGCCTTGCAAATATGATTTTGCTAGCCAAGTAAACCTCAGTAAAGAAAATTGTTTCCTTTCTTAATAAAAAACCAAGATTGGACGGGTGCTGGCAACATCCTTGTACCCCGCCCTCCCCCACACACACACCTCCCCCACAGCACAGATATGTGTCCCTGCTCCCTCCTGTATTTTATCTCAAAATCTGGGCAGAAAAAAAATGTTATTCTTTTTTCTAAACACCATCAAGGACTTCCAATTAGATTCAACAACTATAGACTGGGAGCTTAACAGGTTCATAGCACTTCGCTGAGCACTAACACGTGGCCTCCCAGGCTTTTCCACCAGCCCCCAGGGACAGAGATAAATAAGATACAGCCTCTCTGTGTTCCCACAGCATCCTGTGCCTATCGCTAAAATAATACCTGTGACACATACTAAAATCCTCTGTTTTTTCTCTCCCATTAGACCAGAAGCCTTTAGAAAACAGATCTCCACTCAGTCATCATTGCATCCCCAGCCCTCATGATGCTTCCTGGTGCAAAGGAGGTTTTACAAAACATGTTAGTGGAACAAAACGGACACCAGGTCTCACTCCTGCCCTTGAACCAAGAGAGGTACCCCGGCTTAGCTATAAAACGGTGCTCCCGTTGGGAACACTTTTCCATCCCGAGGAGCCCAGCACACACAGAGAAGCTTCGGGATGTATCTTCATGATGGGACGCGCATCACGGTCAGTGTTCTGGCAAACCCTCTCCCAGGATGACTTGGAATGAGCCAGCTCAAGTTTCTCTTCCCAACTCCTTCAGAGCCATGGTCCCCACAAGACAGAAAGGCAGGTGGGGGTTGGTCTAGGTGACCTTGAGACTAGGATACCCCTCTGACTCCCACAGTCCACTGGCTGACAGAAACACCTGGTCTCTTGGCCTGGCAGCCAGAACGGAGCCCCAGGACTCCAGTCAGTCGGCTCCCCGCCAGCACACCCAGACCAGACTGGTCAGACGGGTATTTCTGGGTCCCTGCCACTAGAGGCGTGGCCTCCAAAGGCACAGCAGCCCCACCTGAGAATGACCCGAAGGTACTCGATGCCCTCCGCCTCCTCACACTTGATGGACAGGAGCAAGTTCCCCAAACTGCTGCCAGTACAGTAAAAGTTTAGGTGATCCTAGAAACAGAAATCAGGTATTAGTAGGCAGGAGGGGACCTTCCAGACATGGCCCCCCAAATCCCCTCCTTCCCCAGGAGCAAGAAGCCCCACAGCAGTGAGGAGGAAAGACAAGGATGCTTCTGCTATGGCTACTGCTGAGGAGGAGGAAGAGGAGGGGAGGAGGACAAGGAGGAAGGAGCAAGATCACAGGAATAGATTCCAACAGTCGTTGGGGTGCGCCAGGCAATGGACTAAGGACTTAAGGCACACTGACTCCTTTAATCTTAACCACAACTTTATGGGGGAGATAACATCATCATCCCCATTTCACAGAGAAGTAAGCGAGTTAAGTAACTGCCCAGGGTCACACAACCAGGAAGGGACAGATCCAGCACTCAAGTCCACCTTGAATGCTGATGCTCAAACTCTTCTCCAAGGACCCCACACATCCACCTCCTTGTTCCCAGGGGGTAGCCCTCACTGATTCAGACCATTTGCAGGAATAAAGCTAAGAGGCCCCCGGCTCCTCCACCCATGAGGAGCTAGGAGGTCCTCTGGACAGCGGGTCTCTCTAAGGCTCAGGGAGCCTACCGCAGACCTGCCATATCAGCGTGGGGCCCTGGAGACTGAATTGGACCATGCAGATGAGACTCTGCAAAACTGCCTCAGGCTAGAGACTTCCGGAACCTGCTCTCGAGAACCAGGCAAGTCTGAAGAGCAGAATGTATTTAGAGAAATGCGACTGTCACTTATAAGCAATCAGAGGCTCACACTGCATCATCCAGAACAAGTGCCCTGGGGACTGTTGGAGTGAGGACAGGCGAGACTGGACGACTTAGATGGAGACAAAGACTTCCAAGGTGTAAGAACACATTTTCTCCTTCACCCTCCTTCTCCCCCCAACACCACCCATCCCATCACCTCCGAGAACATCTGCTGGGAGCAGTGCCTCCAAGGACCCATCTCTCTGAGCCCTCCTGACTTCTGCACACCCGTCCCCCAACCCAGGAGTAGCACTAATCAGACTTTCCCAGGATAGCAGGACAGCGGCAGGGCCTAGGGAGGGGGAAGGCCACGGAAGGAGGAGAGACAGAGACAGGGATGCTGGAGGAGGCCGGGCCAGGAGGGTTTCCCTCCCCGCCCTCAGCTGCTTTGGTGTGGGGCCCTCAGCCTCACCTTCCCCAGGAAGTGCCTGCGGTAGGCCCTGGCTTCACCCTTGCACTCGAGCTTATAGCCAAATGTGCTGGGGCTGAGACTGTCCTCTTCCTCCTCCTCACAGATGCTGCTGCCAAGGGAGGTCGGCGTCCCCACGTTCTCTGGGTCCTCGATCCAATAGCCCCCAAACTGGGGCAGGACAATCAAGGGGTACGGGCCTCCCTTCTCCACAACCTGGGGCAAGAGAGAAGGTCTTACTCTGAGGCCTGCCCTGGCTTTACAGGGGGAAGGGACAGGAAGGTTGCAGGTGGTATATACCCCCCACCTTTGAACTGCTCCAAGGTGAAGACCCCTGTATTTGAGGCCAGATACAGTAACACAAACCCCAAATTTAAGCCCAACAACATCTGCCAGCTTCACCGACGCTGGACCAGAGTTACAAGGCTTCGAGAAGCACCCCATCTGAATACAACAAAACTGAGGCCACAGAGCTACAGTCTCAGGCCTGAGGTCCTCTCCCACATCGTGTGGAACAGGGACCATCAGCACCACCAGCACGCCCAGCCCAACCCCAGAGATGAGACCCAGGGCAGGCTACGGTGGGGCCAGGGGGCTCCTACCTCATCAATGCTGGGGTACGGGATGTAGTCATCCTGCAAGACAAATCAGACAAGGCTGCCGTTAGCCCCAGCAGCGCCTGTGAAGTTTGAAGGTTACTTCCATTCCCCTCTCCCAGGCTGGGGGGTTGAGGGTGTCTGGAAGGCTACACCAGAGCTTTGAGAGCATCAAAGAGAATAACACCAGATCAAGAACAGCAGAGAGGCTCTGGGACCTGGCCTCCCTTGATGCTTCCCCAGACTGACAGACCCAGAGCGCAAACCTGCCTAGCTAGAGACTCGTCATAAAGCCTATGAATTTCACACCTTTCCTGACATCAGCTTCACCCCTTAGGAAGCTTTAACAGGAAGATGACCCCTGATCCCTTCAGGCAAGGGAGCTGACCTCTAAGTGATGAGCTGCCCAGCCCCCAACCCCAGGCCTCGGGATAGGAAACTGAAGCTGAGAGCTGCTGGAGCCCAAAGCCTGATGCCCTGAAATGCCATGTGCAGTTCGTTTGCAGAAGCAGGTACAGAAGGGCTGGGCTGAGCCATAGGCCTTAGGTCTCAGCCTCACCCCAGGCCACTCTAAGGCTGCCCTGAAGGCATCAAGCCAGAGCCTTCCTACTGCCCACTGTGCACCCGTGGACACGGGCACACCCACTTAAGGAGCTCTTGGTGAAAGGCAGATGGCAGCCTACAGACCCCAGCATGCCAACCGTCCCTATGCCGGGCCCACCAGGCTCCCTCCCACCTCATCCACACAGCCCACCTTATTCTTCTGGGGGCCCGGCTTCTGCTCTTCAAGCTTGATCCCCTGTGGAGACAAGGAAAAGAGGATCCATGGGAAAGAAAATGTCATAAAACAGGGGCCAAATGGAGGGTTCCCTTGGGATTCTCAAGCACCTGCCTTGATAGGGTTGGTAATAACAGTGACAGTGGATATGTGCCAGGTGCTTACACGTCACATGCCTTGTCATATTCAGTCCTCACGGCAGCTCCAAGTAAGGCAGGAGGAGAGGCAGGGAAGAGCCCAGACTTAAGCGAGATCACCAGGGTTCAAGTCCCAATACTGCCACTTACAACCCTGGGCAAGTCCCAAACCTCTGTGGCTCAGTGTTCCCATCTGCAAAATGGGAATGGTAATAGCAGCTACTGCTGGAGTCAAGGTTAAACGCTGAGGATGCGTTCAGCCCTTGAAAGAGTGACTGGTTTTACTTTGGTCATTATCACCAGGCAGAAGTATCATCCTGCCACTGAAATCTCTCTCTGCCAGGCCCTTAGAACTAGGAGGTGAGGGGCAAGGATGGGAACCCATGTCTGAATGGTGTTGAAGCCAGCACTCTGGACCCAGTGCCTCCACAGCAGCTCTCTCTCACTGGGGTGAAAACCCACAGGTGACAGGCAGGGGGGTCTGGGGCTCATTCGCTTCTGGGAAGCAGTGCCTTGGCCAGCGTTCCTATGGTCAAGGTCTGACTTAACTGGGTTTTTTTTCAAGAGGGGAGCACATGAGTAGATTAAATAAGTGAGTACATTAAGTAAGACTGGATAAATTAAATAAGGCTATAAAGTGGTGGGACAACTAGGAGAGAAAACCACCCTAATCATAACATGGGGATTTTAAGCTTCCTCAGCAACTTCCCACTGTTGTCTCCTATGAAGCCCTTGGCACCTTTATACCAAAGGGAAACTGAGGCACAGGGAGCAGACTGCTTCTCAGGTTTCACAGCTAGTGAGTGGCAGGGCCTGGATTTGAAGCCAGGCATCCGTCCAAGTGCACTATCCTATCCCACAGGCCCTTGAGCCCAGGGCTCCTGCTCACTGGCTGGATTTAGACTTCAGTGTCTCCGGACTTCTCCAGGCTGAGTCACTCTGCAGCATTGCTCAGGAGGGTGTGGGAGGACCCCTCCCACTGGACAGGTGCTCCTCTCCCCACATGGGGAGATAACCACCTGGGTGGCCCAGCAGATCCTGTCCAGGGAAGCAAACTGGGCAGATGGGGAAGGGGGTGATGTCAGGAGTTTGTTTTGTTTGTCCTGCATTAGTCACCCATACCTGGGAACAGCCCCTGGGCAGGAAAGCAAACCTCCTCCCTTCCCCTTCCCTCCCCGACAACAGAGCCACGCCCAGCTCTGGGTCCTCTCCCCTCCGTGGGTCTGCCTTTGCAATCAGCATTGTCATCATCCCCCTTTTTCCCTACCATGAAGAAACTGAGGACCAGAGAGCTAAAGCCACTTGACCAAGGACACTCAGCTAGACAGTGTCGGGGTTAAAACTTGGAACCCAGGACCAAATGGACCTAAAGCTTGTCTACTTAGTCCACATTGCTTCATAGAGATTGTGCCCTCTTCCAATTCCTCCACTCTCAGATAGGGGGTCAGGAGCCCCAGATCTGAGTTTCAGCTCACCATGACTCACAGCACTTGATGGCTCTGAGACTCAGTGTCCACAGCCACAGCCTGGGAAGCGGTGGCACCCACACCCAAGCACGGGATCTGGCCACACCATGCCACCTGCTTCACTCCCAGTATTTCCCCATAGGTGAGGTTTTGTCCATCAGAGGAGCTGGAACTGTGGGCCTCTTGGAGGCCAGGGAAGTTTTTCAGTCCCTGGCCGTCTCAACAGAGATGGAATGCGCAGACCGTTGGAGGTCCGCTACTACAAACATACAGAGGGAGCCTAGACGCCAGACCCTCGCCCTCAAGAGGGTCGCAATCTGGTTGAGAAGTCAAGCCCAGCAGTGTAGTAACAGAAGCAATGGAGGCCGGTTAAGTGAGGCTGAATTATGTGCTCAAACAGAGAGCTCTTTGTGGGGGGGCTGGGGTCTCCAGATGGGGGTGAGGGACTGGCGGGTTGTGGGAACAAATGAAGAGAAGGCCAGGGAAGCCAAAAATCCCCTGCCAGCTTCCCCGAAAGCTGGGATTTCGAGGGCTCAGGGTGAAAATCCCCACTTTACTCCAGGCAGCTGAGCACGTAATTACACGCCAGCTCCCACCACTTGCTGTCAGAGCGCATGCCAATCCTCTTTCCATAACCTGACCAAGGTCCCTAAATGTCTATAAAGTTAGTGTGCAGTCCACACACTGCTGGGCCCAGAGGAGGCTCTTAGTCACTTGTTCGTGACAATGGCACAACCGTTAGCAGCAGGATTCTTCCCTCCAGTGGTTTCTGAACTTCCCCAGGGCTAGGGAGACCTGGCTTCCCTGTGCGCACCTCAGGAGCTCCCCCTGCACCTCAGGACCCTATCTGCTTCTCCTCTTGCGCCTCCAGACCATTGCCACAGAGCCTTCCTTCCTTGAGCTGGTACCATCTACTTAGGGCAAAGAGCTTCATAACGGCTAAGACTTCTGGCTCGGAAACTGCTTGCTACCCACGAGCGCTTGAGTGATTTAAGCAAGACCTCTGTGCCTCAGTTTTCTTACCTGTGAAAAGGGGACATTGGGGATAATAGAGCTGCTTCCTATGGGTTTCACCAGGAAGAAAGGGGCTAACACTTGTCAGTGTCTGAGCTGAGAAAAGTGCTTAAAATACATGTGCTAGGGACACCTGGGTGGCTCAATTGGTGAAGCATCTGCCTTTAGCTCAGGTCATAATCCTAGGATCCTGGGATCAAGTCCCTCACCGGGGTGAGGGGAGGATTCCTTGCTCAGCAGGGAGCTTGCTTCGCCCTCTGCCTCTGCCTCTGCCTGCCGCTCTCCTGTTTATGTTTGCTCACTCTCTCTCTCTCTCTCTGATAAATAAATAAATAAATAAAATCTTTAAAAAAAAAAAATACATGTGCTGTTGGGGCATCTGGCTGGCTCAGTCAGTTAAGCGTCCAACTCTTGATTTCAGCTCAGGTCATGATCTCAGGGCTGTGGGATCAAGCCCTGCACTGGGCTCCATGCCCAACACACAGTCTGCTTTCGATATTCTCTCTTCCTCTCCTGCCTCTGCCCCTCCCCATCCTTTCACTCCCACTAAATAAATAAAATCTTAAAAAAGAAAAATACATGTGCTCTTGTCCACATCGTCTTCTCATCCTTCCCACTTATATCAGTTAAGCCTTCCGGATGCACCGCCCCACCCCCATACTCCGCAGGGCAGCAGTTCTTACCTATGAGCCCTGACCCTTGGTGAGGGGTGATTAGAAAGGCCCCCAAATCCATTTTGAACACTGATTTTTCCGCAGTGCCTAGCAAGTATTGACATATATTATTTCATCCCAACAACTCTGAAAGTGGGAATTTAAAATTATTATTTAGAGGGGATGTGGCATAATTTGTAATAATCAATATTTTGGTCTTCACCCCATTCCTGGCACAGAGTTCCTAAAACCTGTTGAATTTCCTAAGCGATGAGAGCAATGGGAGCGTTTGGAAGCATCTTTTGTTATAATCCTTCATCTTTTGTACTTGGTTCCTGAAACAGCTCCAGGGCCATAAAGGTGAAAGCTCCAAGGTTATTCCTTTGTTAAAGAGGTGCCTTCTGGGACACTGCTGAGGATGAGCTGGATGCCCAGGGAACCAACCACTATTAGAGGGTTGGAAGGTGCAGTCCCACCCCTCCAACCTCCCGGGAGTTTGAACCAATCATGCCTAAGTACTGAAGCCTCCATAAAAAACCAAATGATAGGCTCAGAGAGCTTGAGTTGGTGAGTACATGGCGGTGCAGGGAGACAGGTGCATCCTGAGGTCGGGGAAGCTCTTCCCCTCCCTCCACACACCTGGCTCCCTGCAACTCTTCCATCTGGCTGTTCCTGAATCATATCCCTTTACAGTAAATTGATAATCCAGTAAGTAAACTGTTCTGAGTTCTGTGAGCCACTCTAGCAAACAAACCGAACCTGAGCAGGGGGTCAGGGGAACCTCAAATCTATAGCCTGTTGGTCAGAAACACAGGTGATAACGGACTAATGACTGGCATTGAAAGTGGTGAGGAGGCGACCTGTGGGGCAGAGCCCTTGCCCTGTGGGATCGGAAGTCAGAATGGAGTTGACTGTAGGACACCCAGCTGGTGTCACAGAATTGCTTGGTGGGGGAAAAACCACCACACATTTGGTGTCAGAGGGAGGTGAAAATAGTGCTGTGAGTAGACAGAAAACAGGAGCCAGAGGCTCAGAAAAGGGAAGGAACTTGTGCTAGCGAGTGTTAGGTGCGGGTTTGACCTCTAGTGGGTCTCTCCCGCTCCGTTCTGCCTCCCAGATACAAGATGACCTCGCCTAAGAAAGGGCTTTCTTTTTCAGACTTTCTTTCCCACCCATTCCAGGAACAATGGACCATTTCAAGCCCTCCCCACATCTGTGGGGGTATACCCACATCTGCTCTGCTGGAGGGGTTCTGCTTTCTGTCTTCTCCCCATCTTCAGGCAGGAGCCTTCCCAGAATCCTCAGTGCCACTCAACACAAAAAATGGCCTGAGGTAGTCCCAGCCATCAGGCTGGCAGTTCACTCTTCTCTGCCCCTCCCTCCAAGGCTCCCATGTTCTGCCTGGTTTTGTTGCCTGCACGGTCACTGCAGCACGCCCACCGCACCCCCCCACCCAGGGCTTGGCCTCCCCACTTTGGGGACGCTCACCTGCATTTTCTCCAGCATCTCGAAGAACTCCGCCGACTGAAAGACACAAAGAGGTTGCATCAGCTTGGAGGTCTGCTGAGAAAATCTCCTCACCAATTTTCTGCAGGCCTAGCCCAGGGCTTCCCCGGAGACAAGAGTCATTTGAATCAGAAGGTAATTTGATTTTGCCTTTGCAGGGCTGGCGGGCCAGAACACCCCCTAACAAAAGAAAAAATTACATGCGCCCAAGCTGGCAAATGGCCCTGGGGAGAGCAGGCACTCAGTCTCTGTCAAGAGAGAGGAGCCTGTGGGGCCCCAGGGAAAAGTCAAGTTCCCTAAAACACCTGTCAGCCCTTGGATTCAGTCTCCAGGAGGAGTCCTGTTTGGGATGTTTTTCATCCCAACGGTGGGGCTAAGGTGTCCAACACAAGTAGTTTCCCAAACTTTTGTGGCCACACAGTCCTCCTGTCTCCAACCTCACTTAGAACTCCAACATATAAAACCAGTAGAAGCAGAGCCCCTCTGGCCAGAGCAGCCATGAGGCTTGAGCTCCTACGGTGCCCGTCCCGGTCCCCTGTCCCCAAGGCAGCTCTTTGGGACCCTAGAGGTTGTGAGCAAAGCCTGGAAACCACTGAAGTGGAGCCTCCAGGGACCTGGACAGATTATTCAAAAAATCTCGAACTATGAAAGTCCAAACGTTTAACCTGCTTTGGCACCCTCCTTGTAAACTCCAGGTAAATGCAAAAAGCAGAAAAAGGAAATGGAACAGAGGGGTGAGGGGCCAGAAGCTCTACCCTAACAAAACCCACGCAGAGATCTCTCAGCAGTTTCCCCACTTCCCCTTCCATAAAAATAGCTATACTTTCTTGCCTTAACATCACTGCCCACATCTGGGTCCTGGCAAGCCATGAGTTAATGAGCACCCAGAACACAGTCTTCAGATGAATAAGAAAGAAAGCAGTGATGATGAAAAACAAGGAGGTCCTTGTCACTTCATGTGGAGGAAGGGCGTCCCTCCCTTCCTCTGCAGTCAGCAATGGGCCAGAATTACCTGGAGACCCCTGCCCACAGAATTCCCAGAGAGAGCCACCATGGGAAGGATCTTTGTGGAGTCCCCTGGCTTCAAATGAGCTCCCCTCAGGCCACAGTTGGCCTTTTGGAGGCAACAGTCTCTGACCCCCAGCAGTTCGGGTCCCAGAGTCTGGAAACCCCCTGTGGGAATGTACAGCATGGAAGACGAGCTTCAGGCCCCCACATTGAGCATCCTTAACCAAAAGCAGCCGAGAAACACAAGACTCCTGAACCTATCCTTCCCACTGGCTCTGTGCACCCTTACCAACTCCAGTCTCCAGGAGACCAAGATTCCTAGACAGAAAGAATTTATACAAATCAATAGGGCTAGAAAGAAGAGCAGGAAGAGGACAAAAGGGCAGAAACAATCAACAATTACACACGCAGACATCTGACCCAGTGATTCCACTTCTAGGGATCTGTGCTATAAGCACGCTTCCGTGTGAGCACAAGGATGGACGTTCCCTGAAGCAGCATTTCGTTACAGTGAGCTACGTTCGGATAGTATGAACAACTGGGTCCCATTAAATTAAATGGCTTGGATGAAATGGACAATTTCTAGCAACACACAAACTACCAATGATGACTCTAAGAAATGGAAAATCTAAAAAGATCTGTAATAAATAAAGAAACTGAATTAGTAATCAAGAAGCTACACAAGGAAAAGCCCAGGTCCAGATGGCTTCAGCTGTGAATTCTGCCATTAAAGAAGAATTAATACTAGTTCCTCAGAAACTCCAGGAGTGCCTGCGTGGCTCAATGGGTTAAGCCTCTGCCTTCGGCTCAGGTCATGATCTCAGGGTCCTGGGATCAAGCCCCGCACCGCATTGTCATCGGGCTCTCTGCTCAGCAAGGAGCCTGCTTCCCCCTCTCTCTCTGCCTACTTGCGATCTCTCTCTCTGTCAAATAAATAAATAAAATCTTTTAAAAAAAAATATCTTAAAATAGGAGAGGGAACACTTCCCAACTTATTATAGGAGGCTAGCATTACCCCAACAACAAAACCAAAGACATCATAAGAAAACTACAGACCTACATAGCTTACGAATATAGACACAAAAATACTCAAAAACACCAGCAAACCAAATCCAACAATGTATAAAAAGAATTACACATTGTGACCTGGTGAGATTTATTATGGTAAAGTTGGTTTATCCAAAAATCCATGCCTATAATACACCAGACAAATAGAATAAAAACAAAAACCATATTGTCAATTCATCAGACATAAAGAAAGCATCTGACAAAACTCCAAACCCTTTCTTGATTAGAAATTAGGGGGGAAAAAAAAAAAACTAGATAGAAGGGAAGTCCCTCAACATGAAAAAGGGCAGCTACAAAAAACCACATGTAATAATATTCTTAATAATGGAAAACTAGTGCTGCCTGGGTGGCTCAGTGGGTTAAGCCTCTGCCTTCAGCTCAGGTCATGATCCCAGGGTCTTGGGATTGAGCCCCCGCATTGGGCTCTCTGCTCATCGGGGAGCCTCTCTCTCTGCCTGCCTCTCTGGCTACTTGTGATCTCTCTCTCTGCCAAATAAATAAATAAAATCTTTTTAAAAAATAATAATGGAAAACTAGATACTTTGTCCACAAAATAAGGAATAAAACTAACCACTGTCATCATTTCTATTTATCACTGTGCTAGATGTTCTAGCCAGAACAGTAAGGAAAAAGAAAAAGAAAAAAAAAAAAAACTATTATAAAAGGCCTCAAACTGGAAAGAAAGAAGCGAAACTATCTCCATTCACAGATGACATGATCGTGTATATAGAAAATACTAAAGGGGCACCTGGTTAGCTCAGTCAGTGACTCTTGATTTCAGCTCAGATCATGATCTCAGGGTCAGGAGATCAAGCCTGTGTGATCTCAGCACAGCGTCTGCTTGAGATTCTCTCCCTGTTCCCACCCCCTGCCGGCAATCTCTAAATTAATTAGTTAATTAAATTTTTTTAAAAGAAAATACTAAGGAATTCACTAAAAAAACTATTGAAACTAATATAATAAATGAGTTCAGTAAGCAACCTAACTGTAAGAGCTAAAATTTAAAAACTCCTAGAAGAAAACACAGGAGTAAGTCTTTATGACGTTGCATTTGGCAATGGATTCTTAGATAGAACACCCAAAGCATGAGGACCACCAGCAAAAAAAACCACAATAAATTAGACTTCACCAAAACTAAAAACTACTGTGCTTCGATGGACACTGTCAAGTAAGCAAAAAGACAATCTCACAGAATAGAAGAAATATTTGCAAATCATCTACCTAATAAGGGACTTGTATCTAGAATAAAGATTTCTTACAACTAAATAATAAAAATAATTTTTTTAAGTTTTTTTTATTTTAGAGAGCAAGTGTGTGCACAAGTGGGGCTGGGGCAGAGGGAAAGAGAGAGGGAGCAGACTCCAAGCTGAGCAGAGCCCAACATGGCACTGGATCCCAGGACCCCAAGATCAAGACCTGAGCCGAAACCAAGAACTGGAGGCTTACCAACTGAGCCACACAGGTGCCCCAATAATGTAAAAATGAGCAAGGGATTTGAATAGGCATTTTTCCAAAGAAGATAGACAAATGGACAATAAGCTCATGCAAAGACACTCAACATCATTAGTCATTGGGAAACGTCAACCAAAACCACCCTGAGAAACACTTTCCAGGCATGAGAATGGCCATAACCAAACAGAAATAAGAGCAAGTGTTGGCAAGAACGTGGAGAAATTGGAGGCCTCACACAATGCTAGTGAGAATGCAAAATGGGGCACCCACTGTGGAAATAAGTTTGGCGGGTCCTCAAAAAGTTCACCATTGAGCCACCATTTGACCCAGGAATTCCACTCCGAGGTATATAACCCAAGAGAAATGAAAACACATGGCCACCAGAAAAACTCACACACCAACACTCACAGCAGCCATATTCATAACATCCAAAAAGTAGAAACCACCTAAACAGCCATCAACTCATGAACTAACAAATTCTGGCATATCCACACAGTGGAACAGTATTCAGCCATAAAAAAAAAGAATGATGTGTTTATTCATGCTACACACAACACAGGTAAACCTCGAAAACAGTGCGAGAAGCCAGAACACAAGAGGCCACCTATTATGATTCATTCTGTAGGAAATGTTCAGAAAAGGCAAATGTATAGAGACAGAAAGTAGGTCTGTGGTTGCCTAGGACTAAAGGAAATGGGAGATGTGGAGAATGATGGCTAAAGGGTATAGGGTTTCTTGGCTGTTTTTGGTTTGGGGTTTTTTTTTTTTTTTTTTTTTTTCATTTTAATACCAGTACAGTTAACATTCAATGTTATAATAGTTTCAGGTGTAAGAGGGTTTCCTTTTGAGGTGATGAAAATGTTCTAAATTCAATTGTTGTGATCGTTGCACAATTCTGTGACCATACAAAAAAAAATCCTTGAATTATACATTTTAAATTGGTGACCTTGGTACAAAAATTGTATCTCTATAAATCTGTTTCAAACAAATTATGCGGCCATTCAAAAGAAAGCAATAGAGTTACTACTTCCATGAGACACTCTCCAAGATACATTAAGGGGGTGGGGAGAGCAAATTGGAGAACACACAGAATATGATCCCATTTTTATAAAAACAAAACCAAAGGTTGCCTATCTGTATATAGAGAAGAGAGAGTGGGAATAGTAAAGGGGGGTTATGCTTTACATACAGCCTACTTCATAAGCACACAGACCTACACAACTCGCATAACCAAATTTCAAATAAATACATTTTGTAAGGGAAACCATAAAATGTGCAAAAGAGGGGCTCCTAGGTGGCTTAGTGGGTTAAAGCCTCTGCCTTCGGCTCGGGTCATGATCCCAGGGTCCTGGGATCGAGCCCCATATCAGGCTCTCTGCTCCGCGGGGAACCTGCTTTCTCCTCTCTCTCTGCCTGCCTCTCTGCCTACTTGCGGTATCTGTCTGTCAATTAAATAAATAAAATCTTTAAAAAAAAATGTGCAAAAGATGTGAACAATTTGCTAAAGGAGAAAAATAAAATGAACAGAAAAGACACAGTACATGCCCAACCTCCCTAGTTATTAAAGAAATTATGATAATAAGGCAACATCTTTTATCTGTCAGAGTGGCTGAGATTAAAAAGAAAACTTGGTTGGCAAGGATATGGTATTAAGGGTACAGGGACTGTATAGGTTAAGTGTGTACTGGGTACAATCTTTCTGAAGGGCAATTTGGTGCTCTCTGTCCACAGCTTTAAAAATGTTCACGTATGAGACACCTGGGTGGCTCAGTCAGTTAAGCATCTGCCTCCAGCTCAGGTCATGATCCCAGGGTCCTGGGAGCAAGCCCCACATTGGGCTCCCTGCTCAGTGGGGAGTCTGCTTCTTCCTCTGCCTGTCACTCTCCCTGCTTGTGCTCTTTCTTTCTCTCTCTCTCTCTCTCTGACAAATAAATAAAATCTTTCCCAAAAAATGTTCATGTATTTTGGTCCAATAAACCCACTCTAGGAAATTTACCCTAACGCAGTATTTGGGCAACTATACAATGATATTTGTTGCGATGTTGTTTACAGGCAAAAAAGTAGGAAACTACCAGGGGCACCTGGTGGGCTCAAGTTGGTTGAGTTCGTTAAGCATTTGTCTTCTCAGGGTTTCCTCCTCAGCAAGGAGTCAGCTTTTCCCTCTCTCTCTGCTCCTCCCCCTGCATGTGGGCTCACACCCACATGTTCTCTCTCTCTCTCTCCATTCCTCTGTCTCTCTCTCTCTGTCTCTCCCCCTCTCAAATAAATAAAATCTTTAAGGAAAAAAAAAAGTAGAAACAGCCGAAGTACCCACCAGTGAGGGAAAGAGTAAATAATGCATGAGATTATGCCCCTACCAAAAATACTATGAGAGGAGATCTATGCTAATTATACAAAAATAAAGATTCAAAACGCACTGTGAGAAAAATGGAGTTTAGGCGATCCCATTTTTTTTAATTAAATATAAAAATCGTGTTTGTGTGTGTATTTCCTATGTAATATTCATGGATATTGATATACAGATATAGAATATATATGTATATATGTATAGATACAAATGTATAGGTCTGCATGTGAATACACACATCCCTCATCCAGAAAAAAAAAAAAATAACTTGAAGGATAAATGCCAAAATAAGTTATAGGTTAAGGATAATTTTTTTCCTTTTTGCTTTTCAGTATTTTTCACATTTTCTGTAACAACTATAAATTATTTTTGGAGTAATAGGTTACCCAGCAATAGTTTTTAAGACTTCAACACACAGGGGCTCCTGGGTGGCTCAGTCAGGTAAGCATCTGCCTTCGGCTCAGGTCATGATTCCAGGGTCCTGGGATTGAGCCCCGAATCAGACTTCCCGCTCAGCAGCATGACTACTTCTCCCTCTCACTCTCCTCTGTGCTCTCCCCTCTCTATCAAATAAATAAATAAAATCTTAAAAAAAAAAAAAAAGACTTCAACACATAAGTGAAAGCTCTGGCATTGTGTTCTTTGCTTCTCTAAACGCCTGCTCCGGGCCCTTCCCCCATCTTCATCACAAGGTGTCCAGGGACACAATGACGCTGACTTTGGTACCCAAGAACATCCCTGGATTCAGGCCAGTTCACCTCCAGGTCTAACCTTGGCTGTGTGGATTACAGTCTGGGGCCCTCCTGAATCACCCCCATATCCAGCTTACTCTCTGTTACCCATGCAAACTGCCAGTTAAAAAATCCTCTGTATGGGGAAAAAAAAAAAAAATCTGTGTGTTCTTAGACAATGCCTTTGTACTATTTAATGTTAACCCCAAATGACTAAGCACCTGCAAGGCATGGGCCAGACACTGGAAGTTCTAGGCAAGGCCCCAATTTTCAGGGCATTTGATCTGCCAGGGCTACGTTACAGCTGCCCAGTGCCCCAGTGTTCAGAGGAGGCCTGAAGCACTTCTGGCTGGAAGGTCAAGTGTATTATTTCTCTATTGCTGTGTAACAAATGACTCCAAAACTTAGTGACTCGAAATTCCCTTGGTTCAGGAATTCAGAGATGGCTCAGTTGTATGGGTCTAGCTCAGAATTTCTCAGGTGTTTGCTGTCAGGATGGGATCAGGAGCTGCATCATCTGAAGACTTGATTGGGGCTGGGGTGTCTTCTTCCAATGCGGTACACTCACAAGGCCCCATTCCTCAGGACACGGACCTCTCCACAGGCTGCCGGAATGTCCTCAAAATGTCACCCCCTCCCCAGAGTGAATGAGCCAAGAGACAAAGCTATAGTACCTTTTATTACCTCGTCTATGAAACTGCACACTATCATATTCCCCTCTGTCCTCTTCATTAGAAGCCAGTGTTCACAGGCAGCCCACACACGAGGGGAGGGGAATCGGGTTCCACCTCCCGAGAAGTACCAAAAAAATGTGTAAACACATTTTAATACCACCACACCAAGGAAGGCTTCTTGCAAGAAATGGGATCCCACTAGACCTTAAAGGATAAACAGAAATCACTTTGAATGGAGGAGCAGGGGGGCACATTACAGACAATGGTTCCTATATAGACAGAGGTGGAAAGATGGAGAAGCATCATGAGTGCTCAACGAAGAGAAAGTGAGTGGATCAACCTGGCAGACACGCCTCTGGGTCAACAACCTGAAGATGACACTGGAAAGGGAGCCTGGGGTCTAGGCCTGAGAAACTCCACATGCCAGGAATTCAGGCTTAACTTGCAAGGCTCAGAGAGCTACAGCACTCATGTCCCGTGGAAGGACACAGGAGGCAACAGAATCCAGTGGTCAAAGCTGGGTTTGGGAAGTAGTCAGCCCACTGCCACCCCCCTGTGTAGCATGAGACACGATACCCACGGTATCTTCACTCCCTCACCTGAAGGCAGAATCAGCCCTGCCTTTCAGGGGTCACAGAAGGAAACTGAGAATATGGACTTGAGAAGTACTGGCCAGGGCATGGTCCACGGCGAGCACTCAGTGCCTTCTGGTAGTTGCTATTTACTGTTAGAAAGCTCATTCTGCAAGTGAGCTTTGTCCTGCTGGGAGATGGTCTGAAAACTTTAGGGGTGTTCCTGATTGAGAAGACAGCTTTTCTTATCTTTTTCTTGACAGTCTTCCCAGAGGCAGTATAGTTAAGTTACTGTTAAAAATGGGTTTTTAGGGATGCCTGGGTGGCTCGGTTGGTTAAGTGGCTGCCTTCAGCTCAGGTCATAATCCCAGGGTCCTGGGATTGAGTCCCGCATCAGGCACCTTACTCAGTGGGGAGCCTGCTTCTCTCTCCACCTCTGCCTGCCGCTCTGCTTACTTGTGCGCTCTCTCTCTCTCTCTCTCTGACAAATAAATAAAATCTTTAAAAAGTGGGGGTGGTTGTGTTTCCTCCATGAAGATGCTGGGGCACAGGTGGGGAGTTGAAAGGGCAGAGATCCGGCCTCAGGCCTGAATAATGCACGGGGCGGATGACTCCTGGGTGGACAGCATCCAGGAGCAGAGAACAGTGGCAACTTGGCCTCAGCTGTGCCGGCCCCACTTCCCGGTGACTCACTGAACTTTCCGATGGGACAGTTCCAGCTTTGGCAAAGAGCAAGTCTCTTTTTCCACCCAGAAGCAGGGTGACTCAGGCCAGCCCAGAACAGCAGCTCCAGCCACTCAGACCTATCCTTGTCCACACCCCCTGAGATTGTGTCACACAGCTGAGGGCACACAGAAGGCATGCAATAAATGCTCACTGACTCACCCACACTGTCCCATAGGCCCTTCAAGCCCGAATGAAGTCCTATCCTCGGGAAAGGAATCCCCCGTCAGGAAGTCAGGTATCGGGTTTTCACAGAGAAATGTAACTCAGCCTCCTCATCGATAGCAGCGTCCGCTCAGCTGTCCAATTTATTATTAGCAACCACCGTTGCCACCCAGATCAGAGCCACAGCCGGCGCTTCCCCTCAGGCCCCCACTTCAGCAGCCAGTCAAGTAGGCCGTTAGATAATCACCGAGAGCCAGCACCCAGCCAAAGAAATCACAGGCTAGGCCCCAGGGTTTTGTTTGGGTTCAACGCCGTCCTCTTCACCTCCCGATATAGAAACCATCTGGTCTTCCTTCAGAAGGGCAAAGCCAGTCCTTGGGGGTAGAACCCAGGAGGAGGGCCAAGGCAGCAGGAGCAGAAGTGAACGGGATCTGCAAGGCCAGCCTCAAGAAATCCTCTCGGTGGCCCTACTCGTTCACTCCGGCACCAGCCCCCTGCCCAGGCGATGAAGCAGCAACCAGGAAGGAACACGGCGTGTGCGAGGGCAGGAGGGCCACTGCCTCCCATCTCAGCACCCTGTGTCCTACCTCCCTCTGGCCCTCAGCAGCTGTGCACACAGATTCGGCCTTTCCCTGCAGACAACCGGCCACCTGCTTTTTCCTTCTTGTTCCATCTCCACTTGGGAGACCCACCACCAGCATGTTCCCTCTCCCTCCTCCTTTTCCCTGACCCTGTTTGGAGAGGGACACCCACTGCCACCCATCTGCGGCCCATCAGGTCTGAAGCTCCCCTCCTCCCCTCCTGGAGTTGGGGTGTGTTTACATGTGAACAGCCTTTCTATCGCCCCTGCCCAGGAGATACTGCACCCCCACCACTCCCAGCACAGGACAGTGTTGCCTGAGCATCTGTGCCTTGGAGCGGGGCTGTGGCTGGGGTAACCTGAGCCCGTCTGCAGAGCCCAGCATGGCACCCAACCCAGAGCATGTTCCTGCACGGTGGCAGCTGTCTCCTTACCCCTGCCGATGGGAATCTAGAATGCAAAGGGGCAGAGGCATGTCGACAGCAACAAGACACATGAAAACAAGACAAGGATGGAGGAGAAGATATTTTCCACCCTGCAACAGCCCCAGGAAAATGGGATGGAGATGTGGGCTGGGCAGTGCCAGCTGAGGAGGAAACCAGAGCGAGCTTCTTATCCCGAAGGCAAGGAAGGCACTGCAAAAGAAAAGGCTTTCTGGACAGTTCTGGGAAAAGATTTTTTGGAAAGCTGGGAGAGCTAGGAACCCAGAGCACACACCTCACAGGGAGCCAGATGAATGTGTCCCATGACTGCCTAACCACAGCACAAGCCTCATTGCACTAACTCTGCTGCTGGCTCAGAGGCCCCCCATCCATGGCGTAGGAAGGATGAGGGGGCCAGGTGGCCACCAGGCTAGCTCCCAAGGCCTGTGGAAAACACTGGGGCTCCTCCCCACGAGAAGGCAGAGAGTAGTGCATTAGAACAAAAGGTCCTCACAGGCAGGCTCTTTATTTTGCTCACTGCTCTGTCCTTGGGCCTAGAATTGCCTGGCACGTAGTAGATGTTCAAGAAGTATCTGCTGAATGACGGACTGATCTCTCTGCCAAGCAAGCTGAGAATGAAGCAGGAAGGGAGGCTGTCTCGGGCCTGAGAATCTGGGCTGCACCCAGCCAGTGTTCCTCCTGGTAAGCATTGTCTTCGGCCACAGACTACACACCTCCCCGTGGAGAGCAAACCCCATCCCCAACAGGGGCCTCCAATAAGTTGCATCCCGATACAGGGACTGTTCCAAGCAAGCCTCCTTCCACTACTCTCCCATCCTTCCTTCTTGCTCCCTTTCTCTTCTTTGGTCACCAATGCCACCAGTTCACACTGGACCTCATCCCTCTGGAGCTAGCATCTGCAGGCACTGCTTCAACTATGTCAGCTTGGGCCAGGAGCCTACAGCACTCCTGATTTTCTCTGGCAATGATGACTCAACAGAACCACCTGGACGGCTTGTTGAAAACTGGGTTTGTAGCCACCACCACCCCACTCTGAGTTTCTAATGCTGAGCCAGAGACTCTCCATTCCTAACAAGTTCCAGGTGATACTGACACTCCTGGTCTAGGGACCACGCTGAGAACTTGACTAACCTGTGGAATTAATCGTATTTAATGCAAGTGGTGTGTGAAAGGGACCAACCTGGCCAGAGTAGAGATGGAACAGTGTCAAAAATAATGGGAAGGGGGCTGCCTGGGTGGCTCAGTGGGTTAAGCCTCTGCCTTCAGCTCATGTCATGATCTCAGGGTCCTGGGATCGAGTCCCACATCAGGCTCTCTGCTAGGCAAGGAGCCTGCTTCCTCCTCTCTCTCTCTCTCTCTCGCTCTACTTGTGATCTCTCTCTGTCAAATAAATAAAATATTTAAAAAAAATTTAAAAAAAATAATAATGGGAAGATGGCTGGGTTCTTAGAGGACATCTTAAAATTAAGCAGAATTCCATTTAAGTCTCTAAGACAGGATTCGAAAATGCAAATGACTACAGATACCGCGCAAGTAACATAAGAGTGAAGCAATAAGTAAAGAGATTGATTCAATAATCAAAAACCTCCCAACAAAGCAAAGTCCAAGATCAGAAGGCAGCATGGTAAATTCTGCCAAGCGCTTCAGTAAAAATTACCACCAGTCCTTCATAAACTCTTCCAGAATATAGAAGGGAACACTTCCCAACCCATCCTACAAGGCCAGCACTATCAAAACCATACAAAGAAACTACAAGGGAAAGGAGCTACAGACCAATATCCCTGATTGATACAGATGCGAAAATCCTCAACAAAATACTAGCAAACCAAAGTGAACACCATGCCATAAGCCATGACCAGGTAGGATTTATCCCAGGAATGCAAAGTTGGTTCAACATTAGAAAATCAATGCAATACATTGTATTAATAGAATGAAGAGGGGAAAATCCCACACGATCATCTCAACTAATTCAGAAAAGGCACTTGACAAAATCCAACAATAAAAACACTCAGCAAAATAAAAATAGAAAGGAACTTCCTCAATATGATAAAGGCCTTTTTTTTTTTTAAACCCAATTCATTCTCAATGACACTGAAACAGTATCCATAAGACCAGAAACCAAATAAGGACACCCACTCTCACCACTACTACTCAAGGTGATGAAATTTCTAGCCAAAGCAATTGGGCAAGAGAAAGAAATAACAGGCATCCAAATTGGAAAAGAAGAAATAAAACTATATATTTTTGTTGTTGTTGTTGTTGTTGTTTTTCTTTTCTTTTTTTTTTTTTTTTATCTGACAGACAGAGATCACAGGTAGGCAGAGAGGCAGGCAGAGAGAGGAAAGGAAGCAGGTTCCCTGCTGAGCAGAGAGCCCGATGCGGGGCTCAATCCCAGGACCCTGGGATCATGACCTGAGCCGAAGGCAGAGGCTTTAACCCACTGAGCCACCCAGGCGCCCCAAAACTATATATGTTTAAAGATGACATGATCCCACATAGAAAAACACAGGGGCTCCTGGGGGGGTTCAGTTGGTTAAGCATCTGATTCTAAATTTCGGCTCAGGTCATGATCTCAGGGTCATGAGATGGAGCTCCACGCTGAGCCCTGTGCTCAGTGTGGGGTCAGCTTGGGATTCTGTCTCTCCCTTTCTCTCCCCTCTGCCCTTCCCCTGCCTGCACACTCCGTCTTGCTCTCTCTCTAATAAATAAATAAAATATTTTTTAAAAAGGAAAGAAAAAGGAAAACCCAAATACACACACACACACACACACACACACACACACTCTATGAAAGCAAATAAAGGACATCAGTAAAACTGCCGACTATAAGATCAATAAACAAATATCAGTTGTTTTTATATATGAACAATGAAAAATCTAAAAAGAAAATTAAGAAAACCGTTCCATTTGCAAAAGCATTTTTAAAAACCTAGTACAATTTAACCAAGGAGGTAAAACACTTAGACACTGAAAAGTACAAAACAGTAATGAAAAAAATTAAAGAAGACCTAAATAAATAGTATGACATCCTTTGTTGGTGGGTTGGCAGATGCAGTATTCTTCAGATGGCAATACTACCCAAACCCCTATTAGAATCCCAGCTGGATTCTTTGTAGAAATTGAAAAGCTGATCCTAACGCTGATCTGGACACTCAAGGGAAAATATTCAGCCAAAACATTCTTTCTTTAATCTGAGTATAGCTGACACACCAATGTCACATTAGCTTCAGGTATACAACAGTGATTTTTTTTAAGATTTTATTTATTTATTTGACAGAGATAGAGAGAGAACACAAGTAGACAGAGCCACAGGCAGAGGTAGAGGGACAAGCAGGCTCTCTGCTGAGCAGGGAGCCCAATGTGGGGCTCAATCCCAGGACCCTGGGATCATGACTTGAGCTAAAGGCAGACGCTTAACTGACTGAGCCACCCAGACGTCCCAAGTCTTTAGGATTTTCTATGCATAATACCATGTCATCTGCAAATAGTGACAGTTTAACTTCTTTAACAGTTTGGATGCCTCTTATTTCTTTTTCTTATCTGATTGCTATGGCTAGGACTTCCATAACTGTGTTGAATAAAACTGTCAAGAGTGGACATCCTTGTCTTATTCCTGATTATAGAGGAAAAGCTCTTGGTTTTTCACCACTGAGTATGATGTCAGCTGTGGATCTTTCATATTTCTTTACCAAGTTGAGGTATGTTCCCTCTAACCCCACTTTCAAGAGTTTTTATCATGAATGGATGTTGAATTTTGCCAAATTTTTTTTCTGCCTTTATTGAAATGACTATATGATTTTTTATCCTGTCTTTTTGTGGTATATCACATTGATTTGCAAATACTTAACTATCCTTGCATCTCCAGAATAAATCCCACTTGATTGTGGTGAATTATCTTTTTAATGTATTATTGTATGCAGTTTGCTAATATTTTGTTGAGGATTTCCGTATCTATGTTCATCAGGGATATTGGCCTATAGTTTTCTTGTGGTGTCTTTGGCTGGTTTTGGTATCAGGGTAATGCTGGCCTCCTAGAATATATTTGGAAGCTTTCCTTCCTCTTCTGTTTTTTGAAATAGTTTGAGGAGAATAGGTACTAACTCTTCTTTAAATGTCTGGTGAAATTCCCCAGTAAATCCATCTGGTCCTGGACTTTTATTTTTAGGGAGTTTTTTGATTACTGCTTCAATTTCATTACCTGTGATTGATCTGTTCAGATTCTCCATTTCTTCCTGCTTTAGTTTTGGAAGACTGTATGTTTCTAAGAATTTATGCATTTCTTCTAGGTTGTCCAGTTTACTGGCATATAATTTTTTCCAATATTCTGCTTATTTAGGGGCTCCTGGGTGGCTCAGTTGGTTAAGTGTCTGCCTTTGGCTCAGGTCCTGATCCCAGAGTCCTGGGATTGAGCCCCATATCAGGCTCCCAGCTCAGTGGGGAGTCTGCTTCTCCCTCTCCCTATGTTACTCCCCTCACTCATACTCATTCTGGAGAGAGAGAGAGAGACAGAGAGAGGGTAGGTGGGGGAGCACAGGAAGAGAGGGACAAGCAGACTCCACTGTGAATATGAAGCCCAATGCAGGGCTTGATCTCACGAGCCTCAGATCATGACCTAAGCAGAAACCAAAAATTGGAGGCTTAACCAGGCCCCCGACACATAATTTTTAAAGTATGCTCTTATAATTCTATTTCTGTGGTGTTAATTGTTATTTCTCCTCTCTCATTTCTAATTTTATTTATTTGGGTCCTTTTTCCATTTTTCTTGATGACCATCAACCAAACACTCTTGAAAAAGAACTCACACTTCCCAATCTCAAAACTTACTACAAAACTATAGTGATTGAAGCAGTGTGGCACTGACATAAGATAGCCACATAGAGCAATGGAATAGAATTGAGAGTCCAGACAGAAACCCATACATTTATGGCCAACTGACTTTGGACAAAGATGCCATGACCACTCACTGGGGAGAGAATGGTCTTTTCAACAAATGGTACTGGAAACACTGGATACCCACATGCAAAACAATGAAGTTGGACTCCTACACTTTATACCATAAACAAAAGTTAACTCAAAATAAAGCAACAATCTAAACCTAAAAGCTAAAACTATAAAACTCTTAGAAGAAACCAAGGGGGGTGGGGGGCAACGCCTGGGTGGCTCAGTTGCTTAAGCAACAGCCTTTGGCTCAGGTCATGAGCCTGGAGTCCCAAGATCGAGTCCTGCATCAGGCCCCCTGCTGAGCAGAGAGTCTGCTTCTCTCTCTGACCCTCCCACCTCTCATGCTCTAAATAAATAAAATCTTTAAGAAAAAAAGAGGAAGAAGAAAACATAGGGGAAAATATTCATGACCTTAGATTTGGCAATGGATTATTACATATGACACTATTTTTTTAATTAAGAAAATAGAGGTAAATTGGCCTTCATCAAAATTAAAATCTTTTGTTCTTCACTGGATAGTACCACAGAAATCAAAAGAAATCAACAGAATGGGAGAAAATATTTGCAAATCATGCATCTAATAAGAGCCTAGTATCCAGAATATAAAAAAAAAAAAAACCAAAAAACAAAAAAAAAACCTCATAACTTGGGCAGCTGGGTGGTTCATTGGGTTAAGCCTCCACCTTCAGCTCAGGTCATGATCTCAGGGTCCTGGGATCGAGCCCTGCATCGGGCTCTCTGCTCAGCAGGGAGCCTGCTTCCCCCTCTCTCTCTGCCTGCCTCTCTGCTTGCTTGTGATCTCGCTCTCTCTCTGTCAAATAAATAAATAAAATCTTAAAAAAAAAAAAAAAAACCTCATAACTTAACAAAAAGGCAAACAACCCAATTTAAAAGTGGGCAAAGGACTTGAACAGACATTTCTCCAAAGAGGATATACAAGTGGACGATAATCACAAGATGTTCAATATCATTAATCACTGGGAAAAGCAGATCAAAACCACGGTGAGATACCACTTCATCCCTACTTGGCCGGTTATAATGAAAAACATATATAGAGAAAATAACCAGTGCTGGTGAGCATGAAGAGAAATGGGAAGGCTCATGCACTGCTGGTAGGAATGTAAAGTGGTGTAGCCACTGTAGAAAACAATTTGATGATTCCTCAAAAAGTTAAATGTAGGGGTGCCTGGGTGGTTCAGTCAGTTAAGTGTCTGCTTTTAGCTCAGGTCAAGGTCTCAGGGTCCTGGGATCCAGCCCTGCTTTGGGCTCTCTGCTCAGCAAAGAGCCTGCTTCTCCCTCTCCCTCCACCCCTCCCCCTGCCTGTGTTCTCTTTCTCTCTCTCTCAAATAAATACATAAAATCTTTTTTTAAAAAGTTAAATATAGTGTGTTACCATATGGCCCGGAAATTCTACCCCAGCTATAGACTGAAAAGGACTGAAAACAGGTAATCAACAGATACTTATACACAAAAGTTGTTCACTTGTACAATGAACAGCAGCAGCACTAGTCATACCTGCCAGAAAATGGAAACAATCCCCGTGTCCACCAACAGAGGGATGAACACACTGTAGTGTCCCCACACAGCGGAATATCATTCAGTCACAAAAAGGAATGAAGCATTGACACATGAACTCGGAAACATTTAAGCTAAGTGAAAGCTGACAGATACAGAAGGTCACAGTCTATGGTTCCATATCTCTGAAATATCCAGAGCTCCAGAATCGATAAATCCGGAGCGACAGAAAGCAGACTAGTTTTTTCAAGGAGCTGGAGGGAAGGGAAATGGAGAGTAACTGCTGAAGGGAGTTTCATCTGGAGATAATGAAAATCCTGCAGAACTAACCAGAGGTAGGTCTTGCATGACAATGTGAACAGACTAAATGCACTGAATTGTTTGCTTTAAAATGATTAACTTGGGGCACCTGGGTGGCTCAGTCGGTTAAGCATCTGCCTTTGGCTCAGGTCATGATCCCAGGGTCCTGGGATCGAGCCCTGCATCGG
Source organism: Enhydra lutris kenyoni (assembly GCF_002288905.1). Lineage (NCBI taxonomy): Eukaryota > Metazoa > Chordata > Mammalia > Carnivora > Mustelidae > Enhydra > Enhydra lutris. The sequence goes on from NW_019154110.1 coordinate 604,886, forward strand.
GCTCCCTGCTCAGTGGGGAGTATGCTTCTCCCTCTCCCTCTGCTGCTCCCCCTGCTCTTTCTGTCAAATAAATAAATAAATTCTTAAACAAAAAATAAAGCCAGAAATCAAATTTGCATATGAACTCTCACAATTTTTATTTGTTGATAGCCAACTCAAAGTTTTAGAAATCTCTATGCAGACCAAACAAAATACATCTATGAGCCAAATCAGCCCAGAAGACCTAAGTTCCACCCTCTGCCCTGGACAGCAGCAAGTTCATGAATGTCCCTGAGCTGGAAAATGGGATGACAGAAGCAAAGTGTTAGGAAGCCCCAAAGTGTCCTCTGTTGGGCCCCCGTGATGTACCAGGCACTGAATCAGACACTTCACAAATGTCGCCATATAAGCCTCGAAGATGTCCCGGGAGGAAATGGGAGGGTGGAGGGTCTGTCCCCGGAGGTCTGAGTGGTTAAGCAACTCACCCAGAGTAAACACACGCAGGAAAAAGCAGAACCTAGACTCAAGTCCAGATCCACCTGGGTTTGCTACCTCCGCATCTCACACATGTCTGACAAGTGTCTCAGACTTCACAAGGACCCAAAGAATGCTCATTAATATTTTTCCTCAAAAACCTTCCTCCACCCATTCCTGATGCTCAGGACAAAACCCCAGAGTCACCATCACTGGATTCCTTATTCCTCACTCCCCACCCCCCATCCTGCAAGTCCACTGCCAAAATACATCCCAAGCCCGGAGGCTTCTCCGAAGCTGCCCTGCCTCCACCACGTCTCCCTGTCCCTCATCAGGACCAGGCAGCTGCCTCCTCGCCAGGCTCCTGGCCTCCACGACAGCACCTCCCTCATCAGTTCCCCCCAATGACTGCCACACTGTCTTTCTGAAAGATAAAGCAAATGACATCGGCACCCAACTTAAAGCCCTCCAACACACCACTCCACACCCCTGTGAAGGCCCAGGGATGGGTCAGGCCATTTTGTTTAGTAACAGGGTCACTATGCTCAACCCCTGTCTTAGGGCAGCATGGCCTAAGATTTGGGGGACTCTACCCCCACCCCCAAAGAAGTGTCCCACACTGTCCACACTCATCCCTAAATGGTCACCCTCAGCTCCCCTAGAGAAAGGAGGGTAACACAGCCAAGGAGGGGGAAGAAAGGAAAGAACACAGCCCACCTTGGCCTACGGCAGACAAGTCTGTGAGCGACAAAGAGCTCAGCAGACCCGAGCTCACCCAGTCAATCGAGGCCCTCCTATGTTTCCTAAGAGGGTACAAAGAACCTGGCACAGCTGAACTCGGGATCACTGAGCCTCCAAGAACAATCTGGCTTGGCAGAAAAAGACCTTGACTCTAAGGCTAGCCAGGAACATCACACACGCACACACATACACACACACACACACACACATACACACACACACACACACACACACACACACACACACACACACAAACACATACACCACTCCCAAGTACACACTAACTGCACAGCTCTGAGGCTCTGGGACAGGACACAGAGCCCCTGCCAGGGCCATTCAGAGCACCACGGCACAAAGGGGAGAGAGGGCTGGACCTCCAGGGCAGGCCTGGCCAGCTCTAAGTGTCCATAGCCAGGCAGCAGCCCAGCTAGAGAGTTCCCCCTCCCTCCCTCGCCTGGGCACCCCCACTTGCAACATAGCCTGCGGCTAGCTGTGGGTCCCCTCTGGCTCTGGCACAGTGCCAAGAAGCCTCGTCAGGGTTACGCAGAGATGAATTCTGCCCAGTTCCATGCCAGGACCCTGTTTCAGCTCTCCAGGCCAGGGAAAAAAGGCTCTGGTCCCCAACTTTGTCAGGGCCTCCCACAATTCCTTCTACACACACGGCCCCCACTGTCCCTGATCTTTGTTCCTACTTCCCCTCAATGACAGGTGGCTTCCCTGCCCCAGAGTAGGCCAAGAGCCACCAGGGGCTCCCTGCCAGGCAACAAGAGAAGGGACTCTGGTTCCTCCCCTGCCCACCCCCTCGGGGCAGCAGGGCCTGGATGGGCATTCCTCCACAGCCTGGGGACACTCACCAGAATGTTCTTTAAGAAATCCATCATCTTCCACCAGTGCCCTCCCCTGCAAGTCGGTAGCGAGGGGGAGGGGGCTCTGCCTCCCCGAGCACCACTGGAGCTGTTGCTGCTCCCACCCCAGCTGCTGGGCTGCTGCTGACGTTGAACAACTTCCTTAAGATCAAACAAGGAACTGCAGGATTTGGGTGTCCGCCCGGAGCTGTTATTCCACATTGACTGGCCCTGACCTTTGACCTCCTCCTGTGCCAGTGCTGTTTTCCTGGGAGCCCGGGGCAAGGAGTACCCCCCAAGAGAGAGACATCACGCCAACAGGATGTAAGAGGGGACCCCCTTGGGGGCATAGGCAAGTCGGGGTGTAGGAAGCATTCCTGTCCTTTCTGTCCTTTCATGAGCTCTCCATGCTGCTGGCCTGTGAGGTGGGATGGAAGGCAGGACCCCGTGTGCTTGGAGCCTCAATGTTCCTATCTGTGAGCTGGAAAGCCCAATATGTAAGAGAATAAGAACAAAGCTAAAGCAAGCAAGCAGGGGCCTGCATCTTTAAAGGCATTCTCATGGGCCTCCCAGATCCTGAATCGTCCTACCCGAAGGTCTGAAGAAACATGGGCAAGAGTAAGAAGTGGCTCCTTTCCAGGTGGGGCTTATGGGACGAGGGCCCGGCATGGTGAACTGGTTTCTTTCATGAACAGCCTAGGGGGGTTTTTTTAGAATCATTACATGTATTATTTTGGTTTAAGAAAAAAATTTTTTAATGTGCTTTAAAAAAAGAGCAGTCCTCATGTCCTGTGGCTATCCCATAAGAAAAATTAAAAATAAATAAAGCAAATGGCTTGGAGAAACACATGTGGCTTCAACAGCTCAGGGCCCAGAGGCACCAGAGTGCTGGGGCTTTTTTTTTTTTCCAAGATTTATTTATTATTTGAGAGAGAGACACACAGCAAGAGAGGGAACACAGCAGGGGGAGTGGGAGAGGGAGAAGCAGGCTTCCCGTGGAGCAGGGAGCCCGATGTGGGGCTCGATACCAGGACCCTGGGATCATGACCTGAGCCGAAGGCAGACACTTAACTACTGAGCCTCCCAGGCACCCCCAGAGTGCTGTGATATTAACAGGAGCACAAGTGTGGGGAGCGAGAAGCCAGGTCCCAGAGCTCAGCCCAGGGCTCACCTGGGTCTCAGAGTCTCTCTCCAACACTAATAAACACATTACATTCAATACCCATCCACAACCCTCAATCCCATTCCAGCTTTGGGCAGAAAGCAATGTCCCTGGCTCAGAAGGAAAGGAATAAATTTTTTTTTTTAATCCCTCCCCAAAAAAGGCAGTGTGGTATGGTGGAAACAGCCACAGCCTTAGTGGTGGAGGACAAGGTTTTAACTCGTGGCTCTATTGTTCACAAGCTGTGTGAGCTGGTCACTCAGCCTCTGAGCCTTAGTTTCCCTGTCTGTAAAATGGGGAGATCTGACCCACTTTGCAAGGTGCTTTAGAACAGGATGTGGTGTATAGAACCTGTCTAGTAGAGGGCAAAACTCAAAGACCCTCAGCCTTTTAGTTGGTGGTATGAAAAGTACCCCACCACCTGCTCTGCCACATCCAAGGAGCCAATCTCATCTCTGCTTTCCCCACTCTGACCCAGCCCACCACGAGGCACACGGCCCATCTCCTCTCCCCAGTCCAGCGCGCCACCCTGCTACTGCTTGAGCTCCAGAGAGCCCAAAAGCAGCCACGGGTGAACAAAGGCCAGGAAATGCCCTCAGAGGCTGGAGGAGGGCACAGCTCAATTGAGGTCAGCAAAGGCATGGGTCCATGGAATGGATTGACACTAGAAGTCACAGAGGAAGTCATAGAGGAAGAAGGGCAGAGTTCTAGGATGTGGATTGAGCCACTGCACACAGTTACAGTTACAGGAGCCATGTGCTAGGGGTCAGCCCTGGCTGCAGAGAAGGGTGACAGTGTCCCTTCCAACTCTTAAAAATTCTGATCGAAAACCAGTCTCCCTGCCTGGGGAAAGGTACCCAGAGTAAGGCTCTGGTGTCCTCACCAGAGGATTCACGGAGGCGAGGGCAGCGGCTATGCTACAAAGGAAGGACTGTTCCCTGCCACACTTGCTTCTGGTTCACCTGCATTCCAGCTCAGAGCCAATGAGTCATTTAGCAGAGCCCCTACCCCACCCCTGCCATGCCCGCCCCTGCAGGCCCACTCCCCAGGCTCGCAACCCCCCTGCCATAGCACCCCAGGGCCCAGGAAGCCTTGTGGTCCACTCCTTGCCTCTGCACTGAAATGCATTCAGAGGCAGCCGGCAGTTAGGAAGGAGAGAAACAGGGAACTAATCCACCGCTGAGCCAAGCCCTGGCTTGAGGCAGGAGACCCAGAGAAGACCAGCCTCCGTCCCTCTGATCTAGTTGACTCCTACTTGCACTTTAGGCTTTAGCTTGCAAATCACCTCCTCTCCTCCCCATGCCCTATGGAATCACTTCTCTCTCTGTGTTCTAAGTTCTTGTTTGTTCCCTCCACTTCATCTGGCACCTCAGCGCCTGGCACACAGGTGCTCAATAAACACCTGCTGAATGAATAACGGAAGAAAGGAACTGAGTTCCATCTAGTGACTAAGATAATCACCTAACTCAATAATTACAACACAGTAAAAGAGGAGCGGTAACGGGGATGAGCTGACCCTGACCCCTGCAAGGATGCACGGAGAAGAGGGCAGTGGCTATGCTACAAAGGAAGGATGTAGCAGAAAGGGTTTACTGTCCCCATTTTGCAGGCAAGACAACAGAGACACAAGAAAATCATGATCTGCACCTAAGGATACACCATGGAAGAACAGGAGTCAATATCCAGGCCTAGGATTCATTCCCACTACCCCCCATTTAACCTTCATGATAATCCAGCTGGGGAGGAGTTGGGAAATGAAGCTCAGAGAGGCTGATTGACCTGCTTAGGGTCACAGAGCCTGTTGGGAACAGAGCCAAGTATTCCAGATGAGAGAGGGGATGCCATAGAGGAAATGGAGAGGAAGGAGGAGCAAGGTGGGGGGAAGATCAGTGTATCTGCCTTTGCTAAACTCAAGAGGGCAAGAAGGAGGCTCTGGGTAAGGAGGCCCACACCCCCTGGTGGGGTCATGAGCACCTGTGGCAGTGGGACCACCCAATGGCACGCAGGTGGGGTGGGCCCACCGGCCGACATAATGAGTCTAGAGGACAGCCACACACAGAAGAAGGAAGGAGGGCCAGGGAGCCAAGCAGCCATTCTGGTGGGGACAAAACTGCCCTCTGACCAGTGGGAGGTAGGGAGCAGAGATTAAGACCTGAGCAAATCTCCCCTCTGTCAAATTAGCCTCCTGTGCCTCTGAAATGAGACCTCTCTTCCTTCTACACCAGAAAACCTGCTATTTAGAATGCCTGAGAGCAATAATTTGATTATAAAATATCTTGCCTACAGCAAATTCACCTGGACCAGCAGGTTTCCCTCCCTGCCTGGAACTTCTTGCCACCAGCAGCTGTGGTCCAGTAAAAAGAGCAGCAGGGTAGGAGTCAGGCAGGCCAGCATCCAAATCCCAGCCCAGCCATAGGCCAGCTGGGTGACCTGGGGCCTCACTTTCTTCATTTGTAAAACTGGAATTGTGATTTCCACCCCCCACACACACCTTCCTTCCTGGGTACATCTGAAGAAGAAATGAGAAGACAAGTGCGTGTGCACCTAACACAAGGACAGAAACTAGGCAACAAACGTCTACTCTAAATCCGTCAAATTTATAGAATTAATTTCATGATGGGAGCCACTGACATGCACTAAGCTCTCATGACACATGCCAGGCCCTCGACTGGGACCCTCATGACCATCTGAGAGGCAGTCACTATTATTATGCCCACTCTATATTTGTGGAAACTGAGGCCAACAGAATTCACTAACTAGGTCAACAGGCAGCACTGGCAAAACAAATACAGCCTCCAGAGTCCAAGTTTTGAACCACCACACTAACAGGGCCTGGCTGCACTGTTTGGATCAGCTGCTGGGTGCACAAGAGGCAGGATGCCCAGGGTCCCAATCCCACCTATTCTTCCCTAAAATCCTTCTGAAACCCTCAGCCCAAATACCCAGAGCACCTGACTTGATTTGGGTACATACCATATTCTGTTTCCTCTTAATGGCTAGGGCTGTCTGCTCTTTCCTCTAAATTAAAAACTCCAGGGGACCCCTGGGCGGCTCAGTCGGTTAAGCGTCTGCCTTAGGCTCAGGTCATGGTCCTGGAGTTCTGGGATCAAGCCCCACATCTGGCTCCTTGCTCAATGGGAAGCCTGCTTCTCCCTCTAACCCTCCCCCTGCTCATGCTCCTGCTTGCTCTTTCTTTCTTTCTCTCAAGTAAATAAATAAATAAATCTTTTTAAAATTTTTAATTTAAGGGATGCCTGGGTGGCTCAGTGGGTTAAGCCGCTGCCTTCGGCTCAGGTCATGATCCCAGCGTCCTGGGATCGAGTCCCACATCGGGCTCCTTGCTCAGCAGGGAGCCTGCTTCTCCCTCTGCCTCTGCCTGCCACTCTATCTGCTTGTGCTCACTCTTGCGC
>NW_019154110.1:611596-624493 GCF_002288905.1 Enhydra lutris kenyoni
CTCTGTCAAATAAACTTTTTTTTAATCTTAAAAAAAAATTAAATAAAAAATAAAAACTCTTAGCACGTAGAAGCTATGTCTACACACGCCAGATTTCTTCAAATCTAAAATGACCTCCACTGTAAGATACACACTATCTTATGTATCACTAACAAGGCAAAAACACAGCCAATTACAAACTGGGGCCCGTATCGCTAGTGAGATGCAGCCTGATCTCAGAGATGTTCAATGAGAGGGAAAATGTGTATCTCAAAGCGATGAAATACAGTTGTAGCTACTTGGTAATTATTTGTACTCAGTAATTATTTCTCGGGATAGTAGAGAGAATACTGAACTAGAAATCACAAGCCTCGAGGCTGTGTCTTCCAGCTGGCTAAGGGGAGTACTGCTCCGTGTACCTAAGACTTAATTTTCTCATCTATAAATTGAGGGAGAGAACTCTTCCCTTCAGGGTAGTTGTGAGAACCAGAAGCATTCAAGAAAATGCTTCATACAGAGAGTGTCAATTACCATACGGTTTCACTTACTTGTGGAGCATAAGGAACAACACAGAAGACAGTAGGAGATGGAGAAGAGCAGTGAGCCGGGAGAAACTGGAGAGGGAGATGAGCCATGAGAGACTTGGACTCTGAGAAACAAACGGAGGGTTATGGGGGGGCGGGATGAGCCTGGTGGTGGGTATTATAGAGGGCATGGAGCACTGGGTGTGGTGCATAAACAATGAATTTTGGAACACTGAAAAAAATAAAATAAAATTTTTTAAAAAATTGAAACTGAAAAAAAAAAAGCTTCATAAACTAAAGCAGTGTCCCAACTAAAGCTGGTTGAAGATGAAAGGTGGAAGGTGGACGTCACCCATGGTTATGTCCAAGGCCAGACCCTGTGGGTGTTTGTAAGAGAAACAGCCTCTGGATAATCCAGCTCTCACCTTCTAGGAAACAACCAAGGTTCCTGCTTCTAAGATGTCCCTACCTTGGAACAAGGGTGTAACACTTGTTCCCAGGCCAGCACTGATTAAGGAATCATAGAGTCTACACAGCAGAGACTCTCCAAGCCAGGCTTTGGGGATCTGATCCAGTCTGTGGCCTGAAACTTGCAGGCTTCCAAATAAAGGTGGGCTCAGCTTCAGGTCCAAGCCTGCCAGTGGTGAACTGGAGAAAGAGCTCTGTAAGTCTCATGGGGTCATCAAGTTAGAGGCCATCCACCAGGGTGAGCCGGGGCCTTAGGCAGCAGCTTGAACAAAAGCTTGCAGGCAGGAAAGTGATGGGCATAGCCTGGCTCGAGTCTCACCAATGGCCATACTGTGTTCCCCTGCTCATGTCTATCCTGAGGAATAAGAAATAAAACAAGCCTGAGGCAAAGGGCAGTGTTGGCCTCCAAGAAAATCTCTGCTTTCCCTCAAGCCTTCTTGTCCCTGAAATGCAAAGTGTCCCACCCTCCATGGCTGTCCTCTCTCCTAACTGGCACTGGGGGTGGGTGTCTGGCTGAGTGTCAGAGGCATGGCTCCCTCCCTCCATGACTCCTTAGTGATCTCTGTTCCCCAGGCAAGTTTCCTGCATAAACCAGGGCACCTTCCCACTCACCCTGTCCCATTAGGCTTCCTTCCCCTTGCCCTGGTCTCCCCCTCTGTTCTGCATGCTCTCCTGCCGGCTCTCTGAGAGTGGGTACTGCAGCCATGCTCTCCAGCACATCTGGACACTGGATCTGCAACGAGGGCAGCAGAAGCCTGCCATACCCTACTTCTCCCCCTCTCCCTCTAATAAGGAGTTTGAAGGCCCAGGCACTACTGACCTTGGTGCCAACTAGCCTCCTCCTGCAATCCTGGCCTTGACTCCTGGCCTGGGAGAGAAAAGGAGCTGAAGAGGCTGCCACCAGTTTGCCCATTCAGAGAGAATCCAGCCCCATTATACCCGGACATGGGACCTGCGCCCTTCCCAGCAGACCCTGTTCCCCTTCTTTATCTCAGGAGCAGCCCCCTGCCCTCCCTTGGGAGTGTCACTGCACTGTTAGTGGTCTAGACGACCTCAGCGAGCCATGAACATATCCAGCTACTTGTCTCCAAAATAACGATTCCTCCTACTCTCACTCCCCAGCTCACTCCAAAGGCTTCAGGCAAGACTGAGTGGAAGGACACAACTTCACACCATGTCTAAAGCAGGAAGTAGCACAACCCAAGACACACGCCACAAGACACACACCACAGATCTTCTCAGCAGGCTTCTCCTAGCTCTGTCCCTCGGCTCCTACACTCATTCAGAGTCTACAGGAGCTGCTCTCCCCTCCCCAGAGAGACCACCGGTGCCCTATCACCTGCTCTCAACGACCCAACATTTGGCCCAGCACCCTCCTGCCTGAGAGATGCTCCCAGCTATAAAACTCTGCTCTGAGGCAAAGAAGGAAAACAGAGCTCTCCACACACCCCATGCCCACACCAGCACATTAGTAAGTGACAACAGCAAGGTCTAGAGATTCTCTAAGCCAGAATTTCAATTATCTGGGCTCTCCCTGTTAACACCTCCTCCATCCAGGACAAAAGTCCTGGGACGTGATGGAAACAGTCCCGTTCCTAGCACACAGCAGGTCCTCAGCCGGCGTACTGGCCTGAGAACCCCACATGTTGGGCTGCTGGGCTTGGCCAAGTGAAGGGCAAAGTCAGAAAAGAAGCCATAGGAAACGGGTAACTTTGGAGGCTCATGCTCCAATGTGCCTGAGAGATGCCACTGGAGTCCTCCCACCTCAGCCCCAGGGGTTCCCTCCCCAGAGGGAGACAGCAGAGGGAAGGCTGGGGCACTGCAGCCTCGGGTAGTTTGGCCAGTGGCTAACCAGCAAGAAGGGGACAGCTGCAAATTGCACGCTCTTTCCCTTCCCCATCTTGCAGTTAATGATTACCCAAATAAATGCTTTGGTCCCTAAGTGATTCTAACAGGCCTGGAGCTCCACAGCCTAATTACACACACACAACCACATGGGGACATTGACACTGAACAGCTCTCTCCTGTAAACTGTAAATCAAGTGCCATGATTGCCCCGCCCACTTTTACCAGCTGAGGCTGATGAATGGGTGCTGGGGCAAAGGCGTGCCCTCATAAGATCTGGGGCAGGGCTGCGGGGGCCCCCCACTCCAGGCCTGGCTGTCCTGGCTCGGGGGCAGCATTCGGTGACAAAGACCCCACACCTGTATAGCATCCTACAGCAGCCACCCCCAAACAGACACCGCCTCCCACGGGGAAGGACAACAAAGAACAGCCCAAACATTCACAGCCACCCCCCTCACACACACACACACACACACACGCTCCGTCCTCGGGGATGCTCAGGGGGGCCCCCCAAGGTGAGCACCATCAGCCAGCCGCACTGGTATCTGCTGCCTGTATCTGCTGCTGTTTTGACGGTGCCTGCCCCACCGTCACCTCCTAAAAGCAGACAGACAACAGAGGAGGTGTGCAGAGTGAAGGAGGACCAAATACAAGCTCTTAGCCTTTTTCTCACAGTCCGATTACTTTCCTGCCAGATCCCAGCATCCGGCATCCGGCATCCGGCATCCAGCGGGTGTGTTGGGAGTGGTGCGGACGCCTGGCTCAGAGGGCTTGTGCCACCTTCCAGACCTCAGGCTGAGGCCGTCGACAGGGCAGGAGCGACCCAGCAGATGAGCCATGGAGGGAACCTGGAAGTCCATGGCAGACCAACTCACTCGGACCAAGGAGGCTACCATGGACCCCACCTAGGCCTGGTCTCCCCTGTGGATGTCTCCAGGAGCACCTGAGTGGCGAGACAGGCAGTGGACACAGTGGTGGGGTCCCAGCTCCTGGCAACAGGACCCCCTAAGTCTGCCCTGCTGGCTGCTCCCCAGTCCCCGGCAGCCCTGGCCCCAGGCTAGCAGCTGGTGTTGACGGTGCTGGCCACAAGGTGGCCTGGTGAGACATACAGAGGGTCCAGACCCACAGCGGGGCTCCAAGTCACTCCCTGCAATACAGGTGGATAAGGAGACAGGCAATTGCCAAAGATCTATCGAAAGAGAGCTCTGGCTTTTTGCCGAGCCAGACACACCTCCAGGACACTTTCAGCTCCCCAAAGGGCAGGTGATATGCCCTAACCCCAAGGCACAGCCACATTTTCCTGAACTGGGAATTCCTTTGGCCCCATAACTGTCCAGACGGAGGAGAGATAAACTGGAATCCCAGGAGGTGACCAGTCTGAAAGGGCCATCAGGAGGTGAAACCATGACCCTGCTCTCCCAGGCCTAAAGGACAGGACATGTCTACTGAAGAAGGAAGGTGCATTTGTGATTTTGGCTGAACCTACGAGGCTTGGGTTCACCCTTATGGCCATCCTCTCATAGCACCTCCGGGCACCCTGGATCTGTTCTGCCCCAGAAGACAGGGCACCCTGATCACAAAAGGAGCCCCCTGCCTTCTTGGGGCAGGACAGTCATGGGATCCTAGCCACGAGGACAGTCTGACCGTGCACAGAAGAGACCCCATCTCCAGCTGTGCTTGGCCGCTCTGGTCAGCGCTGTGGAATTCTGCAGATGAGTGACATAGCCTTTCTGTCCATTGCTAACCAATCTGGCCCCAAAGCTCCCTTGAAAATGCTCTTCTCAGGGTCACCAAGGACCTCCATGTAGCCAAGCCCAAGAACTTTTGCCCTACCTCATCTCTCGGTACCACTACCCCCCTTCTACAGTCCCCTCCCTGGGCTTCCCAAGGGAGCTGTTCTCCTGGTTTTTGCTCAGCCCTCCTCACAGGCTTCTCCTTTTACCTCCATCTCTGCTGTCTTCCCAAGCTACCTATCTGTCTCCCTGCATTCAATACCTTCTCTAGGTTGACTCCTCACATGAATGTCTCCCACCTGGACCCCTCCTGGACCTCTAAATTAGCATTTTTCAAATGCATATTTGGTTTTTCCACTTTGCTGTCTCATGAATAGCTCAAACTCAGCATGTCCAAAACAGAGCCCCTGATCTTCCTCAAGAAACTTTCCAAGTCTTTCCATCTCAGAAAAAATGGGACCAAAACCCACCCATTGCTTAAGTCTCATCTCGGACAACTAGACATCTAGACTCCTCCCCCACCCAGTCCAACAACACATCCTGTTGTCTCAACCTCTTCAACATAACTCAAATCCACTCATTTCTCTCCATCACCGCTGCCAACCACCCCCAGTTTCAAGCTCCCTCCAACTTTTTGCCCAGACTAGAGCAAAAGCCCTGATCTCCCTCCTTCCACTTTTGCTGATCTACAGTCCACAGGGGCCCATGCCCACCACAGCGATCTCTCTGCAGCCCAAGGCTGAATCTGGACAGCAGCCCCAGAGCCCTGAGGTGGGACAGGCTAAAACTGGAGGCTTCAGATTGGATAAAAACAGCTCCTGCCCTTGAAGCCCCATCCTGCCGAGGAGTCCAGGCCAAACCCCAGGGTCTCCCAGGAATCTCGCCCAGGTGACCAGGGTGATAGTCTTCACGGGGCTGAGGCTGTAAGTCCCCCACCCCCTCCCTGTCCCTCGCAACAGCTGATAGGCAATTCCCAGAAGAGACCATCTGGGTCTCGGTGCATAATGTCCCCCATACTCGTGCATCAAGGAGATTCAGAGATTATCAGTGAGCTGGAAGGCCCTGCCGGGGTGTTTGCACACCCAGTGATACTGAGTTTTAAACATGTGTTCCTGTTTACTCTCCCTGCCAGAGCTTTGCTGGCTGCCCTGTAGCCAGGCAACGCTATCTGACCTGGGGGACCGAGAGGGGGACTTTCTGTGCCAGTCAGGTCACCTGGGGAGGGTTATCTAAGCACAGCATAATGAAGATCCTGTCTTCCCTCCCACACCTTCCCTCCCTCACCCTGAAATGATCCTGGGTTCACCAGCCACAGAGCAGATCACTCTGATGGGAAGAAGCAGATTAAATGGGAGGAAGAGGACAGTGTGTGGTTGGAGGCAGGCAATGGCAGCTCCTTTCACAAAAACACTGGACAACCCCAAGTCAGGGCTGGGTGATACTCACATATGTCACTTTTTTGCCCTCAACGGAGGGGTAATACTTCCACCTAGATGGGGGGTCAGCAAGTTGCTGACCTAAGGCAAGAGAATCGAGGTCACATCTCAGCTCTAGACTGACCGTGTGAATGTTGTGTGCCTTTCTTTTCTCTGTGGAAAAGCTTTGGGACAAACGACATGCCTACCCTTCAAAACCCATGGTCAGGAAAGGACATCTGAAATTTATCATTGGTCCCAGGCTTACAAAGCAATGCAATCAGGCAGATAAAGAATCAGCCACAGAAACACGGAAGCCCATAAGAGGAAGATGTAGTGTGCCCGGGGCAGGGGTGGGGGGGTGTGTGCGGGGAAGGGGGACTTCTAGGGTTTCCTTAGGAATGGGTAAAAATCCTCCAACCAACAGACAAGGAACTCAAGTCTAACAAAGCCTACCATCTCCCACTGAACCATGGAGGGGGCCTGACCTTGACATAGGTTGAATAATGTCCCCGTCCAAAAGATGCTCTTGTCAGAATCTATGAATATGTGATGTCACACGGCAGCAAAGGGGAAATAGGTTGCAGCTGGGATTAAGTTTGCTCAATCAGCGGACCCTGAGACATGAAGAGGAGCCTAGACTATACAGGTGTGTTCAACTTAATCAAGAGTCCTTATAACTAGGAAGCCAAAGAGAGAAAAGCAGAGAGACAGCAATGGTGGAAGACTTGGCCAATGTCGCTGCCTTTGAAGACAAAGAAGCAGAGCCCTGTCAACACCTTGATTTTAGCCAGTGAGACTTCTCACCGCCAACATTTTGACAATAAATCTGTGTTGTCTTAAGCCACCCAATTTGTGGTATTTGTTTCAGCAGCCGTAAGAAACTAGTACAGACCTCCTGACGGTAACGGTCCAATAAGATTTGACCAAAGGGAGGAGCTCTGACACTCTAGCACATGCCTCTGACTGGGTAACCTCTCTCCGCTCCCCAAATCTGAACTGCTCTGTGGCACATAGTCAGTCTGGAGTGAACTTTTATCTTGTTATTTTGATACCTGCTTGGAACCTCTTTGCTGACCTCCAAGAAACCAGGTGTGAACTTCTGACTTTCACTGGGCCTGGGACTCCTGCAGCAAGAAGAAAGGCTGTCCAAACAGGTGGCAGAGAACCAGTCATGCAAAGAAGCCTGTCCATGGCAACTCAGGCTGGTCCGACGACCTGAGATGCTGCCAGCCCTTGGACTCTGGGTCCCTGCATCAGCCTTGCTGTCTGGGTGACAAGGCCCAACCCTGACACTTACTAGACCCTCCTAGCATTAGAAGACCCACCTTCCTGCTCCCCAGATTGGACTGTGGTTCTTTTTTTTTTTTTTCTTGGACTATGATTCTTAACCTACTTTCTGCTTCACTATTTTGGTGCCTGAAGGATTGACTGGGGCAGACACCAAGATCCATTACCTCATGGGTAAGTGACAGAGATAGCATCATGTCAGGATTTCCTGCTTTTGTGAGCTTACCCAGGGTGTCCTTATCTCTATGCCCAAGCAGGGACCACTGGCCTCCTTAGTGGAGGTCATGTCCCATCTTGGGTCACTCTCAGAGGTAAGTTTCTGGGGCTTCTCCCTCCCTGTAGGCATCACACCCTCAAAGAGGAGCAATCATATCTTCCCACTTCCACAAGGGTCACCAAACATGAGGAGATGGATAAATAAGTCACAGCTCCTGCCTCCTGTCTTGCAAGGCCTAACTCTCCAACCCACAGAAGGACTTCCCCAAACTCCATCTAGACAGGGAGTCACAGGGAGATCCAACTGGACTCCCAGAATCATCCTGAGCCCCACCGCATCTCTGGGGTAAGATGCAATTCAGGTCTCCTCTGAGCCCAGGCCACCCACCAGGACCAGCCCATGGGAAAGGAGAGCTCTAGAAACAGCAGCAGGACTTCTGGCAGAGGTCAGCCGCCAGGGAGGATACGAGGACAACAGCCACTGGAGAGAACACGTCCCTCCCAATGATACTCAAATAAATCTTTTAACATCATGTTGGTCAAAAGAAGCCTAGGTGAGGGCAAACTGGGGCTAGGCCACCAGCTGGTGATCCTGGATGAGGCAACCCAGCCCTTCCACCTTCCCTCTCCCTCCTCCCACTTCTCGCCTCCTGACCTCTCTTTGCCTCTTCTCCCCTCCCCACTTCCTTTTTCCTTTCTCCTTAGTCCCCCTCTTTTCCTCTTCTACAACAGATGACACCACCTGACCATCCACCCCCCACTCCTGACGTTCCTTGCCAACCAGCCATCATATTAACATCTGACATTTCAGAAACTTCTCTATCTTGCAGACCAATCAAATCAGCTCAGCCCACCTCATTTGCTAACAAACCCAATTCACTCCTGAAACAGTCATGATTTCCACGTATAACCAAGCCAGAGGGTCCAGAGGCTCCCTCCATGAAGGAGACCCTGCTAATCCAGCCTCCTGCTAAGGGCACAGCAGTTCCCCTCCAAAGGACTGTGTCACGCCCACTGAGGGGCCAAGTTCACAGAGGACACCGCTCTCCTCCAAGGAGCTAACCACTATGTTACAAAGTAGAAATAATTTAGCAAAATAATAATAATAAGGTCTCTGCCCTCAAAGATACGCCGTTTTTTTCCTAGTCTTTTACCTCATCTTTAAAGGACTCTTCTGGAAATTAATATCTTTTACAGAGAGGAAACCTTTAACTAAACTTCAGCAATTCCTTCTGAGCTACTTGATTTTTTTTTTCCTCACTGGTTAAATGCAAGTAAAATCAAATTTAACTCTTTTTATTACAAAGGAGCACAAAGAGTGAGATCCCATGTATTCACACCACTGTCTGTGTGGATGATGCCAAGATGTCTGGACACTTAGCAAATGGTAAGGAGGAATATGTCTGGATGGCAGAAGTGCTATTAGGGCTTTCTTCCTACTTCCTTTGTACTTTACAATTGCTCAAATTTTTTATAATAAACACGTATCATTTTATTAAAAATAGTTTGGTTTTCACTGCTTGTCATTTACTTGCGGAAAGCTCTTACGGAAATTCTCCAAGAAAATGTGGGGTTTTGTCTGTCCAGTGCCACCGTCGCAAGGCTGGATTGATCCCTGCACGTTCATCATCACCTGTTATGAGCATTATTAAGCATTGACCACTCAGTATTTATAAAGCACCTACTCTGGGCCCCTAATGTACCAGGCCCCATGGCAGCAAGAACACACTCTGCCCCCTCAGGACAGAGCTGGGGCCGCCCTGAGCCAGTCTCTCCCCACCCGGCCCCCAGAACACCTGCCCCCATCACACTTGAATGACCTCCAACCACACAGGGGCGAGCAGGTGGTGGCAGAGCTTCTGGGCCTCACAAGCTCCCATTGGGAGATCCCGAGGAGGGCAATCCACACCCAATCGTAGGCTAAATGGCAGCCCCGCAGAAGATATGCTGGCACCCAGGAACCTGTGACTATCACCTTATTTGGAAACAAAGGTCTTTGCAGGGGTAATTAACTTAAGGATCTCAAGATGAAATCACCCTAGACTACCCAGGTGGGCCCTGAATCGAATGGCAAATGTCCCTATAAAAGACTTGCAGAGCGCAGACAGCCACGTAGAAGAGAAGGCCACATGAAGACAGGCCCCAAGCCGAGGGAACGCCTGGAACTACCCGACACTAGAAGAAGCATGGCTCCCCCGCCCCTCGTGCCCCTGGAGGGAGCACAGCCCTACCAGCACCTTGAGGGCAGACTTCTGGCCTCCAGCACCTCAGAAGAGTCCGTTTCTATTGTTTCCCACCACCAAGCTTGTCGGACGTTGCTACAGCAGCCCCGAGTGAGGGCCTGAAACTCCAGCTCCACCCTCTGTGAGGAGCAGAGAATGTTCCAGGGGTCCAGCAGGGGAAGACAAAAGGAAGGGGCACATGGGAGGTACCTACTTGGACTCATAACTGTGTGGGTAGTATCTCTTCAGGAACAAAAAAGAACCCACCATCCAGTGCCACCCCCCAGCACCAGACACACTGGGCTGCAGTGTCAGGTGAAGGACAGACAGGCATGCGAGCAGGCGAGGAAGGCGGCTCATGGCATCTGGTAGGACCCCATCCCCAGCCACTCTCTGTGTTGTCGTATCTACAGCAGCTACAAGAATGGGATTACCAATGAAACCTCCCACAAGCATTTAGCTCGCTGCCCACAATAATAACCACTAGTATCCATACATGCCAACATATATAACACGCGCACTGGTGCTATGAAGCCCTCGCTCACCCACTTCCTTCTGTAATCCTCCCAGCAACCCTGGGAGCACCTGGGGCGGCTCAGTCTACAACTGAGGGAACTGAAGTTCATAGATCACCAAACTGCACAGTGTTACACAGTTCCTAAATTCCAGGCCCAGGGCTCTGTCCTCCACATTCATCACAGGAGTCAGGACCCAAAATAAGCAGGGATGTCATAGAGGCAGGCTCTAAGTTGGGGGCAGGACAGCTGGTCAAGCCCTCAAAGGTGGCATGGCTAGGGCTGGAGCAGGGAAGGGAGAGCCCCCAAGGAGATTCTAGAACGCCAGCTGCATTAGCAGGGCACGAGACCTGTCCAGAAGTAGAGGGTCATTTTAATATTAGCCGCAGGCAAAAGGAATTAAGGAGGACACTCCCAAAAGGGACAGACAGATCATGAAAGGCATTCCAAACCCAACCCTGGGCTCTCCTAGGCCCTGTACTGTCCAGGTCTACACTTAGTCCAATCCCAAAATCCTTTATGCAGATGTTGGCCTTGCAGGGTCTTGGTGCCACTATGGGAACATGATCCAGAGGGATGCTCCCTCCCTGAAGGCCCCTCCCCCAGAGGCAGGACCCTTGGTTTGGGCCTTTTTCCAATACCCTCATGGTTGCCTACATGTCAGGCAGGGTTTGGCGTCTGAGACACAGGGCTCAGGTGGGACCAATCATACAAAATGCAATTTCAGTTTCATCCATCAGACCTGGAGAGGCACCTCAACCATGGGCACCAAGCAGGGCAAGAAATGAGGAGAAACTACACTAACAACAGAAAAATTGGTAGATTTCCTTCTAGACTTTTTCTCTAAGCATTGCTATCCTATGGAGAAATCATAACGACTAACATCTCTACAGCACATGCTACAGCTCCTGTTCTAAATGATCAACACAGATCATCTCAATCAGCCCCCATTACAACCACACGAAGCACGTTCTCTTATGTCTCTATCCTACCAGTGACGAAACTGAGGCACAGAGAAGTTACACGGTGAGGAAGTGTTAAAACCAAAAGGCCAGGCAGACAGGCTCCTGAAACTGTGTTCTTAACTATGACTCAATACTGTTTCACATTTTTTGAGAAAAAACACCAAAGGGGTCCAAGTCCAGGTCAAAGGAATGGGATCAGCCTCCACAGCGGGGGAGACCACGTGGCCTGGCAGAAGGAAGGGCAGAATGGGTTGGAGAATCAAAAAGGGGAAGAAGGCTCCCGAAGAAAGCATTCTAGAAGCCTAGCCATTCCCCACACACATGGGAGAGAAGAAACAAGGCCCAAGTGGTCCACGTGGCTAGGCCAAGGCCTGTGGCTTAGGCTTCAGTTGGCAACGTCTAGGAAGTAGGGCTCCCCTCTGATGCCTCCAACTTAGAAACTACGGATCCCAAGGCTACATGGGAGCAGACCAGGGACTCTCCTCTGTGCTGGTGGATCCCAATTCCCTGGAGAGAAGCCCTGACTACATGTTTCTCAAGGGTAAAAACCACATCATCATTGTAAAAATTATCATCACTATAAGGAGCACCCAGCTGGCTCAGTCAGCAAAGTCCGTGACTCTTGATCTCGGGGCTGCGGGTTTGAGCCCCATGTCGGGTATAGAGATTACTTAAAAACAAAATATTCTTAAAATTATCTATTATCACAACTAATTATTAACCACCTACTATGCATTAGGGACTCCTCTAGCTACTTCCTGGGTTACCTCATTACTCCTCACACCCTCTCTTCCAGGTCAGGCAGCTGCTGTCCCTGTACTACAGGTGAAGAAATTAGGGGTCAGAGAGATCAAGTAACGTGCTCAGATGATTCACACCCAGGACTGTGGAGTAGAGCTTAAGAGAGCACAGTCTCCAGAGTCACGCAGACAGACTTGAGCCCAAATCCGGGCTCCACACTCACCAGCTGGGGGATCTTGAGCAAATAATTTAACCCCTTCTGACAATCTCAGTCAGAGCTGCCAGAAGTGAGCCGTCTCAAATGTCAACTCCAGATGACTGGCGGTAGGGGCCTGCAGTGCTTTGATGGCGAGGGTTCTCAGACCACATCCCAAGTCAAGGGAGGGAGCGCTGTGATCCATTATTGACCTCCGCCATGGGACAGGAGGGTGGAATCACGTCTGGGCCATCCCCCACCTAGAGGAACACTGTGGCTCACAGAAATACCCACACGAACTCACTTCTATGGCCAGGGCACTTCTGACTAAAGCACCAATGGAACTCACAGCCTTTGCAGTGACCAGATAGCTACATGGGAATAAATGGACCTGGATGCCTCTGTCCGCCATATGCAACTAAATCGAAGTGGATCGTAGACCCACAGCTAAAACTATAAAGCCTCTAGAAAAAAACATGGAAGGAATCCTTGTGATTTGGAGTGGCACGGATCTCTTAGGACAGAGAAGGCAATAGATGTAAAATGAAAAATCAGACATCAACCAAACTAAAGCTTCTGCTCATCAAAGGCATCATTAAGAAAAAGATGAATTAGGGGCCCTGGGTGGCTCAGTCATTAAGCGTCTGCCTTTGGCTCAGGTCATGATACAGGGTCCTGGGATCAAGGCCCGCATCAGGCTCCCTGCTTAATAGGGAGCCTGCTTCTCCCTCTCCCACTCCCCTGCTTGTGTTCCCTCTCTTGCTGTGTCTCTGTCAAATAAATAAATA